>NC_092570.1:9115000-9442500 GCF_037975245.1 Apostichopus japonicus | reverse complement strand
TTGAAGTTTCGACATTGCGTAAAAATGTTATTTAAATACTATCATTTTCGTGGAGTTGGTTGTTTCCAAATACTGAAAAGCATCCAGGGTAAATGTTGGATGAGTTGCTCTATGGTTGGATGTAGTCTGCGCTTCGTGAGTAACAAGAGGGGCACAGTATTGAAGTACGTAGGCAATATGACTCACAGAACTAGTTTACTAAACCCGCCAAGCAAGTTCATTCGTAACACCTTGAATCCAGTTCGGAGTTTCGATTTGCGAAAGGGATTGTGTTGTAAATGGAATATACACAAACCTCGCTCAGCATTGTTAAGAATTTTAGACCAAAAAACCCGCTAACATGTTATGCAAGAAACGAATCATCCAAGATACACTCGAGTTTTGACTAAGGCTATGTGTTGTAGGTAAGGTGGTATGATCTTTCTCCACAAATTTTCAGGATATGCGCATGTGCAGTTGAAACTCCGAAGTTTGAACAGGCCTAATACAAATTGCGTGGAATTTAGCGAGATATGCACACTACATTTGCGGGGATATTTGAAGAGTTGGGGTAGCTGGTGAAATCGCTGCAGGTCAAAGCATCGAGGTACTATATACGGAGTTGGAGAGGAGGAAAGAGTGGCAGGGCAGGCGAAATGAAGGTCGGACGGCCGCCCTTGTAAAACAGCGAAGCTAGGGCACTGGATGGCATCCGCCATATATTGTGTAGAGAATTCACAAAGTACAGGCATTGATAAGATCGCATCTTCTCAACTATAAACACTAGTAAAAGTATAGGTCATATAATAAACGCAATTGGTGTTCGATCGGGACGAAAAAATTTGTTTTTAGTAATATTACTGTCATTCGTTTTACTTGATTGCCGACATTCACAACATATCCAGACATCATGTAATGGTTCAATAATTCAATTTTAAGTACAGTATTTTATGCTGGCATTTTGTCTCGACACTCGTTTTACTTGATTACCGACATTCCCAGATTATCTCTACACATTGTTGGAGGGGCTCAATGAAATCAGTTTAAAAATGCAGTATTTTTATGCTGGTACTTTGTCTAGACACTCGACGTTGTACTTCATTTCCGACATTCACAGCGTATATGCATAGCCTATAAGTATAACATTATAACATTTTAAAAGTTGTTTACCGTGCAGCCTCCTATTCGTATGAGTTGTACTAACGCACATGTTATCTGATAGGCTGGCTGTGGGAGATACGGTAGCTTATAAAACAAGGTTTCCACAAGTTTGCGTTTGGTGACTCCAAATGGACTTGGACCTCCAAGACCCCTATTGTTTTTGGTGCAGGTGTGTATAGCCACGTACAATAGACTGACCTGTGTTTATTTAATGTATCAAAATGGTGGTTCGGGCCATTTCTATAGTAACAGCTAGTTCTGCTTATACTAACACCTTTCTAGTGTACTGAAGTCATCGAAACCTCAATGCATTTTGCATTCTGGTTTACATTGCGCGGTTGAGCAATTTTGAACAGCGCCGATAGCGACAACGTAAGTTTAGACAATGAAGTATGTTTAGACAACGGAAGTTAAAATAACAACGTGAGTTTGAGCAACAACGTGGTAAAACAGCAGCAACAACTTTAGTTTAGACAGCAACAAACTTAGTTTAGACAACGAAATATGGTTGCCCTTTTCGCGTTCCATACTGAAGCACTCCTTGCCAAAATTTTGGCTGGCTGCCTACATACCTCAGGCTCAAAGACTTCTAAGAATCGGCAAGTGCTGATTGGCTATAGGGCTCTCATGCTTACAGTTCAACAGTTAATAACAACTCCCAGTCCTGCTTTAATTCCACTAACAGCCTCTGCAGAGCTTAACCACAAATGTAAACAAACACTGCAGAGACTGGGAGACAAATTAAAGGAGCTTTGGCAAAAGGTGAAGGCTCAGATTTTTTTAAACAATTGGGATTCATTGTAATTAATTAACTTTTGATCAAAAATTATTAGGCATCATCTTATTCATACAATCCAACAATCATCAGTTCAACTTTGTATATGATCCATCAAAATCTTGAGGAGATTGAGATTTTTGAAAATATTACAAAGAATGACCCCTGATGACCCCCTAAATGACATTTGACCTCAATTTTCCGAACACCCCTCATAACCCTCATCCCGAGGAACGTTGTGACCAAGTTTCATTATAACTGGCCATACACTGTACGAACAGGAGCAATTTGAAAATATAGGGCGGCGGCCAGGGCCACAAAATACCCCTAGTTGATCTTTGATCTCAAATTCATGAACACCCTGAAGGTAAAACTTCCATAGTACTATCGTGACAAACCCTCAACATTGTTCCATGGAATCTGTAGGAGAAGAAGCATTTTGCGTATTTCCACAAAATGGCCCATTACGGCCCACAGGTGACCATTGACCCCAATTTCGGACC
This sequence comes from Apostichopus japonicus, assembly GCF_037975245.1. Taxonomy (NCBI): domain Eukaryota; kingdom Metazoa; phylum Echinodermata; class Holothuroidea; order Aspidochirotida; family Stichopodidae; genus Apostichopus; species Apostichopus japonicus. The sequence goes on along the minus strand of NC_092570.1, from coordinate 9,440,082 downwards.
ATCTCTGATGGCCCTACACCCAATGGTCCTTGTGTCCAAGTTTCATGAAATTCCATTAAATACTGCGTGAGTGGGAGCGGTTTTACCAATTGTTGACGGATAGAGTGATAGATGCTGCACTGTAACAATAGCTCACACCAGCATGCTGGTATGAGCTAAAAATGGAGTTGTCGGTGTAAGGGGTAGGGTGAGGCGCACGTCCCCTCTGTAATCTTCGATCTGTCACTGGCTACCCTGTGTATATAATAGGGATCAGAGCTGTAATTATGACTGTTCCTCTTTCTCTTCCCGAGGTCTTGGCGTTTATCTTCTACTTCCTCCTTTTCTCCTTTTTCTCTCTTTCTTCTTTTTCTTTTCCCTTCCTTCCTCTCCTCCTTTTCTTTTTTCTCCCTCTTTTTCCCTTTCTTCTTCTTTTTTTCTCTCCTCTTTTCCTTACCCGGGGGGCGCGCGCCCCCAACGCCAGGGGCGTAGCGAAGGGGTTTTTGTTGGGGGGGTGTGAGAATTTAATTTGCCGACGGATCTGGAAGTGGTGACTGAAATGGGGGAGGGGTCTAAGGGGAGGGGGTGTCCCCTCCCCTTTGGAAAATTTTTAGTTTTGAAACGTCCTTAGATGCAATCTGGTGTATATTTTAAGTCAAATTTGATTTGCCGGCGGATCTGGAAGTGGTGACTGAAATGGGGGAGGGGTCTAAGGGGAGGGGGTGCCCCCTCCCCTTTGGAAAATTTTTAGTTTTGAAACGTCCTTAGATGCAATCTGGTGTATATTTTAAGTCAAATTTGATTTGCCGGCGGATCTGGAAGTGGTGACTGAAATGGGGGAGGGGTCTAAGGGTAGGGGGTCTACCCCTTCCCTTTGGAAAATTTTTAGTTTTGAAATGTCCTTAGATGCAATCGGGTGCATATTTTAAGTCAAATTTGATTTGCCGACGGATCTGGAAGTGGTGACTGTAATGGGGGAGGGGTCTAAGGGTAGGGGGTCTACCCCTCCCCCTTTGGAAAATTTTTAGTTTTGAAACGTCCTTAGATGCAATCTGGTGCATATTTTAAGTCAAATTTGGCACGGAAGAAGCTCCCGTTCTCCTTTTCTCTATTCAGCTTTCCTTCTTTCTTCCCCTTCCGCTCTCTTCACCTTTTCTCCTTTTGCCGACAGACCCAAAATTTGCCGACAGCGACCAAATTATTGGGGGGGGGTGTGACACCCCCCCACACCCCCCTCTCGCTACGCCCCTGCCCAACGCCCCCCTGGATACGCACCTGGTAACTATTAATTTACTATTTGTTATAGTGACACTATTCTGTATTATTAATCTCCGAACAATTCAGGCTTATTGCGGCTTACCATTTTCAAGTTTTCTTCTGAGTAATTTTACTTGATGATTTGTTATGTTAGGTTAGTTTTTGTATAGCGCTTTATATGGCACAGCCATCTCATAGCACTTTGAATCCCTGGTCATCAGGCTGGCTGCTGAGAATCCAGCGCACACAGCTTAGTTACCTCACAGGTACCAATTTATACACCTGAATGTATAGGGGCAGTCGAGATTAAAGTGCCTTGCCCAAGGACACAACATAACAGGATTATATATAAAACAAAAGCATTAGCCACTCGGCCTCCACGCTCCTCTTGTTTTGCTTATTCTAAGCTATTTTTTCCTGTAAGTGCACGCCATTTTAGGATGGGAGGAGCAGAAGGGAGGGGCGGGGCAAGCACAACCACGGTCCACCCCTCTAGTTTAGTGTGCATGATCATCATCCATACCCCCATGCATTGTTTCATGGACCGCTGGGGTATCATAGTCAAACCCAGTTACGGTGTAGCCCGTTACACCAACAGAATTGCCTGTAAGGTTTCAAAATAGTATGTACGATTGTATGAAACATAAGTAAGAAAGAGGCTTGAGACCACGACGTCAGTACCATTTGAAAAAAACCTATTCTCTGGTCATTCTGTTTGCAAAAAGAATGATGATAATCTAAGAAATCAATTTAATTTTCCCTAGTTATAATAACGTTTCATATCAGAATAATAATCTGATATATCAGAAAAATAATCTGATATACCAGATTAAGAAAATTGTCTTTCATGGCCCTAATGGGCTTTCGTACTACGTAGTTCACCAGCTAAAGCTCCGCTTGGTTAACGGGCTCGTGGGGGGGGGGGGCTGGGCGTATTCTGGTTTAGTTCGGGTAGTAACCTGGGTGAGGAATCTGCGCTGGTGTATTTGTGCGGGTAGAGTTTTCCCGGAGGTAATTGCTGGGGGTGGGGTTAATTGTCCTCGGGGGTATTTGTCCTCGTTGATGTATGTCCGGGGGTAGTTGTCCCTGGGGTAGCTGTCTGGGGGGTACTTATCCTTGGGGGTATTTGTCCTCGGTGGTGTATGTCCGGGGGGTATTTGTCCGGGGGGTAGTTGTCCTCGGAGGTATTCGTCCTCGGGGGTTTTTGTCCGGGGGGTGATTGTCCGGGGGGTACTTGTCCCGGGGGTATGAGTCCGGGGGGTATATGTCCGGGGGGTATTTGTCCGGGGGGTATTTGTCCGGCAACCGTAATGAAACGTGATACCTTGTTATCTGTTATCTGGACATGAGATGTCCATCGCTGCTATGTACACACTGTGTTGTGGGTATTGACCGTAGCTGTATGTACTGACTGTACACTAGTGTCTAATTACCGACGGTAGCAAGCCTGTGTGTGTATTTTCTGGGATCGATGGTGATGTCTAAACACTTCTGTTACACCTCATTCGAAACTAGGTCAGATTACCGGCATCAAACGTTTCTCTGTGCGCGAGTCTTCACTCCCTTTAAGCATCAGTGGCACATGAATCACAGTGACTAGTGTGTCACCACCAGCCCTTTATGTTAGTTCCCTTTAAGGAATTTATAGAAAGAAAGAAAAACAAGAATGTCACACGACTTTTATGGCTTCGAATAAGATATATGGAGGGAATAAGAAACTAGGATGTTCCTTAGGGTGCCCAGCTTTGGAAAGATTTGATTGCTTTTGAGTTACTGGAAATGATAAAAGAAGAAGGTTAAGGTAACCATTATCTTTTAATTTGTCAGCCAAGGTCATGGACACTCGCACGCAGTGAACTACACCATGTACTTAAACATTGCCGACCAGTTATTATTGATTACGTAACACATGTCATACGTCACATTTGCTGTTACTGATTGCTACTATTTTCTATAAATAGCATCGACGGGCATTCCCCTTACATCGTTGGCATCGATGAACCTGGTGACGTCGGTCTCTTTGGGTACATTGACTGTTTTGAAGAACTCATAAAACAGGTAACATTTCAATCTGATCATGTGTCATTAATAAATCACATTCTTTTTCAAATTTTCCATTAAAATATGAAGGACTAAATTATACATTAAAGACAATAAAAGTAAAACTACACACAAAAGAATTAATCGAATTAGCTCAGTTTCTTTTATGGAACGCGATTAGGGAAATGTATTTAGCAACATTTAACTTGGCAACAATCATGATATGACTGCTGCCATATAATGCAGATAAATGATAAAAGTCTTTGTTGAATATATTTTCACTCCACATATAGATGCCACTCCTTTAATAAACTTATACATGAATCAAACGCATGCAAGATTTGCATACATAACATCCCACCATTACGATGCTAAATGTCTATACTTGTTCTTGGAGAGTTTAGTTCCATTCGTGAACAGAAACTTTATTACCGGTGACAAAAGATAGTGATTCCAGATCTCCTAATCGCCCCTCGCCACCCTCCTCCCCTTCAATTGGGAATATATTACAATGATTAATCCAAAGAAACAAACGTTTTGCATTTCATTCTGTTGTTTTCACAATATTCCAAAATGTTAATTTAAGCAAAATGTTTGCAATTACCCCAAGCGTTTTTATTTCCTTTATTAGAAAGTTGCAAATCTCCAGCATGGGGAAAGGTCATTTCCCATTCTGCACACCCACCCTTCTAACATGTTCTTTGTTAATCAAGTATATATAAAACATGTGGTATATATCTCTATGTTCTCACATTATACCTTCTAGACAGAAATGTTCACATATTTTCACAGAAATTACAGTTGCATATATTTTCTTTTCGTTCTCGTGAATTATTTTCTGTAGGGTGTTACCGAGGACTTCACGGATTTAGTTTTGACGTGTTCTACAGGCTTGACCTCTGCAGCTTTTATCATTGGCAACCACAGAAATGGCCGGAAAATAAGGTGATGACAATGAGTCAAACGTCTGCAGGCGAAAACTAATTATAGTATAATAAAGTATAGTGTAGTGTAGTGTAGTATAGTGTACTGTACTGTACTGTACTGTACAGTACAGTACATGTACAGTACAGTACAGTACAGTGCAGTATAGTGCAGTATAGTATAGTGCAGTATAGTATAGTGCAGTATAGTATAGTGTAGTATAGTATAGTGTAGTATAGTATAGTACAATATAGTACAGTCACGGGAAAAAGACACGCATTTAAGTTATCGTAAGCACAGTCCTTGGATGTTTACGTCTTGCTTACGGTCACCTTAAACATCGGAAACCCGTACATTTTGGAACAACGCGTTTACGATGTGATTACGCATCCGTAAACATTGTAAACACGGAACAACAGATTTCCGTTACGTTTATGACAACTTACATATCGGAAGTTAATAATTACTTTGGTATTTATTAAAACTTATTTCTTCTCCACGTTTACGTTGACCTTAATCTCGCCACGAAGAAATTTACGACAGGATTACGATTATCTTACACATCGGAAACTCGTAGCATAGATACAACGCGTTTACAACAAACTTAAGCATGACGTTAACGTTGATTGTTCCATGAAATAAAACACTGGACACAATTCTCATGTCAATCTTTCCGATAATGATATTACCCTGTGACTGCATCTCATGAACAAAATTTCAACATTTACGTTGGCTGAAACGAGTGCAGTTAAAAAATTACTGTATATTTACAATTAACTTACAAATACCCAAATACGTTCATTTCAGCGTTTACGTATTGATTACGAAATCCTTAAACGTCAAGTTTAAGTTATTTTCGTTCACCTGAAACAGGCACAGTACGGCATGTTTAGGATATACACGTCGGAAATTCCGAAGCATGCACACCACGGGATTACAGCATGATTACACCAACTTACGCATTGCGTTTACGTTGAATGTAATCTCCACTGAATTCGGAATTTACGGGAAGATTACGATTCACTTACGCGTCGAGCGCAGAGCATACACATACCACGAGTGTCAGTACAGCATGATTACATCAACTTCGCTTACGTTGACTCAATAAAGATTCGGAATTTAAGAGATGATTAATATTAACTTAAGCGTCGGAAATTTCAAAAAATACACAGAACGTGATTACGGTATGATTACAACGCCCATATACGTCACATTTAATTTATACCCACGGGTAATTTTTACCGAGACAATCATCTGCCTATTCGGTTCATTATATGTTCGTCTGTAATGATAGCATGCTAAAGTACTTGCTAGAAGTTTTCAAAAAGAGAGGTTTTAACTCTTCCAAAGTGTTCTCTTGAAATTCTAGTAAATGGACATACAAGATGACTGAATGTCCAGTGAGGTAAATTTCCTTCAGGGTGCACGTGGTAATATAAAAAAGTTAAAGGATTTGACCAAAGATGACCATATTTGAATATCTAAAATTGTTCTAATACAGCATATATCTTTCAACGTGAATGTGCATGGCTTGCACATACATACAACCATGTGTACCTCACAATGTTTTTCTCATATTTTGTTCAGTTATAATATATATATATATATATATATATATATATATATATATATATAAATATATGCAGCCGTCAAACCAACAAAACTCCTCAAGCTAATTCTATGAGAGTATCAGCAAATTTCCTCGTGGTTGCTCATTTTGGTAAGTTACGTAATTCACGTTGCGGGCCCTCGATCATAATACCTCAACAAACAGCTCGCCCTCACAAAGAATTAAGTTTGGCGCTATGGCATGGCTGATCGATATTCTTATAACTACCGCTGGAATCATGAGAAAACAGATGAGAAGACACATACACGGGTCTCCTCATCTGTCTGTCTACCTTTTTTATGTATAATTATTTATGTGTTAAAGTAAGTTGGCCTGACGTTTTTTATTAATTATTATTATTATTTATGTCCGATTAGTATGGTACGTGTTTGGTTTATCTGCTTCTTGATGCATATGCAGATACAACAATGAAAATACACGTTACGGCCTGCCTTATACTGTATCAAACAGAACAGTGCATCCAATTGGTTTATTGTAGAGAATTTGTGAAACCGCAATGAACAACCCTCATCTGTTGATCAGGAAGGTGATATTTTAGACCTCCCTGATCAGTCGCTGTTCATCCTCCAATCAAACGACAGCAAAACCAGCATGAAAAAACGCGCTTGTTTTCAAACGCGGTCAAAGCTGCTTACATGACAACAGGAGGGTTAATAATGTGACCGCGAATAGCGTACGAAATGTATGGCTGACCATGGAGCTATCTGTTTATAGCTCCATGGGCTGACTAATACCAGGGAGTTGCATAACAACTCCCTGCTGATACTATATACGTTTGAAAGTAATAGTATACTCTTACTGAATTAACGTCTGCTTTCTTATTGTTCTTTGTTTTCTTTTCACACGGGGAGGTTGTTTTCTCCTTTGATAATTTTCGCACACGTATCAGCGTTTGCTATACATTCTCTTATACCCCATTAAGGGTGTATATGAACTGGAAAATTTCCAAAAGGATGGCGATCCTCCTGCGTTAATGTGCTTCCTAGCTAATTACTAGTTAAATCATGGAGTTGTAACTCACCTGTTAAACAATCTGGCTATAGGTCGGGTCGTGAGCATGAAATGATGGGTTAATGCCTAGAAAGCCACAGTTTTAGGGTAACATTAACAGCTCATATGTATAACACTGCTACCATTATGTGCACAAGTATAACACACTTATAGGGCGGTGATCCTGAAAACATAACTTCAAAGCTAATACTTGCCCGTTGAGCAATTTGTCGGTGGCTAAATGGATGAAAGGTAGTCTGCATATGCCACAAATTATAGCACGCTATATATAACTGCCAGAAATTTACAAAAATTACCTTCCAGAAGGTCTTTACTTTCCAAATTGTTCTCATACTTTCTAAATTAAAGACATAAAATGACTGAATGTTAATTTCCTCAAGGGTGGTAATACAAATACAATATTTTTTTTTGTATCAAAGGTGACCATATTTGAATACCTGGCATATTAGGGGCCAAAACAGCAAACCTTTGGAGCGGGATATACTGGTTTTGTATTGGGGTGTAAAATCTAAACAATTGCAAGTAAAAGATTCAAAGTAAAGAACATACTTTACCAAACACGTTTTACGAGGTACAAAGTATATATTTATAAATTTGTAGTTAAGACGGTGCACTCTTTACTGCAGGAATGCGACAACTTAATAACGATTTTGCTCTCCCTTTCCTCTCTTATTCATTGCTGCAAATGTTTCTGTTGCAGCGATAGAAAGCAAGTGTGAATAAATGAGACATGTTGACGCCAGAAATGTGTTCCACGTTCATTTCTATTGAATATTTTCTATTGTAGATAATGTTATTGAATTCAAACATGGAAACGTTTTACAAACATTCACCTCAAAATTAGTGGAACAATGCCACGAAGATTAATATATAGAATGAAAAACAACTTGTAGGTAGGGCCCATTGCTTACCGGCTAGATACAGACGTAACGATTAAAATGAACATATACAACGTGTACTGCACGCAGCCGCGTACACTATACACACACATATATACATATGATCCGTATTGTGCCATGCACGCTTAGGGAATTGTGCCCACGCTTGGGAAAGTATATAGGCTAGTTGTCATAAAACCTGTTCTTAAATTTAACAATTTGGAAGGCATTACACCATGTACAAACGAGAAGGCCCCATGAAGAAAATGCAAGTGAGACAAAAGCCTATACATCATATACTTTCATGTATTCTCTTTCAAACACTCCGACCCCCCCCCCCCCTCTCACCCGTTTAATTTTCGAAGGTGTTTACGTTGCTACGGGAGAAGTTTGGGTGTCCAGTTAGGTTCAAACTTGTTATATGCAACTAATATAGGTTATGTACAAGGATTAAAGTATGCTGTATTGGCCCATATATGCCATATATTCAAAAATGGTCACCTCACCCCTGGTCAATATTCTTAAACGGTTATATTACCTCGTTGGAAGAAAAAATACTTCACTAGACATTCAGTCATATTTTGTGTTCATTAAGAATGTCTGAGAACAATTTGGAGAGCGAAGACCTCCAAGGAAAGTATTTTTTTGAACATTCCTAGCAATTATTGCAAGTTGCTTAATTTGCGGCCAATACAGTCCACAGATACAGTCTCAGATACAGACATATGTACGATTAACATATATACATAGACAACTGTATAATGAACGCAGCCGCATACACTACACATATACATATTGGTTAACATGCATGTGTGACAGTAACTTTATTGTGCCCACGCTTAGGGGAATTGTGCCCACGCTTGGGAAAGTGTGACTGAAATATAGTAGTCTTCACAGAAACTGTTCGAAAATTAAGCGATTTAGTTGGCATTAAAACCCAATACAAACGAGTAGACCCTTAAGGAACTGCACTATTTAAGAAGCCTATATATTACATACTTTCTTGAATCCTCTTTCCGACCCCCGACCCACCCCCCCCCCGACACATATACATATATACACATTTTGGTTAACATGCATTTGTGACAGTAACTTTATTGTGCCCACGCTTAGGAGAATTGTGCCCACGCTTGGGAAAGTATGACTGAAATATAGTAGTCTTCACAGAAACTGTTCGAAAATTAAGCGATTTAGAAAGCATTAAAACCCAATTCAAACGAGTAGACCCTTTAGGAACTGCACTATTTAAGAAGCCTATATATTACATACTTTCTTGAATCCTCTTTCCGACACCCGACCCCCCCCCCCCGACACATATAGATATAAACACATATACATATTGTTAATATGCATGTGTGACAGTAACTTTATTGTGCCCACGCTTAGGAGAATTGTGCCCACGCTTGGGAAAGTATGACTGAAATATAGTAGTCTTCACAGAAACTGTTCGAAAATTAAGCGATTTAGAAAGCATTAAAACCCAATACAAACGAGTAGACCCTTTAGGAACTGCACTATTAAAGAAGCCTATATATTACATACTTTCTTGAATCCTCTTTCCGGCCCCCAACCCCCCCCCCCCCCCCCCCGAGACACATATACATATATACACATATACATATTGTTAATATGCATGTGTGACAGTAACTTTATTGTGCCCACGCTTAGGGGAATTGTGCCCACGCTTGGGAAAGTATGACTGAAATATAGTAGTCTTCACAGAAACCGTTTGAAAATTAAGCAATTTAGAAGGAATTAAAACCCAATACAAACGAGTAGACCCTTTAGGAACTGCACTATTAAAGAATCCTATATATATTACATACTTTCTTGAATCCTCTTTCCGACCCCCGACCCCCCCCCCCCCCCCGACACATATACATAGATACACATATACATATTGGTTAACATGCATGTGTGACAGTAACTTTATTGTGCCCACGCTTAGGGGAATTGTGCCCACGCTTGGGAAAGTATGACTGAAATATAGTAGTCTTCACAGAACATGTTTGAAAATTAAGCGATTTAGAAGGCATTAAAATCCAGTACAAACGAGTAGACCCTTTAGGAACTGCACTATTTAAGAAGCCAATATATTACATTATTTCTTGAATCCTCTTTCCGACCCCCGACCCCCCCCCCCCCACCCCTCCCGCGCCTCTTCATTTATTTTTCGAAGGTGTTACATACCGGGAAGTTTTGGTCTCCAGTTAGGTTCAAACCTTGTTATATGCAACTTCACTAGGTTAAAGCCCAATACAAACGAGTAGACCCTACACTACTAAATATTACTATTTATTGGTCCCATATATGCTACATATTAAAATATGGTCACCTTATGTTAAAATTCTTAAACTGTTTTATTAACCACCTTGGAGGAAATTTACCTAACTGGGAAATTTAGTCATCTTGTTGTGTGTGTTTATAATGTCAGCGAACAATATGGAGAGTGAACACCTTCAGGAAAGGACCTTTTTGAAAACTTCCAGCAATTACAGCATGCCGTAATTTGGGGCCATTACAGACTACTTTTGATGAGTATACGTATTTGAACTCGAAGCCCCTCACCCCACAATCAATTTCCCCTCCCTAAATCTATTACACCTGATTGACTCTGCGATCAATTTCATATATAGGTTGATGATACCTATACTTACTTTTAGTTTAACATAATATGTTGATTACATATATCAACTGAAAATTATAGTGGGGGATCATAACGAGGAAGAAACTGTACCCATCAGCCTTAGATTAAAATTGTATACGTACGCTTATGAGTACGGAATTTCCGACTGTGGCACTCTAATTTTTCCGACTGTCGCACTCTATTTTTCATAAATTCTTGCTATTTGTGAGTGACCTACAATTTTCGGTCAAACTTGACCTTTAATCAGTCATATTTACCACGTTTTCCTTGTCATATTAAGAAATTGTATCTCGTGGTTCTTATACTCCACCATACAAAACTTCGTGTGATTTTGAAAACTCTAAAAAAAATACCTAATAAACTACTACACAACGTATACAATTAAAACGCTCAATGTTATTCTACGGAAGCTTAAAATGGCCATCAACATAAGAAAAACTTTGCCCATAAAGTGAAATTTTCAGTAAATTGTTAAAATAACAAGATAAAATCTTATCCCAAAAAACAAACAGAAAAATGTTGGATTGCTTAGTTGCTTAAACTGAGCAATTGAACAATTTTTGAAAAATGTTTAATTGACAACTTATCATATCTCGTGTATTGGACATTTTGCTGCAAATTGTTCACTTGTTCACTTCATTCCATCTGAGCAATTGAAAAATTTTCTGCAAAATGTTCAATTGACAACTTATCTTATCTCGTTAATTGGACATGTTTTTGTCAAAATGTTCAATTGTTCACTTCATCCCAATTGAGCAATTGTAAAATTTTCTGCAAAATGTTTAATTGGCAACTTATCGTATCTCGTCAACTCAACATTTTTCTGCAAAATGTTTAACTGTTCACTTCATTCCCAATGCTCAGTTGGAATGAAGTGAACAATTTAATTTTTTTTCATGTGAGTGATAAGTAGCCCACCCCCCCCCCTCCCCCAAGAAAATAATATTAAGCGCGCTAGGAAAAAGCACTGTATTTTGGGGTAGTTCACTATGTCGTCGAATATAATTTGTTGAAAAAGAAAAGTTTTCCCCTTTGTTACATTAACATAGCTTTTTTAGTTGGTAGTCTATGTAGCCTATCAAGCAGATAACTTATACTCATTGCTTACTCGCTAACCAGAGTGATTAATAAATTTGTGAAGTGAGGGCCAGTGGTACAAATGTACCGAAAAAACAAAAGTGCAGTCGCGAAAGATGGAGTGTCTGACTGACTGACACTGACTGTATCGTTGACGAGTAGGGTGTGTGGGGGGGGGGGGGGGGCTGCGGGTTACAAGGCAGCAGTCGGAATTTTCTGGCTCCAAATCCCATCCAGTTGGAATTTCAGCCACTACATCTCCCCCCCCCCCCCTACCCACTCTCAATCATCAGGCCTTAGCTACGTCCCTGTGTATAATACGTAAACGACGTTCATGGCTGTTTAGTTTTTACCGAAATGTCGAAAATAATTTATATCGCTTGAGAAAATAAGCATTATGCCAAAAAATTGGCATATTAACGTGTGGTGTTTGTAAAAATCACGCACCTATATGCAAATATATAATAGCTAAGATTGTCCTGTGTCCGTTATATAATTCCATTAAAGAAATGCATACCTGAGACACGGAAGTATTATCCTGTGAGGATACCGTAATACATTCATGCTTGAGACACATGCAAGTCTTAAATACACAGAATAGCAAGTCCCAAACATATAGACCTTCCTTACCGGTTTCGAACCTCTGGACATACAATCAGCGTCCATATAGCCTAGTGGTTAGGGTGTCCGCGTACAGAGCGGGAGGCCCGTGGCTCGAATCCTGGTGGAGGCTGAAAGTTTGTTTCACTGTTCTTGATTTACAAACTCATTACGATTTTCATATATATATATATATATATATATATATATATATATATATATATATATATATATATATATATATATATATATATATATATAAGAGAAAAACAGAGAAATAAGATATGACTCATAATTGACATATAAGGAGTAAGTTTTAGAAAATATATTGGAATTTTCGGTCCCCCTGGGACCTTCACAACTATTCTTAACACTACCGACTACATTTTTGAAGCAGAGAAGCAACTTAGTAACTCTGATTTTTACAAGATATTACCGGAGGACCCTTCCAGACTCTTCCAACCCAAAATTGACGAATTATGTCAATCGGTACCACAACACGTAGCAACCAAGATAGCAGAACTTACACCTAAGAATCCGTCGTTGGGTACCGTACTTTACCTAAAGTCCACAAACTACCTAAATTAATAACAGAGGCTCAACAAGCACTACCCGGAGTGACCCCTTCTGACCCTGAGAATATCCGCCGTTCTGACATTTGTAAGCTAGCCAGGAAACTCAAGCTATTCCCTCCTTGTCGACCTATTATTTCAGGAATTGGTACGCTAACTGAGCATCTTTCAGGATACATGGACTCCGTACTCAACCCTTTATTAACCCATATTCCTTCTTATATACAGGACACTACGCATTTTTTGAGAATTCTTAACACTATTCAGGCGTTACCAATTAATTCCTTACTCGTTGCTATGGATGTATCCTCTTTGTACACTAATATCCCTCATGATGAGGGAATTATCGCTTGTCAAAATTTTCTTCGTGAGCATGCCACCAACCCCACTTTAGGTGATGATCTTGGTCCCATTTTACGTTTCATATTAAGTAATAAATATTTCTCTTTTAACGGGAAATATTATCTACAAATGAATGGTACCGCTATGGGCACTAAGATGGCACCTTGTTACGCCAACATATTTATGCACGAATTAGAACAGGAAATGCTATCCACTTCTCCTCTTAAGCCATCACATTATTATAGATATATTGACGATATATTTTTTGTCTGGCCACATGGTGAAGAATCTCTTAAGTCTTTCTTTGATCATGTTAATTCTTTTCATGACAGCATTAAATTTTCTGTCGAAGTTTCCAAACATCAAATTTCATTCCTAGATGTTCTGGTCAAGTTGGATGGCAATTCCTTAACCACTTCGGTCTATTATAAGCCCACTGATATTCATATGTATTTACACTTTAATAGTTTTCACCCACATAATCTCAAGAGTTCTATTGTTTACAGCCAATGCCTTAGACTTAAACGCATTTGCTCCAACCCATGTGATTTTAAACACCAGGTATCCATATTAACTGGTTATTTCTTGAACGTCGGATACCCCCTTCACTTAATTAGACAGGGTATTTCCAGGGCCGACAAGTTGATCCGTGAGGACTTATTAAAATACAAGTCTAAAAGTCCCAACACACGCATTCCGTTCGTTACCAGTTACAACCCCCTCATCAAATCTTTCATTCGCTCCATCAAACAGGAATTTGCTGTATTTCAAGACGATCAGTCTGTAGGAGAATCGTTTAAGGTACCCCCATGCTAGCATTTCGTCAACCCCCCAACCTTAAATTTCTTCTCACTTCCTCTAGACTCCCCCGCTCAGTTTCCACCTCCGCAGGCAATTTTCCTTGCGGTAAACCTAGATGCCAAATATGCCCCCATGTTACCCCAGGCACCGTGGTCAAGATTCCCAATGTTGACTTTAGTCTTAGACCCCCTTCCCTCTCTTGTGATTCTATCAATGTTATTTACATTTTCTATTGTGTACTTTGCATAGAGGGCAATTATGTAGGTGAAACAGGCTCCCGATTCCGCTTACGTTTTAATAATCACAAAAAATCTATTCGTGATAATTTTGCAGGATTCCCAGTGTCCGAACATTTCAATCTTCATAGTCATTCTCTAAAAAACCTAAAATGTATTTTAATTGCCTCGAACTTCAAATCAACTACTGAACGTAAACGTAAAGAAATCGATTGGATCTTTCGTATTAAGTCTCACATCACCGGCCTCAACAAAGACTTGGGACCCCTTAACAACTACCAGTTCTACAAGCATATGTAATCCGTTCTTTGCTCCTTAATCCGCTTCCTGTATAGTCATGGTTTATTTGGTTTTAATTCCACCATTGCAACTTACACTTATCATGCGTCATACATTCATTGTGTCACATTTTGTACTTCTTATTCGACTGCCAAGTATTGCTGACGAAGGTCCCAGGGGGACCGAAAATTCCAATATATTTTCTAAAACTTACTCCTTATTTGTCAATTATGAGTCATATCTTATTTCTCTGTTTTTCTCTTATAATATTTTCTTTTGGAGTAAACGTGGATTTTCGTTATATTATATATATATATATATATATTCATTTATATATATATATATATATATATATATATAGATATATATAAATAGTAAATAAACATACATAAGTGCCGTATAAAGGCAAAAATAGAGCGCCTACATTACAATACGTAGTACACACAGCGAAATCCATATGCATGTGCCGGATCAAGGTAATGGTTTTATTCTCCAATAGTTATATATATGAAACGAATTTTCCTGAAAATTATTGCAAACCACATCTCGATCAAGTAACGTTAAATACACAAGTGATATTTAATATGTTGAATGTCAAAAATGGAATGTAGCTATATCATTACGCTGTTGATATGGAACTGAATAAAATTAAAAATTAAATACTGCCGCATTTTGAAGAGTGTCAGAATTTCAAACCTTTTAAAATGATAACTCGTGGGTCTCTGAAAAATATAGCAAGAATGTGTTTGTGATTACTGTCAAAAAGGCGTGATATACTGAATAACATGTAAATATCAAATGCTATTATCACTGTGACACGCTTCACATTGTTTAATTGTTTATTGTAAGATTCCAGCTTCTATATGATCACTGAGTCAAAGCATGGTTAAATGATCGACAAACTGCTATATTCAGTTTCCTCCGACTTTAACATAAGTTCACGAGATCGTCAACAAGTTTTAGAAGCGGCAGTTCACGGCTTCCATACAGATTTGAATTTAGCTGCCTATTGTTGCTGGACCGTAGAATTCGGAAATTTCAATGTCGGATGCTAACTACGGAGCTACAGAAGCGTAGAAAGGACATTGTACTATTGTATGATGGAGGTTTTTACCTCCATGATTGTACTAACAAATTTATGGACTAGTAGAATATAATGATAATATAATAATTGCAGTTTCCATGAACTGATATGTGAAAAGAATCGCTTTGCGTTGAAGACTTTTCGAAGACAAGAAAGAAAAAAAAGAAAAAAAAAACTATGGCTTGGAGGATTCACACTGAAATTTTTGTCACTTGAAATCCAATCGAGTTTTCCCTTACTGTTTTCGCCAAGTTAGCTTCCGAGAACCTGCGACGTTTAAATGAGCATTTACAATAATTAGGGTACTTTAATTAGACCTCCTTTAACGCTATACTGGGGACCCAATGCAACCATGTGGTGCACCCCACCCACTCGCCCCCCCCCCTCTTCAGGTTCCCCAATGTGTGGTAAACTTAACTGTTAATGCAAAGAATCGTTCTTAATTTTATAATGAACCTGTTTAATTGCATATGCCTTTGTTATAGAATGTAATCCGTTAATTTTAATTGGAAAGTTAGGTGATCGAGGAACACATTGACATCTCATGGATACAACATTTTCCCCTAAACTGATCCAGAATGGTCGTAGAATTCATCTAATATTACAAATGAGTCATATATTGGATATTTGTGGATGACTCCTTCTATCCAACTATATGTACCCCCTCCGAGTTTAGTCCTGAGATAGAAATTAAAATATAATTAGCCGGTTCTTTGAGATGCCGTTTCTGCGGCTTTAGAAATGGTCGGGTCCAGAATAGCTATTTAGGGCATTTATTTAAAAACGGGGACAGGGTGGGTGGGTGGGGGGGGGCACAAGCCTCGGAACTGGGATATCGAACAATCGGTACTCGGCTAAAATTTGTCGGTCATAGCGGCGCAAATCCATATTTGAGATTTAAGTAGTTTTTGCTTAAATTTTGTGCGAAACTTTTTCCAACCTCCAACCTCCTACCACATGTCCCCCTTCCCCTCCCCCGTTTAAATGCTCCTCTTACGATTCCCATTGTCCATATCCTTTCTCATAGATTAGTCGAGATAGATTTCAACAGTCCGTTTTTTGCTCTGCCGATTTCTCTCAATATGCCGTCAAGTGATATTCGAAGAAGTATATTCAAGGCCTATATCATGCACGTAAAGCGGTGAAACGCACAAATACCCACCGCAATATATGTACGAAACAGAAAAGAATACTGCTCACTTACTATAAATACCATTTCCAGATAAGCAAGTGAAATTTCCGGTCACTTCACAATGATAACGTTTACTGTCTGTCACTTTGCAGTTCACTGGTTGGCTACTCCAGTTGGTTAGTAACAATAACGTATTCAGTATAGTTAATTACGTCACAGCCTGGGCTTACTAGAAAGCGGGCAATTTGAAATCAGTAAAAGGCGGTATCACAAGTAGCAACACGTTGGTTTGATTCACACCGCACTTGATCCTCAATCGAGTTCTACATTGCAAAGAGCATTCAAAATGGACGATTCTGGCTTCCGTGGTTTATTGCAGAAGTAACAGAAAGCTCAGTGGAAGCAAGGTTGCCAGTTTATAAAAGTACACTTTCAATTCGATCCGTCGCTGGTTTTTAATGATGTTCCGCAGGAAAATGTCATACGTGTATTGGAAAAAGAAAAAACATTTAGAAGCAGCGACAGTTGGAACTACCGCGGCAGAATGCACATGTTGTGACAGAAAGCTCGGTGCAAACATTTGAAGGAAGAATTAAAGGCACTCCGAGCACTACTGGCTGAGAAGGAACAACTTCTTTCGAAAAAAAAACGAAAACGAAGTTCTCTGTGCTACTGGATTGTTCGGTACGTAACACTATAGGCCATGACTTATTAATGTAATTTTTCAATCACTAAAAGTCACCGTTATATAAACCCTAGACCTGTACAGGCATTCGCTCCTTTAAAAACTATAAATTAAAAGAGTTAAAATATGACAGTGAGAGAAATAATATAATAATCTCCTTTTAGATATCTGTAAAATGTTTCATGCACAATTTGCCAGGGTATACTGTTATTGATACATTCACGTTCTAACCTTGTGATGGTGAACGTCACCCGACCACGTACCCCCTACCTCCCCCGACCTATAAACAAATCTGCTTTGTAAACCGTTGACACATATAGTGGCGTAGGAAGGTACATTTGAGTAGGGGGTTGAAGACTGATGGCCGGCCTGGGGGAGGGGTCTAAGGGGAGTTTTTGCATTTCCAGGTGGCCTCAGATGCAATTTGGTGCAATAAAGCACACTTCAACACCCACCCCATTTTTTTCACCTGGCCTTAGATGCAATTTGGTGCTCCAAATGAGATTTTTTTTCTCATTTGGAAATGAAAAAGGGTTTTTTCTGACTTGCGAAGCGGGGGGGGGGGGGGGGAATGATACTTCCGCGCCTCCACATATTTCACTGGGGGGGGCTGGAGATATTGACAGTTGGAGCTAGTATATTTTTCGACAAAAGTAAACTATATGCCAACTGATCTTTATATATGTCTAATTCATACTTATTCTTGTGTCTTTGTTTACAGAAACTTCAATGTAGATTGAGCGCAATGAGGAACATATATAGACTGGTCAGAGGAGAGAAAAGACAGACTGTACAGTGATGTCAACTGAGTATATGTCATCCGAGGAATCTGACATGGAGAGCGAACGAGCTAGGGTACCGTAGTGCAGGAGTTCACTTGGGAGTCGGAAAGACTGAACAAAATGAGGCTGGACTCATTCTATAAGGACGTTCTCCTTAGCGAAAAGTCCAGAAAAAAGGATACCCACCGTTAGGAAAGGAGACGTATCTTTAAAATTCGTACCGACTGACGCCCCAACGTGCGCTGTTAATTAGGCTGAACAATAACAATGAAGGTATGACCCCCCTCCAGATGGTGAAAATGGTCATTGTTTGATGTGCCGGATTAAGCTTGTGGAAAGCCCGTGGCAAACAGTTTATTGGAGCTCCCATAGAGATACATTGGTACCGGATAACGCCGGATGTATAGCTCACAAAAGACATCTATTTGCCCACGGTGGTTATGATACGTACATTAAAACATATAAAAACAGTCATTGATCAACAGCGTAAAGACTGCATATCGAAGTCCATTTCGTTTGACTTCTTTGAACTTTTTGTACCATATACAACGTAGAATAATGTAACGTTATAACAATATTTCTCTGAATTTTTTACCCAACGTTTAAACTCGTGCCCCTGTTGCACGTGGATAATCCTGTCCTGAGCATTTGTTGATTAATGAGGCACAAGGAACAAACAGCAAACGCCGTTGTTTCGGATACAAACAAGTTGCAGTTGACGATTTTGTATAATAAAGAAGAGTTTTCTCTAAGTTAACATTTGGTGTAATTACATGATACCTTTAAAACGAAATCCTGCCTGAGATAAATGCAACAAGGAAGAAAGAATATGTCCATAATAATAGATGTCAGATTAATTATTATTTTCTTGTTAGTCTTTTGCTTTTAATGGAAGCCTTTTTTTTTAAATTTCCCTTCACAGCTAATATATTCCATCAAGGGATTAAATATGTTAAGTATTAAGTTATCCTTAAAGTATTTTCAGGGAACAAAAGCCAAGAAAAAAGCATGATTCTATTAATTGTTAATGAATCATTTAGTAAATCATATTTTAAAATAAGACATAGCTATAGAGCATAGGCCTAATAACTTGTCGTCGAAATGTTGTTGTACTTGTACGTTTGTCTTTCATTATTCATGCATGGTTAATTCCAGACTTTCAGGGTAAAAAATTTAGAGATCTTGTTTGGGCTATCATTGCATTTTATATCAAAATATATGTTAATTACAATAAAATTTAAAGCATCAACAAAATATTAAGCGTGCTACGAAATGAGGCAGGAAGTGGTGTTCTGTGTCAAGTTCGTTCCACATAAAAGAGGCTGGTACCGTTTCCGGGCCTGGGTGGAGGGGGGGGGGGGGGTTCGAGGGGCCGATAACCATCATGGAAGAAGTGCCTAGGCGTTTATATCATCTGAGGATAAACACACCGAATTTTAAACATAAATTTGTTTGGTTCAATTTAACTGCTGATATGTTAAGTTACTTCAAGTGGGTAGCTGGTTTTCAGAGGTTTTGATTTGCAAACTAGTAACTAAAAATAGAAACATTCCATATTTACCTGTGTTTTTCCCTTCTTGCACCTGGCATTAAAATCGTTGCATGTGTATATAATTGCTACAATGTAAGTAGAGTAATATTTGGGCATCAAAAACACATTCTCCGGACAATAATGCATGTTTTGAAATTTGAAAAGGAAAATGGCTTCTCGAGGTTTAAACTTTGTATTGAAAAAGCTGAATATTCAACACTATGATGTAAAGCAATATTGAGTTGCATTTAGATGTATTTACACATTAGAAGTGGTATTTCGTTCATTTACATAATTTTTGTATAAGTGTAAAAATAACAAATAAACGTTTACGATGCGATATGAGGTGAAAATATATAAATAAAAAAGTGGAAAATCAAACGAGTGTGATTTTATGTTTATTATTTTTAATTTTCTTTAAATCAAATGTAACATTTGATAGAGGTGTATTTCTCAGCCTAATCAACCCGATTAAGACTCCCTAAACGTGGCGAATAAGCCCAGCCCCTGTATTGGTCGTAAGTAATGTGTTTACGATGACCACGTTTCTCCGTATATATTGGTGTAATCATGGCGTTTACGATGATCGATGCGAGAAGTTTACTGCTGGATTCAAACGTAAACTCCAGATTAACGGTCATGTTTAAGATAGCGAATCTGTTGTAATTGTGACCGGAAACGTAAAGATTACCCTTCCCTGAAACCGCACGATTAAGTGAGCTTCACCGTATTTGGATGACACTTGGCGTTTACGGTCACCGCGTACTCGGTAAATAAGTCATCGCGAACGCGGAAAACTCACGCGTTTAAGTTGGGTCGTAAGCTTACCTTAATCACTAGTTTCAGGAGTGGAAACGTAACGGAAACAGGCTGGAACTCGGAAATTACGTCGCAATTACAGACCGAAAACGGCGATTTAAACGCGTGTTTTTTTCCCGTGAATATTAATGAAAGGGATCATTCCCGTATCCGAAAATGAGTGATACTTGTAGTGACTTAATTCATCATTTCTCTAGGAAATTCTATTTGTTCTAAATTTTGGAAACAGCGCCGCCATATTTTGTTCAACTTTGGAATTTCAGTCTTTGTCGTTTTTTACTAAATACCTCATTTGTCATTACTCTCGGGCAAATGGACATTAGCGATTAACCCCTGACCCCGGGTTGTGTGACTCAACCGTTAGGAACGAGTCTTTAGCCAAAAAGAGGAGTTTTCCCCACGATGACATTCTCATCTCAAATTCACGCTCGACAACAAGTGTTTTTCATTTAATGCATCTACGATCATTTTATATTGGATGTTCCGCTATTAATTCATATTAATTAGTCCGGGAATTTATCATTTATGTGATCAGTGCACGTATATTGGAATTCTTCTTTATTTTCATTCTGAGGATCACGACTTAATTATTAAACCACTTTTCGATTGGATTAGTAGTTACAAGAGTATTTGGAGTTAACTGACTAATGTTCCGTTTTCTGTATTTGTTCGAGGAACATTAACTATATATTACCATTATTTTTGTTTATGGATTAATGGACATATGTTTATCAATATATGTTATGTGGAAAATACTAGTGCTGTTCTGCGCCAGGCCACAGCGACTGTCTTTCTTATGAAAACTGGGACTGGTTAGAGAGAACAGCGTAGTAGATGTAACCTGGACTGTGAAGAAAAAAAGGTGAGTTAATAATATAGTAAACCCGCCAAATACTTATCTTGTGAATCTTAACTTAAAGAGAAGAGCATTCCACGCTGCTATATAGTTGAGATAGCCATAATATATTGTCTCTTACTGAAGATATGGGTGGTAGAATGGAATCTAGTTTGAGTTTTGTAATTAACAATCTGTTAATGATATAGTTTAAAAACGGCGATCAAAGAACTTATTGCTCAATCCCCCATGTTTTCAGCTCTCTCATTCTGCCGCATATTAGGGGCCTATCTATGCAGCTGTACCTGTTTGGGGGACAAACTAAAACCAATGACAGCGAATGACCGACTGACAATTGACTTTGTACACGTCATATATATATTGAATATAGATTACCAAGTCATTGAGAGAAATTGTGCATGCAGTTGCTAGGAGTGAATTTTTCAGAATGACGGACAATATTAGGAATGACAAAAACCACCAATTGTACATCCCACTTACGAGTCTTTGGATTAAATCCAGCAGAAACCCGTATATCTTGTCAAAATTCAGAATTCAACTGTATACAGTCATTCCTTCATTTATAGTGCTGCAATGTTTATCCAGTCTGATCACTGTTTCGAACCTTTAATATAATATACTTTCAGTTATTGTTTATTCTTTTTATGTGTTAACCTTTTCAAATCTTATACTTACTATTGTAACGGAAATGTATCCCTTTAAGTTAATTGTTATTGTAATATTATCGTTTTAGGATTGAGCGTTCCCTCGGTTCTACCCGTCGATGGCCTCTCTCTAAAAATATGTGTAGAGCTTTTGCGAGTTGCAGGTGGGGACAGCCAATGAAAATCGTACCCCTGTTTTGTTTGTAAACTTTGCTGAATCAGCACCCGAATTTGAGATGTTTCCCCTTGTTAGTGGTAGCGCAGTTTGTTTTATTAGTTTGAGCTCACCACGCTCAAAAAGGATTCCGAGATTGGCCTCTGACGGAGAGAGAACCGAGAGAACGCCTATTTTCTATTTTTATTAGTTCAAGCAGCTGGACTTCGGGGACACTGGTCAACGTTACACTTGGTGGCAGCGGTGGGATAAAAGATCAGTCCTGGTCCTTACAGACAGGGACGTAGCTAAGGCCTGATGATTGGGGGGGGGGGGGGTGTAGTGGCTGAAATTCCAACTGGATGGGTTTTGGAGCCAGAAAATTCCGACTGCTGCCTTGTACCCCCCCCCCCCCCCCCACCCTCGCACTAATCGTCAACGATACGGTCAGTGTCAGTCAGACACCCCATCTTTCGCAACTGCACTTATGTTCTGAACTTTTTTCGATACATTTGTACCTTATGGGGCAAAGTTTTTGCTTATGTTGATGGCACTTTAAAGCTTCCATAGATTAGCATTGGTGTTTTAATTGTACACCATAGAGACCATATATATCCCAACGACGTAGCCCGGAGTTTGAAAGAGGGAACACCTTTTGCGATTGTTATGGAGGAGGGGTCTAAGGGGAGGGGGTGTCCCCCTCCCCTTTGAGATATTTTTGAACAATTGAAGGTCCTTAGATGCGATCTGGTGCAATTTGTTGCCAGTTTCATCATTATCATATGATATTATATTATCAGCAGATTTTGTTTTCCTGTTTGAATTCTTTTACATGTTCTTTTACATAATATATCAGAAATACATTTGACGAACTTAACTGATGGACAATATAAACTTTCATATTTTGTAAGACAGCCAGATGTGCAGTGGCCTAAAAACAAATATCGTTATCGCCGTGTATTAGCAGTGTAATAACAACAGTTTTTAAACATATTTTTCGACACTGAAAGGGGGGAGCAGTCGCTCCCCTGCTCCCCCTGGCTACGTCCCTGTATATCCTGAACTTACTTGAAGCAAGCGAACAGGGTCGACCCTATGGCAAGCCATTTTACTTTTTATTCGATATTTGATGATATCATCAAATATTTGTTGATATCAGCAAATAATTGTTGATATCATCAAATCATTTGATGATATCATCAAATCATTGCTGATATCAACAATTATTTGGTGATATCAGCAAATAATTGTTGATATCAGCAATTCATTTGCTGATATCACCAATTCATTTGCTGATATCACCAATTCATTTGGTGATATCACCAAATAATTGCTGATATCAATAAATAATAGCTGATATCAACAAATATTTGCTGATATCAGCAAATGAATTGGTGATATCAGCAATTGAATTGATGATATCAGCAATCATTTGCTGATATCAACAATTCCGACATATCACTAATTAATTAGTGATATGAGGAACCGAATTGCTGATATCATGAAATGATTTGGTGATATCATTAAAAGATTTGCTGATATCAGCAATTGAATTGGCGATATGTTGGAATTGCTGATATCAACAATTCATTTGCTGATATCACCAATTCATTTGCTGATATCAGTAATTCAAGCGTATCGAACCAACGTCTACAAAAAGGAATTAGAAACGAGCGCCATCAACAGGCATTCTCTTTGGGTCTTAAGAGCGCTGTTTGGCTGGTAGCGGGCACAGAAAGGCGCCTGGTGCGCGGTTAATTTCAGCCTTGGTTATAGCGATCAACGGGAGGGGAAAGGGGACTAAGTTACACAGTACCACTACTGCCACTGGGAGAGGTACCGTGGCTACTCATGTACTTGTGACAGGGAGGACAAACATTGGGCAAGCACCGAGTAGGCCAGGCCTATAAACCTATGAAAAATAATATCGGGGTGGTTAAGTAGCTCAATATTAAATACCAAAATGTAAAAAGTATACCCTGGTCTGCGGGCGACAGAAACAGGCTGGGAACTGCGTCCAAAAAAAAATAGACTGGCTCCCCGATGGTGGCTGCAACCAGTCATAACCTTCAACCCCTAACAGACCGGTCAAAATGGCACGAGTAGAGGGAAGTATGATGAAGAATGTTGGTCAGGGAATTTTTGAAAATTCAGACACAGTTAATTTATTGTGTACAAATATTATAAATATAAAACTTCGATATCGTTAAAAAAAGACAAAAAATATCTTCGCCCCCACCCCCCCCCCCCTACTTGGCTACGTGCCTGCGGTTAGAAATCTTTCACTTCAGAAGCATTCTACTTCGCCCAAAATCCGAGAACTTCTGTCAATAGCGATCTGTGCTTCATGAAGTTTACCGCAATCGCCAAGGTGAAAGTAACGCTACCCGTACCCTGTTGTCTCGCCATTGTCATTTGCATGTACTGCACAGTACACTGACATCGTGTGTGTTGCTTGTAAGACGGGCTGCCACGGTTGAATTACTGATATCATCGTCACGGTTGAATTACTGATATCAGCAAATGATTTGTTGATATCATCAAATGAATTGGTGATATCAACAAATGAATTGGTGATATCAATAAAAGCATGCATTAGTGATATGTACGTTTCATTTGCTGATATCATTAAATCAATTACTGATATCACCAATTGATTTGTTGATATCAGCAAATGAATAAGTGATATGTTGGAATTGTTGATATCATCAAATGATTTGCTGATATCACCAATTATTTGATGATATCAGCAAATAATTGTTGATATCATCAAATGATTTGCTGATATCACCAATTCATTTGCTGATATCACCAAATAATTGCTGATATCTGCAAATATTTGTTGATATCAGCAATTATTTGTTGATATCAGCAATTATTTGATGATATCAACAAATGAATTGGTGATATCAGCAAATGAATTGGTGATATCAGCAAATGAATTGCTGATATCAACAATTATTTGGTGATATCACCAAATAATTGTTGATATCAGCAATTAGCAAATATCGAATAAAAAGTAAAACGGCTTGCCATACGACCCACCCAATAGCACAGTGGCGTAGGAAGGTACTTTTGAGTGGGGGGGGGGGCTGAAGACTGATGGCCGGCCTGGGGAGGGGTCTAAGGGGAGGGGGATACCCCCTCCCCTTTGGAATTTTTTGCATTTCCAGGTGGCCTCAGATGCAATTTGGTGCAATATAGCACACTTCAACACGCACTCCATTTTGTAAACTTAATTTTGTATTTTCACCTGGCCTTAGATGCAATTTGTTGCTCCAAATGAGATTTTTTTTCTCATTTGGAAATGAAAAAGGGGTTTTCTGACTTGCGAACCGGGGGGGCGGAATGATACTTCCGCCCCTCCACATTTTTCACTGGGGGGGCTGGCGTCCCCCAGCCCCCCCGGTTCCTACGCCCTTGCAATAGCAATATTAATACATAAATTATCCGAATTGAAGCTGGCGAACGTTGTATTTTTTTTAGAGTATTCAAAATCATACAAAGTTTTGTATGGTGGAGTATAAGGATCGCGAGATACAATTTCTCAATGTGACGAGTAAACGTGGTAAATATGACTGATTAAAGGTCAATTTTGATCGAAAATTTTATGTCACTCACAAATTACAAGAACATATGAAAATAAAAGTGCGACAGTCAGAAAAATTAGAGTGCGACAGTCGGAAATTCCGAATTGAAGCTGGCGACAGTCGGAAATTCCGACAGTCGGAAATTCCGACTGTCGCACTCAAATTTTCCAACTATCGTAATTTTTACCAAGATTGGGGGGTGAGACACCCCCCACACCCCCCCTCTAGCGACGTCCCTGCTTACAGATAACACATATTGTTAGAGACAAGACCGAGACAGAGGAAAATCCAGTGATAGCCAGTAAATTCGCAGAGCCGCAGAAACAGCACAGAACAGATACAGTACAGAACAGTTAAAGAAGGCTACAGATGGATTTTTCGAGAACCAACCCGTTTACAGACCAGAGGATTGACAATCAAAGCAACGTAGAGGGATTACCCAACCAGGAATGGAGACCCTTGACTCGTGACAGAACAGAACTCGCGTGTTTCACGAGGTGCCGCATCAACAGAGTTGCCGTCAGAATACGAGGGCCTACATTGGATTAATTCTGAGAAGGAGCTTCCAGCAGTGGCGTAGGAAGGTACTTTTGAGTGGGGGGGGGGCTGAAGATCGATGGCTGGCCTGGGGGAGGGGTCTAAGGGGAGGGGGATACCCCCTCCCCTTTGGATTTTTTTGCATTTCCAGGTGGCCTCAGATGCAATTTGGTGCAATATAGCACACTTCAACACGCACTCCGTTTTGTAAACTTAATTTTGTATTTTCACCTGGCCTTAGATGCAATATGGTGCTCCAAATGAGATTTTTTTTCTCATTTGGAAATGAAAAAGGGGTTTTCTGACTTGCGAAGCGGGGGGGGGGGGGCGGAATGATACTTCCGCCCCTCCACATTTTTCACTGGGGGGGCTGGCGTCCCCAGCCCCCGGTTCCTACGCCCTTGGCTTCCAGCATATGTCCAAAGAAGGACCCAAGACAGTCTGAGCATGGAGCTATATTTATAGCACCCTGGTGTGAGCTCCAAGTGTTTGGTGCGCCTAGTGTGCCATAAATTGACATAAGTTTCTCGTGCTGATAAGATGGATGTCGATTTCAGGACTTACGGCACACTAGGCGACGATTTCATCCAATCAGAGCATATAGTAGATATTTTATATGTCAATTTAATTCGACATGTCGATTTTAGGACTTATCGCACACTATACACGTGACCTTTTTCAGCGTTGCGACCCAACTGCCTGGCGGAACAAGTAGCGATGGTCAGACTGGTATGGTGGCCTTGGTCGTTTATGCAAGGGATTATGTGTCGTAACCAGACACCCCAAGAAGAGACCACCAATATCTCTGCGCTTACAAAACATTACGACCTGTTTTACAGTTAGCTGTACATTCGGGGGAAGTGAATTACATGGTATAACAGGGCATCGAGAAAAGATTCAAGAGAAACGAGGAGAAATTACAGTTTTCTGACTCTTGCCGTAGACATGTATACAGCTAGTTTAATTTGTAGACTCTTCGGAGAGGAATTGGAGTCATGGCGTGAAGATTCCCCAGGTACAGTTGAGCTTTCACAACGGGTCCTATAGGCTGTATGCAATTTTCACGGTAAGTTGAACCTATTGGATCAGTATTCCAACATTACGCCTTCGTCATAGCGTAACCATTTTGTAACTTTTGTAACGGTTAAAGTAGTTACTTGTCTGGGTAAAAAGTATATTAGGCCTCCATTGTTATTGGTCAATGTCTAAGTTACCTGCCATTACACGCAGTGAAGGGGTTTGGTAACACATTGACAGTGACGTCTTTCTGCCAATTTAGTGTTGTTTATGTCAAGGTGGCGAAGGAAGTTATCAAAAGTGAGGAGCCAGAAAACCTTTTTCAGATGCGACGGTGGCCCAGATAGGATTTTCGAGTATCATATATGTTGAAATTTCTATATTGATAATTAGTTGCACGAATTATTTGTTCGAAATTTTCATGGCAGAGAAAGGCCTATTTTGAGACCAATTGAGATAACCTGTTAATCCCTTGAGCCAAGTTTTGCATTGGTCATTTCTGATAACCTGTTGACCCCTTGAAGCTCAGAGGGAAATCTGATAAGAGCAGTTGAGGGCACCCTTACAGCAGAGCCAACTCTCTGAAGCAGATTTCATTTCCTGGATGACACATTTTGTTGAAGATATATGGATATGGTCCTCCTTCACAAAACTAACTGACTTGACCAAACAATGTTAACCAAAACAAAACCATAGCATTGGAGAATTCACAGATTGAGTTATCACTTTTAAAAGGATTTCAGACTTTGAAACCTATTGACCCCATGTGACCCTTGAACTCTACCAATTTCAATAGGGTTCTGGTACTCACCAAGTTGGTTCTGCATACCAAGGGCGGCGGAACCGGGGGGCACGTGCCCCCCCACTTTTCCTCAGGTTAAAAATGTGCCCTTTTTCTACATAAAAATTGAGGTGTCTCAAGTTAGCAAGAGGCCAGGGAACCAGAATGAACACTCGGGAAGGGCCGTTTCCGGCCATCTGAGGGGTTTGTAAAACCAAAAATTTTTTTCTACGCTCCGCGCCAACTGATTGTGGCGCTCCGCTCAGATAGTCGTGCATACAACTTTGCAAATCCTGGATACACCCCTGACTTTTAATGAATTTCTGTGGGTCAAACTCAAAGCTATTTCGAATGGAAATATTTGTTAAGATATTAACTAAACTCTAATTCGAAAGATTCCTACATTAGCAACTAGCATGATTTCACCTCATTTTGTCTCAAAAGAAAACTTGTTCCTTGTTTCCCAATTTGCACATTGGATATTGCAGTGCTGGTATGCATATTTTCCTTGAGGGGGGGGGGGGGGTGTTGATGGAGTGATGTGTATACGCAAATAAGATAATACAATAAGAGTTATGAAGGCTGCATCAGTCCAATCGAATTTCTGCAAAGTGCCCTTTGATGTCGAAGCCCCCCAGATTAAAAGTGCTTCCGCCGCCCTTGTCTGCATACCATGTATAAAGTTCAACAAAGATGAGCTTTTGACTTATTGTGTATATATGTGAATAGGCTCCATATCCTGTTTATAGTCAAGAAGCTGCTGGCTTCACAAGTTATCTATTTACTTAAGATACTGCATCAGAACAGAAGTTCATTGTCTCTTCTGCACTTTTTGTTTATGTACATTTGGTGTCCATTAGCATGTGGGTTGCCTCTTTACTACAGGACTCCCTTGTTCTTAGAAAAGTGGAATCATCATTGATGTGGTCAGAGAATTCGGGTAGCAACTCCAATCAGGAGATCTCTAAAGGATTGGTCTGTTTTTACCTCCATTGTTAGAGAAAGTTACTTTCCTGATTGGGTACTGTATCCTTACTCCATTTTGGCCCCTCCCTTTACTTAGACAAAGAAAATGCTGGGTATGCCATGTGGCTGCAGAGCACCTTAACCCCCCCCCCCCAAGCCATAAGGACATAGAATTAGTAATACTGTCATAGGAGAATTAGATACCAAGTTAAAAGTTTTATATCATCTACCTGAATCTGTTCCTGCGGAATTCCAATTAAAGTAAAGAAGCCTACTGTAACTGTAAAAATATAAATTAATTGTTAATCTTGGACGGTTCCTGATACTAATCACCACTGGAGTCTCCCAGAATCCTAGCTCTCAGCTATTACAGGAACTCTTCAATACTTCTTAATATATTCACTCTCCATTGCCATCGCATGGAAGGATCTATTACCATTCTAATTGGAGGACACTAACTTTACTTCACCTTTATATATTGCCCGCCATTGTAGTCCCTTTGGAACTTTATTTATGTATATCTTGCCTGGATCCTATTCTATCTTGCTTGGATTCCACTTTATCTCTCCTGGATTCGACTCTACCTTGACAGCCTGCAGAACAATCAATTTCCTTTCAGTCGACCCAATGGACTTGTATTTATTTTACATTCTGTGCTTTTATATTGTATAAGGATTTGTTTGTGTTGTGTATGTGTGTGTAAATGCAAAGTGGCCACCGGTGAGCAACCAAACTGTAAGTCAAATCATTCCTTTATATTTCATTAAACTGGACCCTGCATTATCAATCCCCTCCTACCCATGTAAGAATAACCTTTTCAATATTTGTATTCTTATTTTTATATTGGACTCTTCAGTTATATATATATGAGTCTTTCTGTTAATCTATTGTTTCAATACAATTCTCTCTATAGTGTACAGTATATACTTAGCCAGCTACACAGTTTCTTTGTGTCATTTTTGAAGTGTTCATCTGTCTTCACACTGATGGGACACTAGTAATTATACCTCTAGTCAACCCAAAGGGTGTAACATGCCTTGCACATCCACAGTATGTTTTTAATCCACCATGAACTTTTTAAGTTACGATGACCACAAGCAAGTGTCACATACACACACTCCATCACCATTGCATAGATTCCTTCTGCCTCCTGCAAGGAATCAAAAGTGTTTGTCCACCAAAGTAAATGCAATTATTTTCCATTTTATTTGCAAACCACTGTAGTGTATACCTGTAGGCTGTAGCTTACAGTACAGTTGTGGTCAACTAAAATAATATATTATGATTCCAGTTTAATACTATCGTGTAATGGTATAGCTGGCATGGACCGGCGGGGGGGGGGGGGGCGTTGTGTGTACACTCCCATCCCTGTCAACCTCAAACAAAAATTCAAAATTAGGTAACCTAGCTTGCATTAATGCATTTAAAGCTAATCTTCAGATTAACTATGCATAACCCCCTTTTTTTTCTGGGAGAGGACGACCCCATGTAGTCCCTGCTACATGGGATCAGCTTCAAGGACCACACCCTCTCTATTAAAAAGTCCTGGATCCACCAGATTTTGATTATCACCAGATGTTTTTTATTCAACACACTATCCAGTTTCAAGTATAATGCAAGCCCAACCATTTGTCTCGGACTCAAAATAGGTTCTTTCCCCTGCTTTCGGCAACATGTGGCCTGAAGTTTGCCATCTTCATAGAAGGAAGGCAATTGTTGATTTCTCTGGAGAGTAAGACAATGTCCCCAATGCACCGAGTGCATTCTTCTTAATATTATGGAAAGAATAAATAATGTATGGTAATGGTGGCCAAGCCTGCGAGTGAGTATATTCCAAAGTAAATTATTGTTAGGGAGTCTCCTACTTTGTTTAGTCTTTTTGTAGACTTTATAGGAGACTTCCTTTCCCATTGTACACAATTGGCGATAAAATAAATGAATTGTAAAAAAAAAAAATTGCTGGGATATGGATAGCAACACAAATCTGTCACAGAGAATCATTTCATTGCCACAACTCTTACATATCGCTGTTTAATCAATGCAAAGAGCAAACTGGAAATTCTAAGAATGTTTGGCTTTCCTCAGTTTTGGTGAAATGAAACATGACCAACATTGTTATGGGATTTTTGCATCAAATAATATAAAATATTGAAAATAATAAAATTATAACAATACCTGTACTACATGTGGTGCATGAATTGATGAAATGTATATTAACTGAAAGTTATGTTTATGTAATGTGAGTGGGATGTCAAGTTAATAGCAGACCCTGTACTGAGGGATGAAATGAGTTATGCTTCTTACAGTGGAATGCAAGTCATATGACAGGTTTTGGAACACTTATTTTTAAAACTTTCAACATAATGAAAGATTTGTCATCCCGCTAACCACTCATAAGTACACATCAGTAAATTTTAACTTTTCTCAATATTCTTTACATTTTTGAAAGAAAATGCAAAACTGTTCAGCCTGAGAGCAATAGTACGGCTATGATAGGCTGTTTGACTGTGTCAGTGTCACACATGTGTGCATTCACAGTTAATGATGAAATAAAAAAAATAAAAAAACTTTGCATGGGGGTTTGGGGTGGTGGGGAATGGAAATGCATGACAACATGACATAATTCCGTTGTTGTGAAACCATTTTAGAAACTGCAAATACAGAAAATAAGTCTTATCATATTGACAAATTCTGTCAACAAACGTGTCACATGTGAGATGATGGCTGTAACTATATTCCAAATCCTTTAAGCCAGTAAGAGTTACAGAAGTAAATTATAGCCCCAAAGCTTTTTTCCATAGGTTGTTTGACTGTGTCACACATTTATAATTGTGCATTCACAGCTAGTGATTAAAAAATACCCAACCTTGCATGGGGGGGGGGGGTATGGAAAACATGAAATAATTCTGTTGTTGTTAGAGCCATTTAAGCCAGTAAGAGTCACATATGAAAAATATAGCCCCAGTACACATATCCAATACAAGCTCAAACCAGGGAGTTATTATGGTTAAACAACTCTCTGCTCAAACTAACCGTTCCCTAACTCTACAATTCTTTTTCATACTATTGTGTAGTAAATATCACACAAATACTACAACATACTTTTTCCCCCAATTTTTTTTTTCATTTGCAGCGATGGAGGGAATGAAAAGTGAAAACCAAAACGTAGTGTCAGTTTTTTTTTATTGGTTGAGATGAAAACATTAATCGGATGCAAAGGGAGCTTATGTATTGACCTCTCCATTCATAACACTGCATTAAACCCTATATGCTGGGCTACATTTTTCACCATGCCTAGTAAAGTCTGTGTGTCACTGGCAATGTTCCCATAGCAGAGAGAACCATTCTAAGGACATATTCCACAAAACCCTGGAGTCATTGCATACCTTGCACTGTAGAGCTCAGCGAAACTTTGTCACTGCGTAGGCTGAAATGCTTTTTGAATATTACAAGTGTCTGCATACTCATGCGTCGGATTAATGTCTTAGTTGGTTCACAGAGAGAGATGTTTTTGTTTGAATTTTTCTTTGACTAGATCTCTGCTAAATCAGCAAATAAATTTGCCAAAAGGAACGTTGTTATGATTGTGTCTTTGTTTACTAAACAATAGTGCCAAAAAAAAAAAAAGATTGTTTAGACCATGAAGATCAATGCAGAATGTGGCTTTATGAGAGGTTTTCACTTTATACCGAACTGTGTTTAATTGCCTGGCATACTAATTGTGCTAAGAATTTAAAAGTTAGGTTATGTGTTTGTGTAAATAGCTCTATTTCTTCTACTTCTTCTCCCCCATCCAAGTGGTTATGTAATAGGTATGCATATACTCTTCCACATCCTGTGCTCATGTTCCCCTTTATAATTAGTAGTGAGACAGTGGCAACAGTACTTTCTTTGTTCTGCCAAAGTTGTTGGTTGCAGTAAACATCTTCCCTACTCCTTTCTTTTCTTGGAAAGGGGATGCTTTGTCTTAGTTGTTTCAGTTATACAGTAGTGTAAGCATTTGTATGCAGATTTAGTCTTGTGTAATTAGCTCTGATTGGTTCTCAGTGCTACTCTTGGTAGCTAGGGTGTGTATAGGCCAATGAGAGGGATTAAGAGGGTCACATGTTGTTACCCTGTGGTGTAGGTGCTTCCTCCAAGGTGTTTTAGGAGAGAAAGGCAGTTTGGTTGTCAGCCAGTCAACAGGGCATGTTTGTAATTTGGTCACTCTTGACATAATGTAGTCTGTGCACTACAGTATACGTATATATAAATAGTTAATAAGTTGTCAATAGTATCTTGTGCTTTTAGAATATATATCTACATAAATATAACTTTAACTGGAGGAATTAATTGTGTATAATTGATTTGCTATACATTTGTGTGATTACATCTTTTTTAATGGATTCTATGGAACTGAGAGCTGTGTTCTGTTAGTTGCTGTATTTACCTATCTTGTACCAGGACTTCACCTACTCATTTACCTATCTTGTACCTGGACTTCACCTACTCTTTTACCTATCTTGTACCTGGACTTTACCTACTCTCCTTGGGAAGAACATTTCTTTGAACACACAAATTTTCACTGGAGTACTCATCGAACTCTCACCACTCACCATCCTTTACGTAATTTCCTGCTATCGGACATTTATCAAATCTTCCATCACTCACCATGCCTACCAGTCATTCAACAAGATTGCTGTACAGTGCTGCTGGACAATACAGACCCACCGGCCAGATATCTTGTTTTATTAATGTGCACTTGTATTAGTCTTGTGGCCACTTGACACCCCTACAGTAGTTGTTTATTTCAATATCTCTAGTTTTAATTGTTGACACCCCACAATTAATTCATGTGTGTTAAGCAATAACATAATGTAATGACTCTCATGCATTTATACTTCCTTACAGCCTTGTGTTTGGCCGATCAGTAAAATGGCTTGGCAGTTATTCCATTGGTAAATCTAGTCAAGAACATAGATTGAGTAAAGTCTGAGAACTGTTCAAACAACCAGCTTTTGCCACTTTATAAATCGTAACTGAAGTAACCTATCTGAAAGTTATAGTTCTAACATTCTCCAACCTTGGCCTAAGTTATGACTTGCACTGTTCATGGCAGGTTTGATTAATTTCGCAGAAATGATAACTTCATACTCATATGCGTTACGCACCAATGAGAACGTGTAACACTGTCGAAACTCAAAAGAAAAATATTCGAAAACGTCATTTCACGTAAAACTGGGGTTAATACCGAAAGTACCAAGCTCGTTGGATATAATCTTCTATTCTGTATGACACAACAACGATAAGGCTGAGCTAATTTCTATTAATAATTGGTACGACCATTATTACCATACTGCACTAGCACTGCACAGAAAACTGCTGGTTGCTACGCATGTAACACACATTGCATACATATACGCATTTAGCTCTGAGCTGAGCAACAACTTACTGAATTGGGATGAGGTATTTTTCAGTTAAATTATTTCTTTTAACAAAACGGATTTTTCTCTACATTTGAGTAAATATCTATAATGTGCAATTTTATTAAACCAGTTTCTAGCCCTAAGTTGAAAGTAAACCATACTGTATAGTTACGGCTGAATGGAGACCCAGTTATTCCCTATTTATAATTGGGCACCCCTAAATAAAAATGGACGACTCTGCATTAGCGGAAGTATCTATTATGTTGTATTGAACGTAATAAAATGCATTCTATCATTTATTTTTGATCTAGATTCACTTGATTAGAAACAAACTGAGGTTTTAAATCAAGAACTGCACTCAAAATATAGTTTCATATCATATACTGTAAATAACTGGTAAATGAATGTCAAAATATGAAATAAAAAGAATATTTTCAACATAATATGTGTGGGGCGTACATGCAGGCATTCAAATACTAGAAAATTCGGTCGATTAAGCATACTTACCTGGCGCAGGGATTTCCGTGATCACGACGGCGGAGCCCCCAGGGTGAGGCCCGACCATTGCACTTTCGGTTGGGTTGACCCCTGCGATTCTTTCAAACGTAAAGAACTCGGGCGTATAATTTCTGGTAGTGGAGGACTGCGTTCGCGCTATCCTCCTAATAATGCACTAAATAAATGTTCTAATGTTTAGTCTGATGTACTGTGTAATTTTAGAATTCAGTAGTAATCAGGTATAATGTACACTTACCCCCCCCCCACACCTCTATGTGAATTTCGTTGCGTAATTACGTGATGTCCTTCCGGACCCTTTAAAAGCAGCACTTTAAAGCTCAATTTTTCCCCCTCGGATTATACAGTTTCCTACAAATTAATTGCACGTCGGTACAACAATAACCCGCGATTTGGTTTGGGAGCTGAATCTCACTTATGATTTACTCTCGCGGTGCACCATCGCTGGAACACTTTCTCCAATCAGGGCAATACTCTCTTGCTTATTATTCTCATTTTCAAAGTACTTTGAAGTTTGAAAGAGAATCAGTGTCAGTTTGAATAGAAGACATCAAGATTATACAGGATAGTGTAGTAATTTAGTCTATTTGGTTTATATATGACAGAAGGTAATTTAATGATATTTGTGTTCATATTTTTTACTTGTGTGATGTGGTTTAAGGGGAGGACCAAACAGATTGCTGAAATTTATTTATGTTTCATTTAAAAATAATCAATATGGAAAATGCATTCTAACATTTATTACTATACTGCACTGCAAAGAAAACTGTTGCTTGCTACGCATCTAACACACAGTGCATACATATATACGCATTTAGCTCTGAGCTGAGCAACAACTTACTGAATAGGGATGCGGTATTTTTCACTTAAATTATTTCTTTTAACAAAACGGAGTTTCTTTACATTTGAGTAAATATCTATAACGCTAATTTTTATTAAAACATTTATTGCCATAAGTTGAAAGTAAATCAAATAGTAACAGCTGAATGGAGACCCAGTTATTCCCTATTTCTAATATGGCACCCCTTATAAAAATGGACGACTCTGCATTAGCGGAAGTAGCTATTATGTTGTGTTGAAACGTAAAAAATGCATTCTAACATTTATTTTTGATCTAGATTCAGTTGATTAGAAACAAACTGACGTTTAAAATCAAGAACTGCAATCAAAATATAGTTTCATATAATATACTATAATATACTGGCAATCGAATCTCAAAATATGAAATAAAAAGAATATTTTCAACACAATATGTCTGGGGCGTACATGCAGGCATTCAAATACTAGAAAATTCGGTCGTTTAAGCATACTTACCTGGCGCAGGGATTTCCGTGATCATGACGGCGGAGCCCCCAGGGTGAGGCCCGACCATTGCACTTTCGGTTGGGTTGACCCCTGCGATTCTTTCAAACGTAAAGAACTCGGGCGTATAATTTCTGGTAGCGGAGGACTGCGTTCGCGCTATCCTCCTTATAATGCACTAAATAAATGTTTAATCTGTTGTACTGTGTTCTTAAATCTCAGTAGTAATCAGATATAAATAGTACACAATGTACACTTTCCCTCACCCTTTTCCTTGCACTCTTCTATGTGAATTTCGTTGCATAATTACGTGATGTTCTTCCGGACCCTTTATGAGCACCAGTTTAAAACTCATTTTTTTCAAAAGAGAATTATACAGTTTCCTACAAATTAATTGCACGTCGGTACAACCATAACCATAGATGTCGAATCAAGCGACGTGCAATGCTGTCTACAGTTGTAAGCTCCTGATTGGTCAAGAGTCTACAGGTTGGTTGACAGTCTACAATAGTCTACAGTTTCTACAGTTGCACCAATCGGAAGTTACGATAGCTGCCTTACCAACAAATTTTGTCAAGTCAAGAGTCTACAGTTCGTGCTTACCGTTATGAGTCCTCTTTCCCCATTGGTTGACAGTCTACAATAGTCTACAGTTTCTACAGTTGCACCAATCGGAGTTACGATAGCTGCCTTACCAACAAATTTTTTCAGATCCGACGATTGAGCAGTTCGTAGAATCAACGATGCTTTTATCTTCACAAGGTAAAAAGTTTTGACTTTTGAGATTCCGAGAGCTGGTGCAAAGCCAAGTTCAAGTATAGTGTAGCAGCTCAGTTCCGCGACTTTTTAAGATTAGGGCTATAGACGCTACGCAAATTGTTTTCAACTTTCGCAGTTAGAATTTAGAAATCATACTGCTTAGAAATAACTTAAATTTCCTCAACATATGATGCCACTTGGACCTGACCAAAGAGACTTAGAGCATAGCAAATAGTAAATTCATAGTCAATGGATGTAGGCCTATACAGTTTTGTATACTTTCAGTAAGCAAGTAAATGTGTCGATTTGTGCTATTCGAAAGGCAGACATCTTGGGGTAAAGTGCACAATTGTACATAGTGTAGAAACAGATATTTTGGGGTTCATTATTTCGGAGAAATTCCACATTCATTGAAAATGCATACAGATGAGTGATTTGGTTGGGTTTTCCCTAGATATATTTCGTTCCTCTGGCAATTCCATAACTTAAGTGTGTCAATCATGAGCCCACCATGCTACTAGTATACAGAGTATTGCGAAGTTCGGACACCCCTAAGAAATACATGATTTCACCATGACAATCTATAGCAACAGCCAATTTCACGAAAAAGTACGAAGCTACAGATACTTTGTCCAAAATTACCTGTGTGCAAGTAAGTACTTACTTATTTGTCAATAAAAGGAAGTTTTTCTTCCCAAAAACACACCAAGAGTATTACCATCGTGCTCTTCAATATAGGACTATAAAAGACTGGAATACACAATCCTTGGCCGTTAAAGAGAGCCCTAGTCTTGAGGTGTTTAAGACAAGATTGCCCACGCATTATTATTAGCACCAACATCCTCGTTTTGATACCCGAGAGGTGTTTTTAACGAGTATCTAGCAGAAGCAGAAGATTAAGGTCAGATGCAATTTTGAAGCCAAATTTCAGCTTTTTCTAGTCCCACATCTGGCCGTTTTCCTTTCACGCTAATGGATGCTATCGTCTGCGTTATGGAACAAAGGTCATAGTGCAAATAACATACAAATAGGCGGAGCCTAAGCTGTTTTGACACCGCCCACAAACAATTTTAGTTCAGAAATTAAAGAGACCATTCAACCATTTTTTATTCAGCTAATCAGTTATCAATCGTCCAATGAGACGTTTGATATATGAGAGGATTAATTAATAAATGATATCACAAACAAGTGTATTTTTAGCAATATTATATATCATACAGAGTAATTAATACTTTATATAGAAAAATTGAATTTGATTGTTTTGTTGTGAATGTCGTTATTGTAGAATGTACAAGAAGTTAAATAACTTTACAACAAATACAAACAATAACATGGTGGTTCTGTTTTAAGAACTAATGAATTACAAGTGTGAGGAAGTGAAAATGGAAAGATACTTTAGAAAAGACTAACAGGGGCTAAATTTTTCAAGGAAGGGGAGGGGGAGGCATCAGGTGGAGAACTGTGTTTACTGCACAGTATCAATGCAGTGCCAAAATCGTTTATCCCCCTCTCCCCCGGTTATGGGCTTGGTATTTCATTTTTGGCTCACTTAATTAACATAATTCTCTCCTGGTTTATTATTTTTTTTATAACAAAACCATATGTTGTGATGTCTAAACTCTCATTAAATCTAACAACCATAAAACCTAGAATGTCCAAGATATTGCGAGATATATTCATGATGGGGATAGGGAAGAGTAAGTGAAACAGAAACATGTTTATTGTAGATAGGTCACGAGCAATTTGTATGCAGGGTGGGGGAGGGGTGTCGGGGGTCTTGGTAGTTTGTCATATTGATCTATTTATAGACGGGATACAAGATTGTCATTCGATCATGCATGGTCCCAAGGATGTGCTTCCCGCCGACATAAAAATTTCAAAGTTTCTAACGTGAAAGTTGTCAGTGCAGGATGAAATCCTACCAAGAATCTAATATTTTTTTTATTTTAGGCAAAGAGGTACCAACAGTTTGAAGAGAAAAACATGCTCAGGGCCTTGCACTTAGTGAGGAACAGAAGATGGGCAGTGAGGAAGTCTGCCAAAATATGGGGTGTGCCAAGGAGCAGTCTGTACATACGATAAAGTTATAGGGTGAAGTAAAGTTGGCATACAACAAGGTGCTCCAACTTTATTTACAAAGGAAGAGGAGAAGCTTCTAGCTGACCATGCAAAGCATTTTGAAAAGATTGGCTACCCACTCGACAGAAAGAAGTTTTTACGCCTGGCTACAATCTCTGCTATTTTTGCGGGCAAGAAACCTGACGGGAGTCGTGTGATTACCGTCGCATGGCTCCAACGGTATTTAAAGCGTTGGCCAGAGCTGAAGTTAGCCAAACCAAGGATGCTGTGAATAAGGAGGGCACATGTTATGTCAAGAGAAACCGTGGGCAGCTACTTCAATGAGCTTGAACCAATCATGACCAAATATTCCCCAACACATAAACCCCACCTGATATTCAACGTTGATGAAACTGGGTTTCAGACAGACCATTCTCCGTCCAAATGCATTGCCCCTCAAAACCTCAGAATACAATTACATCCGAGAGGGGTGCTCTAACAACCGTCCTCGCCACGGTAACGTTTCTGGAAATGCTATGCCCCCGTTTTTCGTATAAAGAAGGAAAACGTTTAATGGACGAACTTAAAGAAGGTGCATACCCTGGAAGTAAATTCCACATGTCTGACAGCGGGTGGCGCAACAGCGAAATTTTTCAGACATACCTCAAAGAGCATTTCCTGAAATTCATCCTGAACCGAGATGCTGATCAGCAGTTTTCATGCAGGGGGGGAACAATCTCTAGAAGTGATGTGTGTGTCCGCCCCCCCCCCCCGCCGGCAATGATACACCTTTGGATCCACTACATGATATTAGCAGGAAATGTGCTCAATTCTCAAATCGCATGCGGAATTTTTTTTTTTTTTTTTTTACGCGTTGTATAACATTTTATCTCTTGATGACAGTGTTGCATCAAAGGACATATGTCTAGTGCAGTTCGCATATAGATCCTGGGCTAATACCGAAATGCGTCATGTTCCCAGACGACTACTTCGAGTTCAAGACCAGCCACAATTGGTTTCATAGCACAATATTACAATTGTTTAAGGCGTCCATACATACACACGGTGTCAAGCGCCATGATATACTATATATAGCATATATATATATATATATATATATATATATATATATATATATATATATATATATATAGATATATGTATATATTTATATATATTATATTTATTATTTATATATATTATATTTATATATAGATATATATATAAACATTAGTGAGAGGAAAATGGAAACGTCAAAAATGGAGTTGTCGGTGTAAGGGGTAGGCTGAGGCGGACGCCCCTTCTCGATCCGTCACTGGCTACCCTGTGTATATAATAGGAGGGATCAGTGCTGTAATTATGTCACTGTTCCTCTTTCTCTTCCTGGTGTCTTGACGTTTTTCGTCTGTTCCCTCCTTTTTCTCTCTTTCTTCTTTTTTTTCCCTTCCTTTCTCTCCTTCCTCCTCTTTTTCCCTTTTTTCTTCTCTTTTTTCTTCTCTCTTTTTTCTTCTTTCTTTTTTCTTCTCTCTTTTTTCTTACCCGGGGGGGGGGGGGCGCAC
The DNA here is from genome assembly GCF_037975245.1 of Apostichopus japonicus. Taxonomy (NCBI): domain Eukaryota; kingdom Metazoa; phylum Echinodermata; class Holothuroidea; order Aspidochirotida; family Stichopodidae; genus Apostichopus; species Apostichopus japonicus. Next base: position 9,399,632 of record NC_092570.1, on the reverse strand, counting down.
GCCCCCAATGCCCCCCCCTGGATATACTAGCACTGACATGAAGTCCTCCTACATCACACTTCCCAGATTGATGACTAACAGTTTCTATTTACAAACCATAAACATAATAACATACCTTTCCAACCTCTGAAGTCCCAGTAGATCACTTAAACTTTGACCTCCATAGTAACTCTCTACAACGGAAGCCCTGCATCTGTCTGAACACCAAATATCAGATATCTTCCATAAAGTAACCTTTAGTGGTCATTTCTTAATTTATAGCTAAACATTTGTTTACTAGAAAGGTAAATATGTGGACAGAGTCATCCATTGTTGAAGCCTATATAAGATATATAACTTTCACCAATTGTGTTTAATTTATGTTGCAATTTAAAATCAGCTGTGCCAAGTTTTACACATTAAACCGTTTCATTCATTCTTAATTAACCTGTACAATGACTGCTAATTTTCAAATTTTCATTTCCCTGTTACACCGAAATTGGTGGAATATATATATAGTAGAAAAACAAACACCATTTATGTGATCATGTATTTAATCCAGGAAAAGCCAATTTAAGATTCAGCAGTTTAATAGGTCTTTCATCAACAAGTGGCAACAATACAACAGTGGTTGGTGTTATAGTACATTTTATTGCCTGGAATGTTGTCGTGTGAGTGGTTCTTAATGTTTTTGGTCATACATTGTGTCCCCTCTCCAATCAGTCACCCTATATGTAACCCCCCCCCCTCTCCACCCCAATAAAAATGACAAATTGGGTTTTCATTATAGTCAACATTCAAAGTGAGGAAATTGCATATGGACATCTTGTGAATCAAGGAAAGTATTACATTTTACACCCTTATATTTGCAACAGTCTTGCATCTTTTTGCCTTACTTTGAGAAATGTTCAACTTACTAATGGAACCTCTAGGAAGCTTTTTCCATCAGACAGGGGCTACGTGCTAGTGTATAAAAAAGGATCAATTCATTTCATCAACTCAAGGGCCATAGACATTTGAACTTAATGAAAAATAAATAAATTACAGCAATCTATTTGGTCCTCCCCTTATACCACTTCAAACAAGAAAAAAAACATGAACACAAATAACATTAAAATACCTTCTTGTCATTTAGCCTCTGAAGAAATCCTGCTATAGGATCGAAACGTCAGGTCAACTTACTTTTACACATTCAATTACCTTCCGTCATATATAAATCAAATAAACTAAATTACTACTCAATCTTGTATAATATTGATGTCTTCTATTCAAACTGACACTGATTCTCTTTCAAACTTCAAAGTACTTTGAAAATGAGAATAATAAGTAAGAGAGTATTGCTTTGATTGGAGAAATGTTCAAGCGATGGTGCACTTTGGGAGTAAATCATAAGTGAGATTCAGCTCCCAAACCAAGGGTTATGGTTGTACCGACGTGCAACTAATTTGTAGGAAACTGTATAATCCGAGGGGGAAAAATTGAGTTTTAAATTGGTGCTCATAAAGTGTCCGGAATGACATCACGTAATTATGCAACGAAATTCACATAGAAGTGTGCGAGGAAAAGGGTGAGGGAAAGTGTACATTGAATACTATTTATACCTGATTACTACTGAGATTTAAGAACACAGTACAACAGATTAAACATTTATTTAGTGCATTATAAGGAGGATAGCGCGAACGCAGTCCTCCGCTACCAGAAATTATACGCCCGAGTTCTTTACGTTTGAAAGAATCGCAGGGGTCAACCCAACCGAAAGTGCAATGGTCGGGCCTCACCCTGGGGGCTCCGCCGTCATGATCACGGAAATCCCTGCGCCAGGTAAGTATGCTTAAACGACCGAATTTTCTAGTATTTGAATGCCTGCATGTACGCCCCAGACATATTGTGTTGAAAATATTCTTTTTATTTCATATTTTGAGATTCGATTGCCAGTATATTATAGTATATTATATGAAACTATATTTTGATTGCAGTTCTTGATTTTAAACGTCAGTTTGTTTCTAATCAACTGAATCTAGATCAAAAATAAATGTTAGAATGCATTTTTTACGTTTCAACACAACATAATAGCTACTTCCGCTAATGCAGAGTCGTCCATTTTTATAAGGGGTGCCATATTAGAAATAGGGAATAACTGGGTCTCCATTCAGCTGTTACTATTTGATTTACTTTCAACTTATGGCAATAAATGTTTTAATAAAAATAAGCGTTATAGATATTTACTCAAATGTAAAGAAACTCCGGTTTGTTAAAAGAAATAATTTAAGTGAAAAATACCGCATCCCTATTCAGTAAGTTGTTGCTCAGCTCAGAGCTAAATGCGTATATATGTATGCACTGTGTGTTAGATGCGTAGCAAGCAACAGTTTTCTTTGCAGTGCAGTATAGTAATAAATGTTAGAATGCATTTTTCATATTGATTATTTTTAAATGAAACAAATAAATTTCAGCAATCTGTTTGGTCCTCCCCTTATACCGCTTCAAACAAGTAAAAAAAATAAACACAAATATCATTAAATTACCTTCTGTCATATATAAATCAAATAGACTAAATTACTACACAATCTTGTATAATATTGATGTCTTCTATTCAAACTGACAATGATTCTCTTTCAAAGTACTTTGAAAATGAGAATAATAAGTAAGAAAGTATTGCTCTGATTGGAGAAATGTTCAAGCAATGGTGCACCGCGAGAGTAAATCATAAGTGACATTCAGCTCCCAAACCAATCGCGTCGAACCAACGGACGTGCAATGCTGTCTACAGTTGTCTACAGTCTCAGCCTCCTGATTGGTCGAGAGTCTACAGTTGTCTACAATTTCAGCCTCCTGATTGGTCGAGAGTCTACAGTTCGTGCCTACCATTACGAGGCCTCTTTCCCTGCACGTCCGTTGGTTCGACGCGATCTAGTTCCAATGTCCACAGTTTTCTACAGTGCAGTGCCCATTGAGGTAAATGAATCATTCATTTACCTCGATGGCAGTGCCACAAATCGGAAGCATAAACATAACAACTCCCTGGTTACAACAGCTTGTTTACCAACGAATTTTGTCCGATCCGACGATTGAGCAGTTCGTAGAATCAACGATGCTTTTATCTTTACAAGGTAAAAAGATACCTGCTCATTGCTTGTCAACGGAGCATTTTCTTGCCTTTTTTCTCACGATTTTTAAAGATAAAAATTAGTAATTTTGAGATTCCGAGTACAGGCGTGGCAAAGCCTAGTGCAACTATATTGTAGCAGCTTAGTTCTGCGATTTTTAAAGTTTAGCGATAGACGCTACGCAATTTTTTCCTTCAAGTTTCGCATTTAGAAATCTTGCTCCCTAAAATTAACCAAAATTACCTCAAAATTTGATGCCTCTACTCCCTGGGACTTGACCTACTTGACCTTAGAGACTCAGAGCATATAGCAAATAGTAATTTCAGAGGCAATGAATGTATACAATTTTGTATACTTTCACTTTCAATAAGCTTAATGTGTCAATTTCGGGCCAGTATAAAGGTACGGCAATCATCTTGGGTTGACATTGTACACAATTTTACGTAGTGTAGGAACAGAGCAATACATATTTTGGGATTATTATTACATTTCGAAGATGTCACATTTATGAAAAACGCATACAGTTGAGTGTTTTGGTTGGGGTTTCCCTAGATAAATTTTGTTCATCAAACTGTGTCAATCATGAGCCCACCATGCTAGTACTACTACTACTAGCATGGACACCTCGAAGTTCGGACACCTAAGCTTTAAAACACCCCAAAAATATATCTATTGGTATAAATCACCTGAAAATATACTTGATATGGTGGGAGAAGTGTGTTATATTACGATACACGGCCAAACTTTCTTTCCTGTAAACTGTTTACAAGTAGGCCCCTACCATTTGAATTTCATATCACTGCAGTGCTGGTATATACAAGAAACTAATTAGTCATAGAAGCATTTCAAAACCCCATCCCACTAAGAAATGGAAAGATCATTACTGTTAACGTGACATATCCAACTTAACCTAAGTTTGAAAAGATATTTGGAACCATCTAAAATATGAGAGGAGATGTGCTCCATTTTATGCCCTAGTAATTGAGGTAAAATGAATTTGACAGCATTTTAATTTTTTTGCTCATCTCAAAAGCATATCAAAATATACTTTGAAATTGGTATGTAGATAAATGTTCCTTTCCATCTATGCAACATTTTCCTACTTTTGTCCCTTCCGTTTAAATTGTTAAGATCTAGCAGATATAAATTTAATTGCTGGAAATGATACTGGATCAATGCTTTAATTAAATTTCTTCAATTTTTCACCAATTTTTAAGAATACTTAAAATATATTTGATAAGACCAGGTGTTCAAAATCATAGTCTTTTCATTTGCTGGAATCATTTTGACTGGAGGCCGTGCAGTTTTCTAAGTTTGTTAGAATTATCTCAAAAGTGTTTAGATTTCACATTGTGAAAGTCTAGCATGAGTTTGTTCTTAATCTTGTCATATCTTATTTTAGCATGCAGAAATGCTTCTGACAGGGACTTGCTGCTGCCAGTTTTGGTCATCCGTGATGTAAGCATCGCTGTTGAAAGACAGCAATGTACCTTGGTGCCTACATGTGAGGCAAAGTCAACAAGGGGCAAGCAACCACTTCCTCTGAGTGGACCGCTGGCTGTACGGGTATGGCCGTTTTAAAGCTTTCACCTTCAAAGAAATGTGGGAATGGTACAAGCTCTATAAGTTGACAATACGTAAAGACCCACAGGCTGGAAGTGCACATGAAAGGCAACTTTCACAGGAGGCATATACCTCGCTGGGTCAGTGGCTGGGCATGTCAGAAAACCAGATCACCAGCAGGTCCATGAAGAGGTTGCGGCAGTATATCCTTGACAAGGAAAAGCTGGTAAGCATGTTTAATTGTCACTTTTCTTGTCTTGTTTCAGCACAATATACCACACAATGATATACAGCTGTTTGTGTAGCCAAGTGCAGTTCACCAAAGGACACAAAGACTGGAGCTGTACGTGTGCTGTTCAACTTCTTGACTTACAAACACAGGCATTGTCTCTCATCAGGAATTTTTTATATTTTTTTATACAGTAAAATTGTTCCATGTTTTGTAAGTCGATCATTTCAATAATTTCTTGTTGTAATTGTTTAATTCAATCAGATTAGTGCAAAAACAGAGCAGACGAAGGTACTCCCAGAGTCGCCAACAGCGGGATGTTCCACGTCAGCGGGATGTTCCCCATCAGCGGAATGTTCCACGTCTGCCCATGCTGACATGTGGTTTAATGACGAGTTTGATTCGTTACTAATGCAGATTCCAGAGGAAAGCTTTCTACCAAAAGGTTAATTAATTTAACTAAAAGCATGCTTTAAATAACATTAGAAGTCATCAGGTATATACAGTAAAGGAATGTGGCTTTTACCTTCATGTCCTAGTCATAAGAGTAATGCATGATCACCACAGTCATACAATTTTTAGCTGGGAAAGCACCTTTAAATCCCAGGAAACCAAAGCAAACCAAGTTGTTTGTTGCAACAAATATTCATCAAACTGTAAAGAGCAACCCCTCTTGTATCATCAAACGCAATACAGAACTAGGTATATCTGCTATTTGGTATTTAATTAACCATGAAAAAAAGAAAATGGGTGCAAGCTGCAACTATGCAAGTTGGTGCATGTATTAATCATGGTTATATCAGTAGTGTTCTTCCCTGCTTTTTGACAAGATTGGTTATCTAATTATATTTCAGTGGTGGAGTTTTTATTATTTTGATACACCTTGTATTACTCTGGATTGCTTTATTGTCACAATTTAATTTCTAATTTGCTTTCATCTTTATACAGATGGATCCTCTCAACAGTCAAAGAAGGCAAGGCATCCCACTATCAGACAAACAACACCAGAGCACAGCTCCAAGGTAATTTAATTCAAACCTTTGTTCAGAGAAGTGTAGCCCATGTAGCGACAAAATCCATTTCATGTCATTTAACAGTTGGACGTAAAGTGTAACAACATACATTGTTGTTTGCAGATAAAGGATTCCAACAGGCCTGAACCACTACCATCAGCTCCTGAACCACTATCCTCAACTCCTAATCAACCATCATCAGCTCCTGAACTACAATCATCAGCTCCTGAACTAATATCATCAGCTCCTGAACTACAATCTTGACCTCCTGAACTACAATCATCAGCTCCTGAACTACAATCACCAGCCCCTGAACTACTATCATCAGCTCCTGAACTACAATCACCAGCCCCTGAACTACTATCATCAGCTCCTGAACTACAATCATCAGCTCCTGAACTACAATCATCAGCTCCTGAACTACAATCATCAGCTCCTGAACTACTATCATCAGCTCCTGAACTACAATCATCAGCTCCTGAACTACAATCATCAGCTCCTGAACTATAATCATCAGCTCCTGAACTACTATCATCAGCTCCTGAACTACAATCACCAGCTCCTGAACCACCATCACCAGCTCCTGAGCTACCGTCTCCAGCTCCTCAACAAGGTCGCGGTGATATCAGCAAAAAGAGGCAAAGAGAAGACAGACAATCACTTGAAGACAGTTCACAGGTAATGCACATTATATATGATCCATGAGACACAAAGCAATGCAATACATGTAATCATTTTGCAGATGTGTAATGTTTTTCAGTTCAATAAAAATCATGGGTGTAACCAGGGGTTTGCCCCCTCCCCAGCAATTTCTGGCAAACTTCCTATCACTTGAAAACTAATTTTGAAATATTTCCCTTGTATTTTGGCCTGAACTACTCTCAGAATGCACAAATAAATTTGTTTGAAATATTCAAAACTTTTCTGTGGGTGAAGGGATGCTCCCAGACACCAACAGCTTGGCAAACCACTTTGTGATATACTGATAAGGTTAAACATTATTGTATTATTTGTGAAGCTAAATCAATCATTACTTGAACTAGCTGTAATATTCAATATTAAAATTCCTTCTATTTCTTCGATTTGTGATAATGGTTTGACACAAACAAGAACAAGCTCCATATGCCCTCAAATTTCAAAGCCTATGTGTTAATGAAGTGCATGGTTCTGTCAAGACTAACATCATATATGACTTGTTTGTTTTGTATTTACTCTGCAGGTCAACTATGAGGGATGGCATCAATCCTGGGAAACAGGTCCCAATGGTTTGCCAAAAGCAGACATCAGTTGGTTGAAGGATGATTTGGAAAAGGGATTATTCCAGAGAGTCATGACCTACAAGGACATCCATGGTGAAATAAAGAAAAGAAAGGTGCTGAAGGATGATCGTATGTGGTTTCACCCTCCAGAATGCCCAGGCGTGGTGCGTAGCGCTCTGCCATCTGCTGACGCTTTCTTCCGCAGTAGACTGAACTTCTGGCGTCCAGTTGGAGTATGGGGATACAGTCTGAAATGCCCGCAGAATAACCGTCCAGCCCGAGATAGAGAAGATGCCTTCCTCTATCGCTGTGGATATGCAAATACTGTCAGATACATCTGTGACATATCAGACTGGTACTGTATGCTGACAGAGGTGCTGGCATGCTCTGCATGTAGGAAAGCTGCCAAGGAATCTGCTTCCCACTCTATAGGCCGGTTCCTAGCTTGGGATGCCCTAATTATATCTCAACTCACTCCAGCCCATCAAACAATGTTTCCTGCCATACTGACACTTAGGTAAGTGCACAAAGTGAAATTCAAAGCAGAATTTCACTTTAATTAACTGTATACTTTTGAAAATGTGCCCTAACACCACCAGTGTCTCAAATTTTCCTGTAGTTGCATGGGTCATTTCATATTACTACGCTCTCTTGGTAGATCAGCAAAATTCCATTTTAACAAGTGAATTATCCAAGTGTATCTCCTTTGTTAACTTTACTAATTGCACAGTATGCAAGGTAGAGTTCAAACTGTTGACCTTAGATGTTGCTCTCTTGGCCAATGATCAACAGAGCACATCACTAAATGGTAGATTTTTAACTGATGCAGTTGATTTCTGTTTGGAGGCCAACTATTTATATTGCATTTTTATGTTTTGGATGGTTTAATGAGTTTCTTCTTGTAAGTGAATTTATTTGCCTCTTTCTGTATTCTTACATCCTGTGTTAAGTTCTTTGGGTTTCTTTTTTCTTTTACTTTCTACCATGAGATGTCCTGACATGCTGTACAACCTCTCAACCAACCATTTGTGTATATCCCTAACGCTAAACTAACTTTGCAGTAATTAATATTGTGACTTTTTGTTTGTAATAATTATTGGTTTTTTTTTTTTTTTTTCAGGCGTGGGGTTGACAAACAAGTGGTTAGATTGATGACAGATCGAACTGCTGCCAACTGCATGGCAAGCATCTGGCGTCAGGTGCAGGAAAATCACTGTGAGAGGTACCTTCATCGTAAGGATATTTACTCTACCCTGCTGACTTCACTCACAAAAGAAGGATCATTACTTAGTAAGTGTCATACTTTGACAGTAATTGGATGGTAGTCATCTTTATGTCCATGAAACCAATTCCAAAAGGCAAAATATCAATGTAAAACAAGACAGAAAACTGCAGGGAAAAGTATGCAGTATGCATGCATGCCGTGAAAATGTTTCGGCAAGTGTGCAATGAGAGCACCTCGATTTTGCTGCCTCACTCTACCAGTTTAAAGAAAAAAACAATTTCTGTACTTACTGTGTGTAATGAATGGATTTAACTGACAAGCTCCTTGTAGAAATAGCTGAAACTCTCTGAATGTGCAAGTTTACACACAGAAAACACAGATTAACTTAGAGGTGCAAATTGGGAGACAATAGGCATTTTGCATTCAAGGAAGTTTTAAGGCACCATGTTGATGTATGTATTAGAACGTTCAATAAAGTTAACATACTTTCCTCTATACTTCAGACATTGTACTGTCCCTTACTCAATAATGGAAGGACTTTATTAAAGTTTATTGTAATTTCCATAGGAATTATGACAAATATGCACTTTCTTTTCTAATACATGATACAACACCAATAAAAAATGTTACATAGTTTAAATACTAATTAAAATGTATCAAAAAGCCAATTAGCCAGAATAATCATTTAAAAAATTTATCCCCTTTTTTCTGTAACAGGTTATATTATTGTGTCAATATTCTCATCTAAAGGTATGCTGTATTGGCCCAAATATGCCAGATATTCAAATATGGTCACCTGTGGTCAACATTCTTCAACTGAAATTTATCTCACTGGGACATTCAGACATCTTCTGTATTCCTAATAGAATGTCTGAGAACAATTTGTAAAATACTTTTCTAAAACTTCTAGCAATTATAGCATGCTATAATTTTGGGACATGACAGGCTACCTTTAAGTATGTGTCTTTGTAAATTATTGATTTTTTATGTATATTATCTTATGTTATTTACAGATACAATTCGCCACAAGTTCCAACCTCCACCTCAATGTAGGGAGCTTCCCAGTGCTAAACTACTCAGAAAGGCCTTCTTGATAGGTGAAGCTGAGAATATTTAGGACTACCGTGCCCTTATCATGTCCACATTTGGGAAAGTTCTCAAGTTTGATTCAACCAAAAAGGTACAAAGAAATGCCCCTACTTTTATTTTTTTCAGATGGTTTCTCGACCATTATAAGACTAAAAATCAGTAAACTATCATTTCTACAAAACAAGATGTTGCCTGTCACTTCATGATCAGGACAAGTCACACTGAGAGCTTGTCTTCCTGGTCCAGATATCAGTTCCTTTAAAACATTTTTTTGTGACTGCATTTAAGTAGAAAGGATAGGTCTGAAAATGATTTTTTAGGCTTGTAATAATAAATGATGTATTTAAAAGTACTTTGACTCTTTTAATAATATCAAGTTTAAAACAGTTGTCTTTATAATGTTGCCCATCATTGTCACTACACTGCATTCACAAAAGTATAATTTGGGGAGATTTTTGCTTTTTGATGTTAATTATATTTTCCCCATGTTCCCCAATAACTTCTTATGATGATTATAATTATTAATTATTTATAATTATTATTAATACTTACATTTCATGATACAGCAGTGCCCTTTCTTCTTTTCAAATTCATGCCCTCTTTTGGTTAGTTTTTCTTTACTTATTATAATACATTTTATTGTATCCTAATGAAAGGGTGGGGGCAGTTCCCCCTTCAAATTAGAAATAATTATGGACACATTATAACAGTTTCTTTCAAATGTCATTTCAGATATGCAAGAAGCTTGCCGGTGCTGGTTGTGGAACGGCAGAATGGTGTACAAATGTCGGCAATGAGTTGTCACAAGTTTTAACCTCTGTTTTGACGTGTGAAGAATCAGTTCAGAAGCTTCGGCCCATGGCGAAGGGCCTCATCGACAGGTACTCAAAAGCTGGGGAAAGTCCACCTGAGGTGATGTATGTCGATCGAGGCTGCTGTCGTTTGTATGGTGTCTCCTCAATTGAGAAGCTTTTCAATGAGTCTGGGATGGTGATTCGCCTAGACATCTTCCATTAGATCCACCGATTTGATGCTGCAGTGCGCACAGACCACCACCCCAAGTACGCCTTATTCAAGTCTGCCCTATCTGCTGCAGTTTTTGCCCAGTCATTTGCCAGGGTACAGACAAGTTGAAGAGCTCAGCAGTCTGCTAGTTCAACTTGGGCTGGAGGAGGGGAGACTTGCACTCAGCACTTCCCAGAGAAATAACATCAAAGATGCTTGGAACAAGCTTGAGCTGCATGACAGGAGCATCCAGCAATTTGACAGCCTGTACCCTTTCTCGCTGGGGAAATTCTCTGTTTGGCCACACACAAGGTGAAATAGTATATGCTACCATATTATGGTTACTCAGTCTTGACGTGTGAAAATAGTTTAAGAATTTGAACCAAAGGTGACCATATTGTAATATCTGGCATATTTGGGGCCAATACAGCATACTGTACCTTTAAAGGGGAATAATGTGCCACATGGGAGAGTGAAATAGTATATGCTACCATATTATGGCTACTCAGTCTTCACAAGTGTGAAAATAGTGTTGCTTCACTGAAATGTCACACAATACATGAGTTATGAAAGTTGCATTGTTTGAATTTTGAAAAAAATTGGGCCAACAAATTATTCATGAGTTTCAAAATGGTTCAGTGTTCTCTGTGTGAACCTCATTTCTTGGAAGTAAAGATACTCAGCTATATTATTTTGAATGGTCTATCATTGTGTAGATTGAATTGAGTGTTTGACGGTGTGATAAATTTATATACCACATACGCATTATCCCCCTAAAGTGACTAATGAAATTAAAATTAAAAACTAACTTTTAATGAAATTTTGAGAAGTGCAAAGAATTTCCCTTGATTGGGTATGTACTCCAGTGAATGGTGCACCGCATAAAATAAATCATATAAGAGATTCACCTACCTTAAAGCCCGCCCTTTAAAGCAACTTTGACATCACCTCTTTAAAGTTTAAAACTTTTTTCTACGATTCTACAGTTTTCTACAGATTAATTGCATGTTGTTGTGTCCAAAACCCCCCAGATTGCGTCGAACCAACGGACGTGCAATGCTGTCTACAGTTTCAGCCTCCTGATTGGTCGAGAGTCTACAGTTGTCTACAGTTTCAGCCTCCTGATTGGTCGAGAGTTTACAGTTCGTGCCTACCATAACGCCTCTTTCTCCATTAGTTGAATGTCTACAATAGTCTACAGTTTTCTACAGTGCATGTGCCACAAATTGGAAGCATAAACATAACAACTCCCTGGTTTCAACGGCTTGCTTACCAACGATTTTTGTCCGACCAATGATTGAGCAGTTCGTAGAATCAACGATGCTTTATCTTCACAAGGTAAATAATACCTGCTCATTGCATATCAACTGAGCATTCCTTGCCTTCTTTCACGTTTTTTAAAGATAAAAATAATTATTTTTGAGATTCCAAGAGCTGGTGCAAAGCCGAGTTCAGTATAGTGTAGCAGCTCAGTTCCGCAAATTTTTAACAAAATTGTTTTCAACTTTCGCAGTTAGAAATCTTACTGCCTAGTAATAACTTAATTTACCTCAACATATGATGCCACTTGGACCTGACCAAAGAGACTTAGAGCATAGCAAATAGTAAATTCATAGTCAATGGATGTATACAGTTTTGTATACTTTCAGTAAGCAAGTTAATGTGTCGATTTCGGGCTACTCGAAAGGCAGACATCTTGGGAAGTTGGGGTAAAGTGCACAATTGTACGTAGTGTATGAACAGATATTTTGGGGATCATTACATTTTGGAGAAATTTCACATTCATTGAAAATGCATACAGATGAGTGATTTGGTTGGGTTTTCCCGAGATAAAATTCATCTGGCAATTCCATAACTTAAGTGTGTCAATCATGAGCCTACCATGCTACTAGTATATATGTATTGCGAAGTTCGGACACCCCTAAGAAATACACAATTTCACCATGACAACCTATAGCAACAACCATTTTCACGAAAAACTACGAAGCTACAGATACTTGCTCTCCAAAATGACCCGTGTGCAAGTAAGTACTTACATATTTGTCAATAAAAGGAATTTTTTCTTCCCAAAAACACACCAAGAGTATTACCATTAAGGTCAGATGCAATTTAGAAGCCAAATTTCAGCGTTTTCTTGTCCCGCATCCCACCGTAATCCTTTCATTCTAATGAATCTGCGTCATGGAACAAAGGGCAGATTTCACAGTTACAGGGTCCAAAAGGTCCCTCCAGATCCCAAATTTTCAAATGCTTTGTTTCAAAACAAATGACCTACCATTTGTAACTTTGACATCCCAATTATCATTTGTGAAAACGCAGAGATAAAATAACCTACGGTTGTTACGAAATAAAAGTGAAACATGACACGAGTGGAAACTTTGCTATGGAAGATGATGAATGCATGTTAATCATACTTTCTTCTTTTTCATGTTTGAGGAGGAACTTTTTATAATTGTTTTGTTTTTAGAGGAGACTATTAGTACTATGGATCTGATATCAACCATCAGATTCATCTGTACAGCTGAAGTTTACCATTTACTGGAGCGTGAAGACTTTTAAGGACTTGGACGGACAAAACTCATAAAATTTAAATGGAAAAATTCTTTTGAATAAGATATAAAAAAGGCAGGTACTTGAGTGTTTCATAGTTTATTAATAACAACTGAAGTATCAAACATTTGAATGCAAATCAAACATTCAATGTTAATTCAACAAAAAAATTAGGTAAAACATCACTTTTGCAAACATAACACTTGGACGGACAAAAGTAACATATGCATTGCAAACATAACCTTGGACTTAAGGTTTATGCAGCCACATAATAGCCATGGCCCACTCTCTCCCAGACCCCGAACTTGTCTAAAGAATAGTGTTTACATGGGTCCAAAACTAGGGAACCGGGTACCCGAGAGTTGTTACCGGTCGGGTATCCAGGTACCCGGAAAAATTGTTTACCCTCGTGTTTCGCGATTTTCAAGAAAATAATATTTTTTAGTTGTTCCGTCTATAATCCATTAGTAACACCTCGTAAAATACCTAGTCAGTATTCCATGTACGAAATAAACGAATGTATAAAAAATAATTGTGAGAATTCTTTCAACATCATCCACATGGTAGCCTAACACCACACTAAGTCAATGGGGAAAATTCTAGCCTATACTGCAATTGTGACGCAGTTATAAGATATCCGTGGAATACTTTCATTATTGCTGTTATCTTCGACCAAGGGGTTGCCTAACACCACACTAAGTCAATGGGGTAATCTAGCATAACCATGTTTATTAGCTGAAATTGTGACGCAGTTATAAGGTAAGGTATCCATGGAATACTTTCGTTATTGCTGTTAGCTTCGACCACATTGTAGCCTAACACCACACTAAGTCAATGGGAATTTTGCCTAACCATCGGTTTGCAAAAAAAAAAAAAAAAAAAAAAAAAAAATTAATAATAATAACAACACTGCGTAGGATTCGGGTAATAAATTAGGAACCGGGTAGTTTCGCGGATACCCCGTGCAAACACTACTAAAGAATAGTGATATGAAGAGGTTTAGTGGGTGGCTGAGCCTTAAATACTTTTGCATCAAAATTTGCGATCAATGACTAGAGGTGTAGGGATAAGTACTACAAAATTTCGCGCAACCGGTATACCCACACATTAAAGTTATTGTTTTCCGTCCCGCGTTATGTTCGCATTTTAGGAGCGTTACGTTCGCCTTGTCAAATAATTGTTTTGACCTATCCTTACAGAGTGCTATATGTACACATGGAAGTAACGTTACTTTGTAGCAGACGGTCAAAATAAATCAAATTATTCATACCACCAGTCCAACAAAACTTTTAAGTTTAAAGTTTTAATACTTTTCCTTAGTTAAATTCTGCGAACGTAACGGTAAATCGAACGTAACGCAGTTGGACGGAAGTTGTCAAAATGTGATTTTTTCGTTACGTTTTGTACTTACGAAAATGTTTGGCCTAACACAATTGAAGACTGACTTCATACAGACTAAATAATCGTGCGATAACAGAACATTGATGATGATAAGTTCGTTCACCTTCAATGAAGTTTCTTTGGTGATCGAGCGAACGTGACATGGAAGTTTGGACAGACATAACGTTCGACATCAAAGATTGCTTATAAACTCACACATTTTTACAATTACTGCCATGTTTTGGACAAGATGATGACGGGCGATTACTAATGTTGTAATCACATTGACTGACGGGAGAATTTGTTTCTTTGTTTTGAAGGAAATGATAGATATACATTTGATCACAAATTGGACAGAATTTTAGAAGTTCAAGGTAAAGAATTTCAATGTCTGATTAGAGAAAATTGAATGGGGAGTTGAACCAAAACTAACTATTTTTTGTTTTGTTCCACTATCCTGTGTTAAAAAATGGTGGACAATATTTGAAGGGGTGGGTCATTTAACAAGGGAGGCCTCAAGAAATTGAGGTGTATAAACATGTGGGACCCTATTCCGTCCACAATATGTAGTTCCACTTAATAAAAATTCTTCGGACACAGATAAAAAAGACACCACATAAAGATCATTATTTTTTTTATTTCTACAATCATATAACTGCATAATTCTGGTATCACATTTTTTTTTTAAATTGAATATGTTGCATTACCTCAACTCATATTTGAAAAGTATAATTGGACCCCTTTACTGTGAAATCTGCCAAAGGTTATAGTGCAAATAACATACAAATAGGCCGAGCCTAAGCTGTTTTGACACTGCCCACAAACAATTTTAATTCAGAAATATTTCTTTAATATTAAAGAGACCATTCAACCATTTTTTGGTTTCCATGATAATCGTAACCTATGCATTCATGCAGGCGGAGAGTGTTTTTATGTGTGTGTATGTGTGTGTGTGATGCCTCGCTTGTAAACACGATATCTCAAGAAGGGAAGCTTGGACCAATCTAATATTTGGTGTATATGAGTACCACATTGAGTAGAAGAACCATATTGTTTTGTGTGGAGGTCAAAGGTCATTTGGAGTCACCAGCATCCGTAGAATCTAAAACTGAAAGCCCGAACATATATGCATTGGTTTCAACGTGACGCTCGGAAGCCTTACTTTGCGTGCAAAAATGTATAGTAGAGCGGTTCTATGAGACGTTTTTCGTCGTATTTATTTCAGGTTGGATGTAGTGTCATCTATGAAGTCTGTCATAATTACTTTTTTTTTGAAACTCATGAATAATTTGTTGGCCTAATTTTTTTCAAATGTATTGTGTGACATTTCAGTGAAGCAACACTATTTTCACACTTGTGAAGACTGAGTAGCCACGATATGGTAGCATATACTATTTCACTCTCCCATGTGGCACATTATTCCCCTTTAAAGGTACAGTATGCTGTATTGGCCCCAAATATGCCAGATATTAAAATATGGTCACCTTTGGTCCAAATTCTTAAACTAATTTTATTACCACCTTGGAAGAAAATTACCTCATCGGGACATTCAGTAATCTTGTTTGCTCATGTAGAATGTATGAGCACAATCTGGAATGTAAAGACCTCCAGGAAAGTACTTTTTAAAAACTTCTAGCAATTTAAGCATACTATAATTTGGGGCCAATACAGACTACCTTTAAATAAAAGCTAAATTTTTCTGCCAGTGGAAATCACTTCCCCTCTGAGTGGAATTAAGGTGTGATCCCCAGGTTATGAGGTGTTGGGCAAGGTTCTGTGGCTCTGATGGGCACTCCCGCCCTCCCTCTCCTTGCAAAGAAATGGTTAAATAGGTATCGCTACTTTCTAAGGGCTAAGTAGCACAGTTGGTGTAGTGCAGGGCTCGTAATCCTGAAGTCGCTGGTTGGAATCCTCTTAGCCTCAACTTCTTTTCACTTTTCAAAATTGCAGTATCTGTTATTGTTGCCTATTGTGAAGGGGCAACCTTCTGTAGGATCTCGTGCGGCAAAAGACAACAACAACAAGCAGACCTACATCACTTACCACCTCTACATATCAGAGCTTATCTGACCCTAGCTCACTCCACACTGCAGATGTGGAAACCAACCAACCACTTAAAAGATGATGTAATTCATCAGACTTCTGTAAGAACCCAGAATTAAAAATACTTCTGTGCAACAGATGACATATAGCCATGGGCGCAGATCAGTCTTGGATCATGGTGGGGACGCGTGTCTGTTCTCTGATACTATCTAAGCGGAGCGCGACCATGGGTTTGCGCGTAGCATACAAAAAAATTTAAATCGACTTATATGAATGCTGCTCCTGCATGCTCGTATATTCATCTTAGAAAGCTCATACATCTCACAGTACGATGGAAGTGTACTATAGTGTAGCAGGTTGTAAGGCCCAGTTTATTCTTACTTCAGAATTGGTGGGGACACGGTATATCATGTCCCCACCACTGAAAAAGTTGGTGGGGATGCGTCCCGCTGTCCCCACCAGGATCTGCGCCCATGCATATAGCACACTCTCTTAATTGGTAACTGACAGATGGAGAGTGCCACAAACAAAGGAAAATTCTACTACATGGCTCATCCAGACCCTTCACCTGCTCATTAATACTATAGCCTTGTTAACAGGCAGTAAACCTACTGATAACCCTTCTGAAAAAACTAAGTCTATTTGAAGCAGGTTCAACCATGAAAGAAGTCATATTAAGTATGGTTTTCTATTTCCAGACTTAACCTGACTAGAATCATACTTCATCAAGACTCCAGCCAGACTTCAGCCAGACTTCAGCCTGACTTTAAAGAACACCTTAACACATTTTTAACTTAAAATTCTTTTTCAACCTTTTTTTCCTCAAGAGGCAAGCACACAGTGTACAAATAGGAATTTTTGTAGTACTGTCAAAACCAGACTTAGGCTTTGAAACCTGACTTGAAGTTGGAAATATTCTTGAGATGAGTACACAGTGAAGGTATAGAAGATTTTGAACTTAAAATCTTTTTTATATGAGGATGTACTGTAATAAATACAATGTTGCCAATATTTTGGACATTTCTAGGTAAATTTTGATCATAATTAAAGTTTTTATTCCTGCTTCTGTTACATAATCAAGAAGGCATGTGTAGTTACATTGCACAGAATGAGTTAAAACATCTCCATTTCAATTTCTAAATGCTCTGCCGAGCAGCTTATGGTGGCATATGAGAGAAAATCAGTGAGTTCCTGTAAAGTTCTCTACTCCAAATAATACACTAACAGTATAAAGGATATTATATTCAACTTGTTGCTTCTATTTCTAAATCAGTTTTGCTCCTTAATAATAATATGTACATGAATTTACTACAGTGGGAAACAAGCAGGGTGTTATGCATTGTTAATATACAAAGATAAGAGCATGCCTACTGGAGGGAGAGAGGTCAAAAGGCCACAGCAATGAGACCACAGATTCCAAATAATAGCCTAGCTGCAGTTACTTAAAGGGGTAGCACATAGTATATCTTGGACATTACATTCCTCCTTCACTTTAGATAAAAACACTCTATTAAAACATAGATTGTGAAAGTGATAAACATCACACAGTAAGCTATGGTAAGATAGATTGTAATTAGGTTAAGCTTCGTTTAACAAAATACACGAAAAATAAATCATGTGATTGTGAATGCATTTGCCATAATGGAAATTATACATGTACGCTAAATGATATACTAAACCGTTAAGGGTGGAAATGAGTGAGAATGCTGAATCATTCTGATAAAACTCACATCTAGCTTTGCACTTCCAAAAACACTTTAAGGTGGTTTATACCAGTCAGGTGAGACCCTGTTCCGTCTGGGATAGACTGGTCTTTCAGGGTTATTAAACACCACCTGAGGTCTGGGGGGGGTTTTGTGATGTTAAAATCACCAACATCGCTAAGGTCACCTGAATGACACATCTTAAAAAATTATGAATTTCTTTTTATTTTGTGACCATTGGGTCCATCACGACATGCAGTTATCATTGAGCCCTTGACGTTAACAACCTTGTATGAGGTCGGATCAAACGGAATAGAAAACTTGTTTTGCTTAGGTTGTTTTACAAGGACAATATCACCTAAGGTTTGGCCTTGTCCTTACGATCTGCATACGACTTCATATTATCTTTCTTAAGTCTATCTCTTTCCCTTATTTTCTCATCATTTTGAGAACTTGTGAGCTGAGGAAGTTTTACACGAATTGGTCTTCCAAACAACAACTCATACGGGGGTTTAGATGTTGTAGAATGGGGCGTTGCTCAATAATTTCTAAGAAAAGTGTACATTTCCTGATGCCAATTTTTACCTTCAACTCGAGCAGCACAAATTGTTTTCTGAATAATTTGCATAAAGCGTTCTGCTTGAGCGTTTGCTTTTAGCCAAAGTGGGGTGATCTTTCTGTGATGAAAGCCTAAGTAATCAGCAAATTGCTTGAAAATTTCGCCTGAGAACAGAGGACCATTATCTATTTTGACACTTTCTGGGATTCCAAATGTGGAAAATATCTTGTTCAACTTAGGAATCACTGAAGTGGCAGAAGTCGAATTGAGTATCTCTACCACCAGGTACCTTGAGTACTCATCAATCACAACAATTAAATATTCCCCTGTTGGAAACGGTCCACAGAAATCAACTTACACTTTGCCAAGGAGTACTTGGAAGGTCGGACATTTTCAATGGTTCAAACGAACTCTTGGGAACAGTTACTGCACATGCATGACATTTCTTCACCATGTCTTCAGTTAACTTATCTATTGTAGGAAACCACACTTTTTCTCTCAACAACTGTTTGGTTTTTACAACCCCCCTGATGTCCTTCATGAGCCAGTTGAAGAACTTGAGCCTGTAATTCTTTGGGAATTACAATGCGGGTTCCGCTCCATATCAAATTTTGATCAGCATGAATTGTCAATTCATCACAAATATGAAATATGGCAGCAATTCTGGGTAGCGCTTTTTAGCGTCATGCCAATTATCATGATGCATTGCATCAGAGACTTTCTGTAACAGAGTGTCTGCTTGAGTAGCCTCTTTAATTTCATCAATATTCATGGCTTTTGGTGTAGCATGAAAAGCAACAAAATTTATATATTGCTCCGTTCTGGTACAATCATCATTACACAACACCTCATTGAGAGGGTGGCGCGACATATAGTCAGCCGGATTTGATCTGCCTTCCTTGTGAACTACCTTGAAGACATACGGTTGGAGTTGCAAACTCCATCGTTCTATGCGCGCTGGCGGTTTCGATGCAGGATTGTTGAAAATTTATTCCAACGATTTGTGGTCAGTGACCAAAACAAACTATTTGCCATACAAAAACAAATGAAACTGCTGTCACGCCCAAACAATCGCCAATGCTTCTCGCTCAGTTTGCGAGTATTGTTGCTCTGTGGGCGTAAGTGACCTACTTGCATATGCAACCACTTTAGCAGGTGCCTGGGGATTTGACCTCTGTGCTAATATGGCCCCTAATCCTACTGGGCTTGCATCAACCACAACCTCTGTTTCTTTGCTAGCATCAAAAAAAGCATTAACAGTGTTCTTCGACAAAGTTTCTTTGATAGTGTCCAATGCCTGCTGATGTCGGGATGTCCAGTTCCACTGTTCATCTTTCTTGATGAGATTCCTCAATGGTAACGATATAGTAGCCAAGTTAGGGATGAATCTTGCGCAATAGTTGACCATTCCCAAAAGACTACGAACCTCGCTTGCGTTAGACGGCGGTTCCAGCTCATTGATCACTTTAACTTTTCTTGGATCGGCAGTGACTCCATCGGCACTAAATCTGTATCCATAGAAATCTATTGTGGTTTTCTCAAACTCACATTTGGCACGGTTGAGCGTTAAATTATTTTTGCTCAATCTCTCAAACATCTCTTTCAGAGCTTTATCATGATCATTCTGTGTTTTTCCATACACCAGAATGTCGTCACTCACATTCAATACTCCTGGAATTCCATCCAACACTTGACAAATAATATTTTGAAATTATTCCGCAGCAGAATTTATCCCAAAACTAAGTCGCTTGTACCTCCAAAGGCCTGTTTGTGTGGTAAACGTTGTAATGTACCGAGAATCTGTGTGAAGTTCAATTTGATGATAGCCTTTGTTTAAATCCAGTCTCGAAAAGAGCTTTGCACCATTAATATCATGTATGATGTCATCGACTGTCGGCGTTAGATGTCTTTCCCTTTTGATTACTTTATTCGGCTGGCGCATGTCTCCACAGATTCTGATGTCATCAGGTCTGTTTGCTTTAGGCGTTACTACAATGGGCGAAACCCATGGGGTGGGACAATCTTTAACTCATTCAATGACATCTCTTCTTTCCAGTTCATTGAGTTCTTGCTCAACTTTTCTTCGTAGGTGAAAGGGTATGCACCGGTGTTGTTGAGTGACTGGGGTTACAGTTTCATCGATATGTAATTTGGCTTTGTAATTAGCCAACTTACCAATGCCTGTGAATAGATTATCATGTTCCATGACCAGTTTCTCCATTGATTCTGATACAGTTGTGGAAACGGTCTGGTTAACATTAATGTGTAGCACATTTAACCGGGTTGCTGTTTCATATCCAAGGAGACAACCACAATTTCCTTGAATTACGTAAAACATTGCTGTTGTTGACGTATTTGAAGTGTGGATTTCACAACAAAATTTTCCTTTTAGCATAAGCAAATTCTTGCCATAACCATACAACTTTATGTCAGACTTCTGAAGCTGGGGTCTGGGGTGCATGCAAATGAATGTTTCTTCATCTATAATGTTAACTTTTGCCCCCGAATTGATCAAAGCTGTAATTTCCGTATGTTCCACTTTAACAATTACGGATGGACCAGAGGACGCACTGCCTATTCGACTAATAACAAATGTGTAACTTACGTTATCGTCGTCATGCGAAGTGGTACTCTTGCTTTGCTCAGATTCTTTAGATGTCTCAATATTATTAAGTCCCTTGCGTCGATTGTCAATTTTGTGTTGCTGGGGTTTGGTCCGTGTAGATTGACACATTCGGGCATAGTGTCCAATCTTTCCGCAACTGTGACATTCCTTTCCTTTAGCGGGACACAGTCCTTGATGAGGAAAATCATGGCCAGACTGGTAACATTTCTTCTTTGAATGTGATTCCAATTGTTTCTTTACATTCGGCTTCCATTTCGGTTTTTGTTTTCTTTCTCTGATCCACTGAACCTGTCCATAACTTGAACTTTCGATCTCTCTGGCCTCCTTTTCCCACATTTCACTAGCGCGGCCACTGTCTAGCACTTGGGTTAATGTCATCGTGTGATCTTTCAGAATGTTCCGTTGCAGTGATGAAGAGATACAACCTTGCAGAATTTGTGATTTGATCACTTTATCTAGCTCAGAAAATTTACAGTGCTTCGCTAACTGTCTCAGTCTAGTGGCAAACATGTCCAGAGTTTCGCTCGAATCTTGTTTGGACTGTCTGAACTTGTATACTTCAAACTCAACATTCTTAGCAGGTTGGAAATAAGTAGACAAACTTTCATTGGCTTTCACGTAATCAGCAGCTTCACCAGTGTCACTGAGAGTGTGAAAATATCTAAAACACTTTCTCCAGCAAAATGTAACAACATCGCTCTCTTGCGTGTATTATCTTTGATGTTGAATGCAATGAAAAAGTTTTCCAGTCTAGCAATCCACTTTTCCCAACGACTCCCAATATCTGCTTGATCAGATCCATTACCGAAACCGAATTCCGGAAACTGAAGATTCGCCATTTTCACAGTCAGAAAATAAAAACTTTGGGGACTTTTATCATAATCCTGTCGGGATCTATTGTAAGATAGTGAGAACTTTGAAGATTTTTATAATCCGGTTTCACTACAGAGAACTGTTGTCAATTTTTTGTTTTTTGTGCAGATTTTTATAATCTGAATAAAGAATGGATCACAATGATCTCGTCCTCATCGCCATTGTAAAGTTCTCTTCTCCAAAGAATACACTGACAGTATAAAGTATATTATATTCAACTTGTTGCTTCTATTTCTAAATCAGTTCTGCTCCTTAATAATAATATGTACATGAATTAACTACAGTGGGAAACAAGCAGGGTGAATCATGCATTGTTTATATATATACAAAGATAAGAGCATGCCTACTGGAGGGAGAGAGGTCAAAAGGCCACAGCAACGAGACCACAGATTCCAAATAATAGCCTAGCTGCAGTTATTTAAAGGGGTAGCACATAGTATATCTTGGACATGACAGTTCCTAGAGACCATGTTAAATGAACTAAAAAATCATGGAAACAAACATCAAACTCTCCTGTATGATCCATTTTTTTTGGGGGGGGACCTCACCTGACTCCTTCACTTACCCCATCCCCATCCCTTAACCCACCCCCTTCCTTAACCATACCCCATACAGAGCCATATTGTGTCTTGGCAATAAAATTTTATATGACTTTTATGCTATATTTAAATCCAAGAATTACCCCTTCCCCTTTTCTCCTCCTCGTGCCCAGTAGAAAGTTCAATCTCAATGGACTATTATCCCCTTCAAATGAGTCCTGAGGAATAGTGCTTGAAAATGATCTAATGATTAAAACATTGGACCCTTACCCCACCCGTCCCTAACCATAACCCATACACAGCCAAGTCTTCAAAAGCTCTGAAATTCTGGTCAGGAAAGGATGATGACATTTCGTTGCTTGGCAACATATGTCTTCTTCTTGTACGTCGCGTGGCCTTGTGTTGACTGTCCACAAAGATGGCACATATATAGGGACACTTTCAACTTCTTTGCACTTTCCATTCCTGTATAACTCTGCAGTTTCTGGGGTTTTCTTACATAGTGGGGCGAGCACACTTTTGTTGTGTTGAGGTAGATGTTGAAGGCAACCGTACAACCAGTGGCATGGTCGACAATGAAAACTGGCCTGTCCTTTCGGGACTCGGAAACTCTAATGAAGACTGTCCATCTCTTTAAAAGCACTGAAAATGTGGTCAAGGAGGGATGGTGACATTTTCGTTGCTTAGCAACATAGTCTTTTTCTTGTTGTGTTGAGGTAGATGTTGAAGGCAACCGTACAACCAGTGGCATGGTCGACAATGAAAACTGGCCTGTCCTTTTGGGACTCGGAAACTCTTAATGAAGACTGTCCACCTTCTCTTTAAAAGCACTGAAAATGTGGTCAGGTAGGGATGGTGACATTTTCGTTGCTTGGCAACATACATCTTTTTCTTGTTGTGTTGACGTAGATGTTGAAGGCAATCGTACAACCAGTGGCATGGTTGACAATGAAAACTGGCCTGTCCTTTCGGGACTCGGAAACTCTAATGAAGTCTGTCCACCTTCTCTTTAAAGTCTTCAAAATCACTGAAAATCTGGTCAGGAAGGGATGATGACCGTTTTGTTGCTTGGCAATACATCTTTTTCTTGTACTTCATGTGGCCTTGTGTTGACTGTCCACAGAGTTTGCACTTATATAGGGACACTTTCAACTTCTTGGCACTTCTTGGCAGATGGAAGAAGTTCTCTTCTGACCTTGAGATTTCTAGTACCAGCCAAGTTTGGGAGATCTACGTATTCAGTATGGGGTCTGGTAGTCTCTGGTCGTAATTCTGGCAGTTGATTAGCAGGTGCTTGATCCCTTGCTGAAATACTCTGGTTCTTCCTGAGTATTGACAGCCCTTGTCTGTAACATTTTCCCCAGACATTGCCTCTTGCTGCCTTA
Source organism: Apostichopus japonicus (assembly GCF_037975245.1). Classification (NCBI taxonomy): domain Eukaryota; kingdom Metazoa; phylum Echinodermata; class Holothuroidea; order Aspidochirotida; family Stichopodidae; genus Apostichopus; species Apostichopus japonicus. Next base: position 9,375,505 of record NC_092570.1, on the reverse strand, counting down.
TGAAATCTGCAACACTGTTGGTGTTGATCTTAAGAAGGGGAATGCCAAGCTTGTTCAGTTAACTGTCACACGCTGGGCTAGACGTTGATAAATGGTGGTGATTTGCCTTTTCTTGGGGGAGACGCCAGCCAAGGTACTGCAGGTGGGATGGAGCCACAGTTGTTTGATGATGCAGTACATGAGGCGGTTTTTTCTGGAGTCCACTAGATGGGCAGGGCCATAGCGCTTTCCAAACTTCAACTTTTGGACCAAGGACACACTGGAAGGGTCACCTTTTGTGTGGCCAAACAGAAAATTTCCCCAGCGAGAAGAGTACAGGCTGTCAAATTGCTGGATGCTCCTGTCATGCAGCTCAAGCTTGTTCCAAGCATCTTTGATGTTATTTCTCTGGGAAGTGCTGAGTGCAAGTCTCCCCTCCTCCAGCCCAAGTTGAACTAGCAGACTGCTGAGCTCTTCAACTTGTCTGTACCCTGGCAAATGACTGGGGCCACAAACATCCTCAATGCAGAGGTCCAGGTCCGATGAAACGTCGTCTGTGAGGTTGATCTGGACGTTTGATGTCTTCCTCACTCTTGTACCCATCATCTCCAGTTTGCATTTCTTCTGCTTCCTCTACTCTGTCTGACACTTCATCATCCTTGTCGACAGCATCTGCAGTTTGGAGTGTCTCTATGGCCTCTCTGTAGTATACTTCTTCATTAAAAGAATCAGCTGACTGGCTGAAGAGATTCTAGTCCAATCATTTCGTTGCCGACTGGTACTGGTGGACGGAAGTTGATCTCTTCTACCTCTCTAAACAACTTCTCACAACGCTCATTGAGACGGTGTATAAGTGGTGACGCATACACACGATTCTTCCTCCCTTTCTGGCCCTTGACAGCTGCAGATTCACGATCTAAATTCCATCTGACAATGCCCGATAAAAGGTATACCTGGAAAGGGACAGCAGCACAGTGAGGACCTGGTATCATGTTGGGAAGAAAGCTGTGAAAACCTTCCAGACTGTTACTCCCTCTAGAGGTGACATAGAAGTGCATGGACACACCGTTACGTGTATTGCTTGGTGACAGTATATGTTCATCCCTGCCGGATCTTGAATACACTCAAGGTGCTTCTGCTGAGTTGTCCAAACCTGATCAATTGCATCTTTGTCCTTAAAGAGAGAAATACCATTCTCATCAAGTCCAGCTGGACCTGTCAATACATCAATGGTATTTTGCACCTGTGCAAAGGTTGCCTGAGCTCCCACTGTAACTCTTCTGACAAAGTGCTTCAAGTCATCTTTGGAAACATACTTGGCTATGATCTGGCCATCTGGAAGTTTCCTTTCCATTCGGGGAGCCAGCCCTTATAGCCTTGACGAGAACAGCCATGTCACCATTGTGATATGCAAAAACTGCAGCAGATAGGGCAGACTTGAATAAGGCGTACTTGGGGTGGTGGTCTGTGCACACTGCAGCATCAAATCGGTGGATCCAATGGAAGATGTCTAGGCGAATCACCATCCCAGACTCCACCCACTCATTGAAAAGCTTCTCAATTGAGGAGACACCATACAAACGACAGCAGCCTCGATCGACATACATCACCTCAGGTGGACTTTCCCCAGCTTTTGAGTACCTGTCGATGAGGCCCTTCGCCATGGGCCGAAGCTTCTGAACTGATTCTTCACACGTCAAAACAGCGGTTAAAACTTGTGACAACTCATTGCCGACATTTGTACACCATTCTGCCGTTCCGCAACCAGCACCGGCAAGCTTCTTGCATATCTGAAATGACATTTGAAAAAAACTGTTATAATGTGTCCATAATTATATCTAATTTGAAGGGGGAACTGCCCCCCACCCTTTGATTAGGATACAACAAAATGTATTATAATAAGTAAAGAAAAACTAACCAAAAGAGGGCATGAATTTGAAAAGAGGAAAGGGCACTGCTGTATCATGAAATGTAAGTATTAATAATAATAATAAATAATTATAATCATCATAAGAAGTTATTGGGGAACATGGGAAAAATATAATTAACATGAAAAGGCAAAAATGTCCCCAAATTATACTTTGGGAATGCAGTGTAGTGGCAATGATGGGCAGCATTATAAAGACAACTGTTTTAAACTTGATATTATTAAAAGAGTCAAAGTACTTTTAAATACATCATTTATTATTACAAGCCTAAAAAATCATTTTCAGACCTATCCTTTCTACTTAAATGCAGTCACAAAAAAATGTTTTAAAGGAACTGATATCTGGACCAGGAAGACAAGCTCTCAGTGTGACTTGTCCTGATCATTAGGTGACGGGCAACATCTTGTTTTGTAGAACTGATAGTTTACTGATTTGTTAGTCTTATAATGGTCGAGCAACCATCTGAAAAAAATAAAAGTAGGGGCATTTCTTTGTACCTTTTTGGTTGAATCAAACTTGATAAACTTTCCCAAATGTGGACATGATAAGGGCACGGTAGTCCTCAATATTTTCAGCTTCACCTATCAAGAAGGCCTTTCTGAGTAGTTTAGCACTGGGAAGCTCCCTACGTTGAGGTGGAGGTTGGAACTTTGGCGAACTGTATCTGTAAATAACATAAGATAATATACATAAAAAATCAATAATTTACAAAGACACATACTTAAAGGTAGCCTGTCTTGTCCCAAAATTATAGCATGCTATAACTGCTAGAAGTTTTAGAAAAGTACTTTCCTAGAGGTCTTTATTTTCCAAATTGTTCTCAGACATTCTATTAGGAATACAGAAGATGGCTGAATGTCCCAGTAAGATAAATTTCAGTTGAAGAATGTTGACAACAGGTGACCATATTTGAATATCTGACATATTTGGGCCACTACAGCATACCCTTAAATGAGAATATTGACACAATAATATAACCTGTTACAGAATAAAAAGGGGATAAATTTGTTAAATGATTATTCTGGCTAATTGGCTTTTTGATACATTTTAATTAGTATTTAAACTAACTATGTAACATTTTTTATTGGTATTGTCTCATGTATTAGAAAAGAAAGTGCATATTTGTCATAATTCCTATGGAAATTACAATAAACTTTAATAAAGTCCTTCCATTATTGAGTAAGGGACAGTACAATGTCTGAAGTATAGAGGAAAATATGTTAACTTTATTGAACGTTCTAATACATACATCAACATGGTGCCTTTAAACTTCCTTGAATGCAAAATGCCTAGCTATTGTCTCCCAATTAGCACCTCTAAGTTAATCTGTGTTTACTTTGTGTAAACTTGCACATTCAGAGAGTTTCAGCTATTTCTACAAGGAGCTTGTCAGTTACATCCATTCATTACACACAGTAAGTACAGAAATTGTTTTTTTCTTTAAACTGGTAGAGTGAGGCAGCAAAATCGAGGTGCTCTCATTGCACACTTGCCGAAACATTTTCACAGCATGCATGCATACTGCATACTTTTCCCTGCAGTTTTCTGTCTTGTTTACATTGATATTTTGCCTTTTGGAATTGGTTTCATGGACATAAAGATGACTACCATCCAATAACTGTCAAAGTATGACACTTACTAAGTAATGATCCTTCTTTTGTGAGTGAAGTCAGCAGGGTAGAGTAAATATCCTTACGATGAAGGTACTTCTCACAGTGATTTTCCTGCACCTGACGCCAGATGCTTGCCATGGAGTTGGCAGCAGTTCGATCTGTCATCAATCTAACCACTTGTTTGTCAACCCCACGCCTGAAAAAAAAAAAAAAAAAACCAATAATTATTACAAACAAAAAGTCACAATATTAATTACTGCAAAGTTAGTTTAGCATTAGGGATATACACAAATGGTTGGTTGAGAGGTTGTACAGCATGTCAGGACATCTCATGGTAGAAAGTAAAAGAAAAAAGAAACCCAAAGAACTTAACACAGGATGTAAGAATACAGAAAGAGGCAAATAAATTCACTTACAAGAAGAAACTCATTAAACCATCCAAAACATAAAAATGCAATATAAATAGTTGGCCTCCAAACAGAAATCAACTGCATCAGTTAAAAATCTACCATTTAGTGATGTGCTCTGTTGATCATTGGCCAAGAGAGCAACATCTAAGGTCAACAGTTTGCACTCTACCTTGCATACTGTGCAATTAGTAAAGTTAACAAAGCAGATACACTTGGATAATTCACTTGTTAAAATGGAATTTTGCTGATCTACCAAGAGAGCGTAGTAATATGAAATGCAACTACCATGCAACTACAGGAAAATTTGAGACACTGGTGGTGTTAGGGCACATTTTCAAAGTATACAGTTAAAGTGAAATTCTGCTTTGAATTTCACTTTGTGCACTCACCTAAGTGTCAGTATGGCAGGAAACATTGCTTGATGGGCTGGAGTGAGTTGAGATATAAGTAGGGCATCCCAAGCTAGGAACTGGCCTATAGAGTGGGTAGCAGATGCCTTGGCAGCTTTCCTACATGCAGAGCATGCCAGCACCTCTGTCAGCATACAGTACCAGTCTGATATGTCACAGATGTATCTGACAGTATTAGCATATCCACAGTGATAGAGGAAGGCATCTTCTCTATCTCGGGCTGGACAGTTATTCCTCGGGCATTTCAGACTGTATCCCCATACTCCAACTGGACGACAGAAGTTCAGTCTACTGCGGAAGAATGCGTCAGCAGATGGCAGAGTGCTACGCACCATGTCTGGGCATTCTGGAGGGTGAAACCACATACGATCATCCTTCAGCACCTTTCTTTTCTTTATTTCACCATGGATGTCCTTATAGGTCATGACTCTCTGGAATAATCCCCTTTCCAAATCATCCTTCATCCAACTGATGGATGATTTGGGCAAACCATTGGAACCTGTTTCCCAGGATTGATGCCATCCCTCATAGTTGACCTGCAGAGTAAATACAAAACAAACAAGTCATATATGATGTTAGTCTTGACAGAACCATGCACTTCATTAACACTAGGCTTTGGAAATTTCAGGGCATATGGAGCTTGTTCTTGTTTGTGTCAAAGATTATCACAAATCAAAGAAATTGAAGGAATTTTAATATTGAATATTACAGCTAGTTCAAGTAATGATTGATTTAGCTTCACAAATAATACAATAATGTTTAACCTTATCAGTATATCACAAAGTGGTTTACCAAGCTATTGGTGTCTGGTAGCATCCCCCTTCACCCACAGAAAAGTTTTGAAAATTTCAAACAAATTTATTTGTGCATTCTGAGGGTAGTTCAGGCCAAAATACAAGGGAAATATTTCAAAACTAGTTTTCAAGTGATAGGAAGTTTGCCAGAAATTGCAAAATGATTACATGTATTGCATTGCTTTGTGCCTCATGGATCATATATAATGTGCAATACCTGTGAATTGTCTTCAAGTGATTGTCTTCTTTTTGCTGAAATCACCGCGACCTTGTTGAGGAGCTGGAGACGGTAGCTCAGGAGCTGGTGATGGTGATGTAGGGGCTGGTGATGGCAGTTCAGGAGCTGATGATTGTAGTTCAGGAGCTGATGATTGTAATTCAGGAGCTGATGATGATTGATTAGGAGTTGAGGATGATGTATTGCTGGTGTATTGCATTGCCTTGTGTCTCATGGATCATATATAATGTGCATTACCTGTCTTCAAGTGATTGTCTGTCTTCTTTTTGCCTCTTTTTGCTGTTATCACCGCGACCTTGTTGAGGAGCTGGAGACGTTAGCTTAGGAGCTGGTGATGCAGGGGCTCGTGATTGTAGTTCAGGAGCTGATGATAGTAGTTCCGGAGCTGATGATTGTAGTTCAGGAGCTGATGATGGTTGATTAGGAGTTGAGGATGGTAGTTCAGGAGCTGATGATTGTAGTTCAGGAACTTGTGATTGTAGTTCAGGAGCTGATGATAGTAGTTCAGGAGCTGATGATTGTAGTTCAGGAGCTGATGATGGTTGATTAGGAGTTGAGGATGGTAGTTCAGGAGCTGATGGTAGTGGTTCAGGCCTGTTGGAATCCTTTATCTGAAAACAACAATGTATGTTATTACACTTTACATCCAACTGTTAAATGACATGAAATGGATTTTGTCGCTACATGGGCTACACTTCTCTGAACAAAGGTTTGAATTAATTTACCTTGGAGCTGTGCTCTGGTGTTGTTTGTCTGATAGTGAGATGCCTTGCCTTCTTTGACTGTTGAGAGGATCCATCTGTATAAAGATGAAAGCAAATTAGAAATTAAATTGTGACAATTAAGCAATCCAGAGCAATACAAGGTGTATCAAAATAATAAAAACTCCACCATGGAAATATAATTAGATAAACCAATCTTGTCAAAAAGCAGGGAAGAACACTACTGATATAACCATGATTAATACATACACCAACTTTTATAGTTGCAGCTTGCACCCATTTTCTTTTTTTCATGGTTAATTAAATACCAAATAGCAGATATACCTAGTTCTGTATTGCGTTTGATGATACAAGAGGGGTTGCTCTTTACAGTTTGATGAATATTTGTTGCAACAAACAACTTGGTTTGCTTTGGTTTCCTGGGGTTTAAAGGCGCTTTCCCAGCTAAAAATTGTATGACTGTGGTGATCATGCATTAGTCTTATGACTAGGACATGAAGGTAAAAGCCACATTCCTTTACTGTATATACCTGATGACTTCTGATGTTATTTAAAGCATGCTTTTAGTTAAATTAATTAACCTTTTGGTAGAAAGCTTTCCTCTGGAATCTGCATTAGTAATGAATCAAACTTGTCATTAGACCACATGTCAGCATGGGCAGACGTGGAACATCCCGCTGATGGGGAACGTCCCGCTGACATGGAACATCTTGCTGTTGGCGACTCTGGGAGTACCTTCGTCTGCTCTGTTTTTGCATTAAGCTGATTGAAATTAAACAATTACAACAAGAAATTAATGAAATGATCGATTTACAAAACATGGAACAATTTTACTGTATATATATAATAAAAAAAAATTCCTGATGAGAGACAATGCCTGTGTTTGTAAGTCAAGAAGTTGAACAGCACACATACAGCTCCAGTCTTTGTTTCCTTTGGTGAACTGCACTTGGCTACACAAACAGCTGTATATCATTGTGTGGTATATTGTGCTGAAAAAAGACAAGAAAAGTGACAATTAAACATGCTTACCAGCTTTTCCTTGTCGAGGATATACTGCCGCAACCTCTTCACGTATTGTGAACTTATAGAGCTTGTACCATTCCCACATTTCTTTGAAGGTGAAAGCTTTAAAACAGCCATACCCGTACAGCCAGCGGTCCATGCTCTTCTCAAGGTGAGATGACACCTGGTGAAAATGCTCCACATAACTGAGGGGGGGCTTTCTTATAGCCAACCATCATTTACCTGAGCTGCTGCCTTCTTCTCCTTTATGTGCTTATCAAGGAGGCTGAAAAATAAAATCATGGAATTTCAATTAGGAAAGACAAATTAATGAGTGATGTGTATCTTTGAAAATTTTATATTGTAGAGTATATCAAATTGAATGTGTACTTGCAAATACTTATGGCACATACACCTAAAGACATATATTTAAAGGCTTGAGATTCATTCACTCTGACCTGAGATGAATATTTTAGGCTATTATTCATCTCGGACTGGAATGCCCAGCTACGGTATAGGAGGATGATTAGTACTTACTACTTAACATATCCTACGTCATTTTCAAGTAACCATTTGAATGTCCTCCCATCGTACTTTCCAAATGTAACAATCATCTGACCAAGATACTGCCTCTCTGTCGGTGTTTGAGTGAAGCGGTATTAAACACCGTCTTTTGGCTAAAAAGAAAGCAAAAATTGTAGTGATCATATAATATAAGTATAGTTAATAGTTTGTTGTTTGCAATGGGTTTTTAAAGCACAGCGACAGAACATGCAGCCAAAAGTAACAGAAGAACATAATAGCATAAAGGAAGGCTAAATTTATAAATTTAAATGTTTTTAAACCTGTTTTAGTGAATGGGAAAACAAAGCAAGATGAGCAAGAAAGACAAAAGGTTATATATTTATGGAAATGTGAGGGAGAGAACAGGAGTATGGGAAGGGAACAAAGCAGAGATTACAGTTTTCTAGTGACTGAGTTAATTGCAATCAATAATGCATATAGTGTGTGCTAAAAAACTTTTAAAACATAACCTATGCAATAGTTTGTTTGCAAAGATGGTGTTGATTGCAGTAGTTGGGCCATTCCACACTAATGGGGTACTAATTTGTGACATAGTGGGTGAAAATTAAAAGTCATAGGGAAAGCATGAAACTTGGTTTGAGTAATGACCTAGAGTGTATAGCAACTGTATATACCCTAAATGAGATAAGTTTTGGATAAGGTTGGCAATGACAGCCAAGCAAAGTATAATATATGGCGTGTATTACGTACGTAACAAGGACAGATATCTGAGCATAAACAGGCCACAAACAACAATTGTACATGAGTTTTAACAGTTTTTGTTTATTGCAAACTTTGTAATTATAACAATTAACAAAGACAAAATGGATCCAAGGGTGAAAAACTGGAAAAAATATGAATCTTTGATAATACAACGAGAGGGCATTTCAACATTCCCTATGCACAGAACAAATTTTAGTGCCACAAGTACCTTTTTTCCCTGAGTATTTGTTACAATATATCTCACATCTTAATGAAAACCACTGCTAGAAGCTATAGTGCAGAAAATGATATGGACTTGCATAAAGGTAGGATGTATGGTTACCATGTTCAGGGTCTTACGTACGTAACAAGGACAGAATATTTTTCAATCTCCACATTAATTTGTCATCAGAAATTCTATGGATTACAAATGACTATTTTCAATTGAATGTACATCTGGGCACTCATTTGTAGCTGTTTCTTTGCTGCTGTACTTTGGAATTATCATGAAATTGTGATGATATATCGTATCCTATGGGAAACAACAACTTATCCAGAGTGGTCTGTTTAAGATTGTAAATGTCAGACTTTAATTAAAGAAAAATTAAATAGTTGAATGAATAGGCTTGCATGTGATTAATTGCATATATCTAGCAAAGTTAAGAAGATACTACTAATACTGACACCTCTAGTGTAGGTCATTGAATGCATTGTTGAACTGAAAATTGAATAGTTAACAATTGAATATTTATAAAATTCAATAATTTCAAAATTGTATATGAATAGTGAAAATCCTAAAATTTCATATAATGGAAGGATTGTTAAACTGTAGACTTGAATACAGTATGTCAGAAATTTTAAAAGAGTAAATAGTTGAATTCATAATTGTAAACTTGCATACCATTGGAAAGATATCAAATTACAAGAGGGTATTAGATACCAACAATATTAGCACCAATGCAACACTAAAATGTACCAATATATACACTTATATCATGTTTGAAACATGGACAGACGAAAACCCATAAATTGCTTTTACTTTTTTATCAAACTGGCTAATGATTAAATGTTCACTTTTCAAACTTTCTGAAAATGTATCAGATGAAGTGGGATAGCCTCACATGTCATGGAATTGAATAAACATAAATTTGAAGATGTTTTCAGAAAAAAATGCTAAAACGGAAGCACACACTATCACAAGCATATCTGACTGTTTCTTTTTTGCTCTTTCCCATATAGTCAAGCATGCAGTATATTGAAGACAAGCAATCAAGCAAGAACCTAAAACATCTAAGATTCCTGCAGAATAAATGCTGTCAACTGAAACTGTACACAGTACAATTAGCTAGATGGAAAGCCAGAGTGTACTTGTTAAAACTTTGAAATATATACAAAATATGCATTATTTATGCTTTACCACTTTACAGCTCAGCTTGTGTTATTGCTTTCATTTCAGCATATGTTTTCTCCACATTTTCAATTTCTTGCACAGAAAATGGTCCACTGCCCACCAATGTAAGGGGTCCATCGATAACGAATTTGCCTAAAACCTTCTCAGAATCTGACCTTATAGGCCAATCATACATCTTAGATGCACTGCAAACTCTATGGAGAAACTTAAACAGATATTCCTCCCCATCTTTCTCAAGCAATCGTCCAATATAGAATTTGTTGTCATAGAAGACAGCATAATACTCTTCAAGGCGAATTTCAATCCCTCTTTGCTGTGGTTTTAGTAATGCCTCATGCTTGTTCTCTGGTAGGCAGACATCACAGAAGAGATCTTTTAAGACCTTTTCATTCAACACATCCAACTGTGTCTGGACAACTTCAGATTCATCATAATCTGTAATTTATGAAAAGAGCAAAAAAAAAATTAAATAGGAAATATTCACTGGCTGTCTTCAATCTTGATGACTGCAATGACCAACCAAATGGTATGGGCAATCCATAACAACTATTCCAGCATTTTTCACGAAGAAGTGAACTGAAAGTCGACGACTCACCCCACCCTCACGTTTGATTAGAGTTCACTGATAAGGAGTTTCAATCTAATTAATGAAATCAAGGCCCTTAATAAAGTTGAGTGACATATCATTTCCCATGAAAAGAAACACTGGAATATGCAACATCAAACATAACACTTCTGTTGATGCATTTTGTTTTTGATTCTGCAAATAGAAGGAAATCTCTTTCAATGTCATGTTGCTTAGCACTTAAAATTTAAGTAAAAAGGGACTGACCCACTTTGTTGGAAGTTAGTATGCCACCTGCATTACCCACTTCAGATAAGTCCCCTGTCTCAGATCTTTCAGATGATGATTTACCCACAGTTGCTCCAGTTGCATTATCAGTTGCACTCTCAAGTGTACAGACCGGAATCTCATCCATCTCAGCATGACCTACATCTGCAGCTTCCATATCACAGCTAGTAGTTGCTTCAAATGAAATCCCTTTAGCAGACATCTTGCATTCACTCCAAGACTTCACAAACTCCAGATTGATGCACGGTGCTACTGAGTTCAGATCCTGACAGGGTGAACAGAAGCATGAAAGACGCCTTTTTTGCAATTAGTATGGAGAGATCCCAGCTACAGCATGCAACTTTCGCGTTCCAGCCACAATGTCAACATTTGTTCTGGTTGGCCTTTCCCTCTGTATATCACCTTCCTTCACTAAGTAAAAAGTACGACCAGAGTGGTTGCACGATCCATCTGGTTTCACTGGTGCCTTAGCAAGATTTTTGGAGCAGAAGTCATAGAACTCCCAGGGTCCATCAATGGTGATGTTGACATCAGACTTCACTGACCTTGTGACTGCATTTTTAACCACCCCCACCCTCTCCATCACATGGATTTTTTCCATGGCATGAGCCAAAGAAATGCCGCTCAACTTGCACGCCAAAATCTATGTTTCCAAATGAGATGTCAGCAAATCCTGTGCGAGATTTGTATTGTGCGCCACACCCATCAGTGAACTGGATCAGTCTGTTAAACTCCACTTTCCTCTCCACCTTCAGATGTGTGCAGGCCAGTTTACAGCAGTGGGTAACTGCATATGTTCATGTATGATATCCTCGCTTCCTGAGACATGGTTTGACGATATTCTTTCACTCGCTCAGTCTCTTTAGCTTGATACTGAACATAACATTCCTGATCAGCTTTTATGCGGCCTCGATACCTGCGCATATACATTGCTGCATTGCTAAAACCAGTTGTTCGTTGTCCTTCAATATCCTCTAGTTGAGGTACCTTCCTGTTTAAGGAACGAAGGCGAATTTTCAGGCTCATATTACCTGAAAAGAGAATAATTTGTAAAACATATCCTGGAGCAAATAAGGTAACATTTTCCATTTTAATATGGAAGTTAAGGAAAAGACAAAACTTGGTTTGTTTCAAAATACCGGAGAAAGTTGTAATCCATGGTATGGTAGAAGAAAGTTTCAAACCTTCAATACAGGAGTGTCAATTTCAATGTTGAAATTGTTGCCTCCATAAGCTTTTAAATTAAAGAGATTTGTCATCCACTGGAATTTGCCAATGATGTTATTTGTGTTTGATAACAGTTAGAGCTTGCATGATAATTAAAAGCAGCCTGTAGGTAATTACGTGTAAAGACAGATGCACCTCATGCATATATTATATTGTAAGCTGCCTTATATGGAAGAATGTTGTGTATGGAATTAGGCTGTTTTGAGATAAAGAATCTACCACCAGAATGTTTAATCAGAGGTCCCAAGATACTGACATTTGGTGGCTAACTCCCTAATTAGGCCAGCCTGTCCCTGAGAACAATAAATACACTGTGGGTTCTTTAGGCCATAGATGGTTCTTCTCATTAAAGCAATTACGATGAACATGCCCATTTTCAGTCCTCGCGGATCAAACTCAATGGTAAGTTTTAATTAGAAAGCAAGACGATACATGTTGATTGTCGTTTTTTGTTTGTAATAAAAATGAGAGTTGAATAAACAAAAAATTTTTTTTTTTTTTTTTAAATTAGACCTAGGCAGGCCTAGCCTACACATTATATGCATCAGTAATGAGAAAACCCAGTGTTAGGCTTTGCCTACGTGTCGGCCTAGTTGCAAATTAAAATACGTAATAAAACATGAAGCATCGTCAATTGTCTGTACTGCATTTGTTTAAAACCTAGGCTAGATCTGCACGAAAATATAACGTTAGGCTAGTAGGCCTAAGTTAGTACTCAACCAGGGAAGATACTAACGTTCGTAAAACAGACCGACTGGGCAAATATGTCTCATCACAGTTAGATTCGAACGTGAGCTTTTCAATTGAAGCCTAGCATGCAGGTCTAACCTAACCTTTGCTTAATGAAATATTGTTAACGTTATATTTACGGAATCATCGTATGCACTCAGTTCATTTACATCGGTACGTCGACATTAGATTATACATCAAAATACCGAAATCATGCTAACGTTCACACGAGTGACCGAATCTGAAATCTGTCTACCAACAATTACGTTTGAACGTAGGCCTAGGCTAGTTCATTTTAACGAAACTGCTATTGAATTGCACTTCAATGCCAATGCGAGATGAACATTCGTGCCCAGTAAACATTTAGCAAGTTTCATGGTATTATCATGCACCTTTACATCGAACTAAATGAATAATGGAGGTCTTTTGCCAACGTTCGTAACTTCAGACAGATTGACTCAATCTGTCTGCAGTTACGTGCATTAGTAGTGTTTTCTGTCTCACTCAGTGCAATTATACCAAAGGCGGCAACTGCATCTACGAGTCCGCTCACCTAGCGGTGTAAGAACTTTCACTTACTGAGTGAGAAGTCTCTAAATTGAACCATACCTTGATCACATTGCAAAGTGCTTTATTTTCGGTAAAATTGGTAGTGATTTCGAACGCTCGTAATTTGACTTGCGCTCGTAACTTACCGAGATTCAGAAGACAGATCACAAACTTCCCTCCATGGTTTTAAAAGTCGGTGGGTGACCAGGGTTGTTCTTTTCTCTGAAATACGCATGCGCCCAAGGATGTTTATCATACTAAACACTCACAGGATCGAATGCGCGATTTCCGTGAAAAGTGATTTAAAAGTACGTTCGAACGTAAGCTCTCTTGGACACATTTTTTTAAAGCTAATTTGGCCGTCGTTTTCCGGGGGATTGGAAGACTCAACTCCCTCAAAACCATGTTCATTACTGAGATACGATGTTGTAACAAGGCACAACATTTTATCTCCGCCAAATGTTTTTAGATTACTTTACTCATGGGGCAAGTTACGCTCGTAACTGTTAGGACAGATGTCAATTACGAACGTTTATATATTTTTGTGTGGTCATTTTCTCAATTTTCACGAGTTGGACAAGAAAGAAGACAACAACAGCATTCAGATGATTGAATTCTTTAATCATTATGATACATTACATTGGTCATTTTTGTAACTAAAACATAAAACAAGTGGATTAAAAATCTCCATTAATGCTCTGTCACATATTCCTTGCACAAATTGGTGAGACATGCAAAGAGTTTTTTTTTTAAATAATTACCAATGAATTGACATAAAGACTTTCAACTGTTAACACTATTTTGCAATATTAAAGTATGGCATCAAATACTTTAAACCATGCAGTTTGTTACTGCCAGGAAGCCTTGTAGACCGATTTCCAACAAGGCTTTGCAGTAACATACATAAGTACCCCATTAGTGTGGAATGGCCCAGTTACATCTTCTAGGTAGAAATTTAGGATGATCCATATTCCTTCACAATGAACTTTCAAAACATGTTGGTCTTATTTCAAATATTTTCTTCAAGATTAATTTCTAAATTCATGCATTCATGTGGTACTTGGTCTATTAAAACTCAAATGACATAATTACAGTACATATTTAAGTCACGGTGTTGTCAGTACTTATGACATAGTTACCTTCTGCAATTGCAGTCTCTTCTTTCCGCAGCTTTGTGTCACTCAGAGGAAGCGGTTGCTTGCCCCTTGTTGACTTTGCCCCACTTGTAGGCACCAAGGTACATTGCTGTCTTTCAACAGCGATGCAGTACGTCATGGATGACCAAAACTGGCAGCAGCAAGTCCCTGTCAGAAGCATTTCTGCATGCTAAAATAAGATATGACAAGATTAAGAACAAACTCATGCTAGACTTTCACATTGTGAAATCTAAACACTTTTGAGATAATTCTAACAAACTTAGAAAACTGCATGGCCTCCAGTCAGAATTGATAAATGGCTAGTAAGAATACTTTGTTAATGTCTATTCCACTGTCTATGCTAATGAATCTATACTAATGGCATACAATAAAGCCCCACCATACCTGCAGGGGAGAGAGGGAAAACAAAGGGAAATATATAAATTATAACTGACATAACATACTCCCCCTCATCTTTCTAAAGCAACAGCAGGTGACAAGATGGTGGAGTCAAAACTAATGTCCATAGCTACTTGTTACAGAAGAACATGTAAGACAAACTTGATAACTTGGTATTAAAAAGTTCTCACTGAATCCTTCACGAGACTTAGACTAGCGAATTAATGTTCTCTGACATTAAATGTAAAACAGTATAGAGTTCAATGATTCATTCATCGCGATCCATTTTCAGTTCACCAAAGCTGAGGCATTCCAAAAGCCAATCAATATCTAAATAAAGACAATATTCAATTGTCTGAACTTCTCCTGTAGCCATCATTCTTTGGATCTCTGCAATGTGGATTCTCAGGCGCTTCTCATGCACTTGTTTAGTTGAATGTACAATCTGGTATAAAGACTTGTTGTCTGTGTATACGGTGATAGGAATTTTGTTGGCACTGTAGCTGTCAAAATACACTTCTGTTATCAGAGTTCCGAGGTACACAGCTTCGGCAAGCGAATCTTGCATAGAAAGAGTTTCAGCTACTAGAATACTTGATACTTTCCGCTTTATCTTGTTGGATGTCCAAGCTAGAGGACAACCCTTCTGTGCATGTCCTGTCAGAAAAACCACATGTGCTAGACACACCATCTGACACACCGACTGACACACCGACTGCTAGACACACCATCAGGCAGATTTCCCCCAGGATGCATCACAGAACACCCTGATCTTCCAGTCGCTACTTGGCCCAAGATTTGGGAAAAGAATATTTCCAGAAACATTTTTGGCATGACGAACCGCCTTGTTAGCTTTCAGCATCTGATCAACTGTAGCATTGTTCATGTTCATATTAAGTTCCAGAGCATCATAGCTCAGATCTGGTCTAGTTTGTGTAGCTACCCAGTTTAGTTGTCCTGCTGTGGCTCTCAAATTCTGCATCTCGACTTTGGTTAATGGTGATGAACTTTCAGTCTTTCTCTTATATGTCACTGGTATTTCTTCCATCTCCATCACATATTCATCTTGATTTACTTTTATCCCACTTTCACCTTGTTCAAGATTCAATCCAACATAGCGAAAGCTCTCAATTTCTCTTCTACCAACTTTGTACTTGTCAACTACCCTATCAATGACATTCTTGTTGAATGCTTCTGATCCTGCAAACAGGAAGTCATCTACATGCATGACAAACACTCCTTCCAGCCTCCCATTGTTGTACCATCTGAACAAAGCTTGATCTAACTGTGATTAATTGCAGTTGAGCTTCAGAAGTTCTTCTTTAACACTGAAAAACCATTTACGGGATGCATCTGCTAGCCCATACACAGCCTTTTCAATTTTCCATATCACACCTTCTCTCACCTCAGACGGAGGAACTAGATACACATCTCTGTCGATCTTCCTGCCTTGTAAAAATGCAGCCTTAATATCTATGCTTTCACACTTCCAGTCTTCACTAGCCGCAATCGCCATGACGATTCTCAAAGTGGACTTTGAAGCAGTGGGTGAATCAGATGGTATTTGTTGTTCCTCTTCAAAGCCTCTAACCACTAGCCGTGCTTTTACACCTTTTTCACCATTGGGTAAGGTTTTCTCAGTCACTACCCATCTTGTAGAAAGCTTCTTTTGCCCGTGATCTTGAACTTCTGTATACACTTTTAAAGTCCTGCCAGTTCTGTAATTCTTGGTGCTTTGCTTGAACAACTTCATTGTCCCCATGATGACTGACAGGTATGAATACAATATTGGCATCTGCACTGCTGCTTACATGTGCATCACTACCTGCATTTTTGATGACTTCAAACTCAGCTTTGTCCAAGTGAATTCCAACTTTCTGCTCATCTTCTTCTCTTTGAACATTGACATAATGTTTATTTCTTCCTGTTGTTTTGCCACCTTTTCCCATAACTGTGGCTTGTGTTCATACATCATCTTCTTGAAGACGATACTTTATCTTTGTGTTAACATTGGGTATATCAATTTTGGTTATCGTATTCTCAGGATTTGCATGTTGCTGTGGTTGATTTTCAGCAGCTCTTGTTCATTAGTGTCTAGCTGAGATTCATCAGTATTGCTTGTGTGACTATTATCTAAGGCAGGTTCTTCAATGTGCTCTTGTTCTTGTTCAATGTTGGTTTCTATTTCTTCATCCATGAATTCTTCAGCTGGAGTTTCTTGGGGTAGAACTTTCTGTTGCTTAATTTCATTTCCATCTGTTTCTTTGCTAATTTCTTCTTTGCATGTCTTGTCTGGAGCACCTGTGTCGGGATGTGTCTTAATGGCTCTACAGGAAGCAACTTGTATCAACTGGCTCCCATGTCTTACATATACTACTTTACCATCTTGTCCGATAACTTTCCCTGGACCACGCCATCTGTTGCTGTCATCTCTCTTGTAAAACACTCTGTCTCCTGGCAGAAATGCCATTTCTGATACTCTGACATTATGTCGCAATGCTCTGCGAATCCTCTCAGATGACTCTGCTTTAGTAAATGCCCTTCTATCTGCATGTAAAGCATTCAAATGCTTCAGAACATTATCACTGACTTCAACTTCTTCCAATGCAGGAGGCTCATCTAGAAGAACTGAAGGTAAGTTGGGCTTTTACCAAACACAAGTTGAATGGGACTGAACCCCTGGTGGGTCTGCATACAGTTCTTGGCATTAACAGCCCAAGCCAAAGCAACACTCAACTCCATGTCTGGATCATCTTCAATCATCTTCTGTACACAAGTATCAACTACGTAGTGATTTCGTTCACAAATTCCATTAGACCATGGCGAATATGCAGCCGTTGCACATACTTCCACATTAAACTCTTCAGCCAACTCTCTATATTCAGCATTATCAAACTCTCCACTGTTGTCTACCAGGAACTTCTTTGGTGGACCAAAACCAGCAGCAATCCACTCTGTTGCAACTGCATCTACTATGACTTTAGGTGTCTTTCTTCTAATCAGCTTGCTCTTACTAAATCTGGTAAACAAGTCTATGAAATGCAGAAAGTAGACATCTCCAAATTTCTTTAAATCCATAGCAACCACATCATTAAATTCCTTTGCCAATGGTAAGCATACTACTGATCTAGATGAGGTTTTCTTAAACCGCTTGCAAACATCACACTTTCCACTTATGTCATCAATCAGGGAGCTGCAATCATCATCAAATACCTCAGCATTCTTCATGATGGCTTTGAGACTCTTGGCAGTAGGGTGTGCAAACTGACGATGAAGCTTCTCAATCATTTTCACTTTCTCTTTCTGTGTCTTCTGTCCCAAAACCATATGGACGTTCTCTACTTTGACTTCACACTCTTTTAGCGTGATGTAATAATGTCCTGATGAAGTTGTGTCGAGATCAATCTTCTTGCCATTGACTTCAAGGGTATCGTCCATCATATTCAATTTGAATTCTAAAGACTTAATGTCTGGCTTGCCAAGAAGCAACATTGGTATGTCACTGTCTACCACATCAGTTGTGATGGTCGTCCTCTTGCCGGCAATAACACAAGGAAATGTCATTTTTTCTTCTGACTTCACACTACTTTCTCCCCCAAACTGGAATGTTGTTCCTCCTGATGATATCTTCACATCTTTCTTCTCATCATTTGATAATGATTCCATGAAAATTTGCTTCCACACACGTCCAGTCACAGTTTTGGAACAGGCCAAGTCAAGCACAGCAGAATTTGCTATATTCTGTCCTGTACAGCATGATGTAACGCAATAAATTCTAACATGTTTTATGTTAATACTCTACGTCGACTGTGTTCTACTTGATTGCTTAAAAGAACTCATATACCTAAACAAGGAAACATGACAGTCCAGTCACAGTTTTGGAACAGGCCGAGTCAAGCACAGCAGAATTTGCTGCTTCTACCATCAATACTTGTTTATCATCACTCGAGTAATCATGCACCTTATACACTTCTTCATTACTACTAGCTTCCATACTTGTTCTTTCCTTGACTGCGCATGCGGACAATCTCTCTTGAAATGCATTATTGACTCACAAGTATGACATTTCATGTAATTCCCATCAGCATCATGTGGGTTTCTTCTTCTAACATAACTCTGAAATCCTCCTCTGTTGGATTCTGCCGGTTGGCTGTTTGTTGGTTTACTTGTTTGACTTCCTCTTCTGCTTTGATTACCTCTTCCAGCACCACGATTATATCTCACTCTTCCCCTGTAACCTGCATAGTTACTTCCACGTAGTTTCGTCCTCGTGTATAATACGCTGCTTCTTCTGACTCTACCTCTGTACTATGGGCTGATTCTTCCTTCATCAGTGGTTCATTCACTCTTTCTCTACTAGACATACATGTAGCTTGATCACCAAAAAACTTCCTTAACGCTTGCTTCATCTGATCATACATTTCCTCCTTCTTGGAGTAGTCAACTGCTGTCAGCACGATTTGTTTTTCTTTCTTGTCTAAACCAGCACCATCTATCAACTGCATTGCTAAAACAACTTCTGGGAGAGTTACTCCTTTCTTTAGCTCTTTCACTTTCTTCTCATACTCGTTCAGGAACTCCTCCATCGTTTCGCCGCTTATTTTCTTCAGGTTCTTGTACGAACACCTTGTTTCACAGACTGCTCAAATCATCTTTCTTATAAAACTTGTCAAGCACCACAAAGATTTGGTCAATGGCATTTTCCTCATTTATCTTTATCTCTTCATTTTGTATTGCTAGCCTCACTTTCTCATTTACTCCATTGCTTGTTGGCAGCTTGCTGTACAGCATGAAACCCTTTCTTTTCTTCTCCGCTTTGGTAAACTGTGCCCATAATGTAACGTCAAACTTCCAATCTTCATACAAAGTTGATTTGGTGTCCCATACTGGTGGGGCCATCATATGTTCTTTTATTGCTTCAGCCATCTTCTTTTCTTCTTGTGCACTTTCACTGTAATACGGTTATTCAGAGTCTTTATTATCTTCTGCTTCTGTTGTTCTTTAGGAAACTCGCTCTGCTACCATGAAAAATGGCTAGTATGAATACTTTGTTAATGTCTATTCTACTGTCTATGCTAATGACTCTATACTAATGGCATGCAATAAAGCCCCGCCATACCTGCAGGGGAGAGAGGGAAAACCAAGGGAAATATATAAATTATAACTGACATAACAAAAATGATTCCAGCAAATGAAAAGACTATGATTTTGAACACCTGGTCTTATCAAATATATTTTAAGTATTCTTAAAAATTGGTGAAAAATTGAAGAAATTTAATTAAAGCAATTGATCCAGTATCATTTCCAGCAATTAAATTTATATCTGTTAGATCTTAACAATTTAAACGGAAGGGACAAAAGTAGGAAAATGTTGCATAGATGGAAAGGAACATTTATCTACATACCAATTTCAAAGTATATTTTGATATGCTTTTGAGATGAGCAAAAAAATTAAAATGCTGTCAAGTTCATTTTACCTCAATTACTAGGGTATAAAATGGAGCACATTTCCTCTCATATTTTAGGTGGTTCCAAATATCTTTTCAAACTTAGGTTAAGTCGGATATGTCATGTTAACAGTAATCAGGGATGTAAGTCTTCCGTATTTTTACGGAAATCCGTTTTTTTTTTAAATTCCATTAAAGTTTCCACAAAATTGTACGAATATCAAAGACACAACGCGGCAAAAATGCCTGGTCCGTTGCAGCAAGCTAACTTCAATTTTCACTCATCGATCAACCAAAATACCATTTCCTGTTACACATCGCATTGCAATGTACAACATTGTGCCATGTGAACATCGTTGCGTACGTGCGAACTTCAAATCGCCATAGCTCATTTCTGTCGTTGAAAAACCTTGCCTAATTCACATCTTCTTATCTGCTGGTGCTCGACATAAGTTTCGGAATTAACGCTTGTGATATTTGTGAGCGGCGGAAATCTACGGGATACGCATATGATAGTTGATATTCGTGATCGCATTCGAATGAGAGACTGTTTTTTATTTCGGAGTTCGCTGCGACGTATTCGTAACTTTGAGCTAGCCTAACATAACGATAGTGTGTAAGTAGTCAGAACTAGGAGTTGGATGTGTTAGCGCTAATACTTTTGAGCTGGCCTAACATAACGGTAGTGTGTAAGTAGTCAGAGCTAGGAGTAGGATGTGTTACTGTAGGACGGCATTCACCCGGGGTCTCCGAATAGTTTTCCGTATTTTTTGGGGGGCTGCACTTACATCCCTGAGTAATGATCTTTCCATTTCTTAGTGGGATGGGGTTTGAAATGCTTCTATGACTAATTAGTTTCTTGTATATACCAGCACTGCAGTGATATGAAATTCAAATGGTGCAGGTAGGGGCCCCTCAGAATGCTGGTGCCCCTCAGAATGCTGGTGCCCCTCAAAATGTAGGTGAACAAATATTATTGGCTAGAAAATAAACTGAACCTGTCATGAACTTTCTATTATACTTTTTAGATAGGATATATGTATGATGAATTTAAAATTGCCAACAACTCAAAAATTATTTTATAGTTTCCCAAAAAATATATGGGTACAATCATCTATTTGCTTACCGTGCATCTAAAATTTGCTATTAATTGAAGTGTACCTTCTTGGCACTGCATCAAAAACGGACAACTAGGGGGTAATTTACATTGCAAATTACCTGTTTGTAGAATGATGATCAGTGAAATATAGCACTTTGTACGTAACTTGATATTTTTGAAAACATCATTACTTGATCAGAATCAGCATTTTGAGGGGCATTAAACCAGCGTTTTGAGGGTCAATAAAAACAAATATGAAAAATTAATAAATCCATTATAGTGTAATATCAAAACTGTATTTTTACATGAAGCATATAATTTTACACTAATGACACCAAAAATAAACACTAACCTCACATACTTTGTAATTTAACTACGTTAAATAAGTTGCTCTCATTTTTTTAAATGTTCTGAGAAATATTTACTATTTCCTTCTACAGTATTCCCTCAATTCTATGTCCATTACATTTACTAAGATATGTACAATTCACAACATACTGCCAAAATGACTACTATATAAATGAAGATCTCATTTGGATGTAAGTTTTGCTACCTTTAAGATTTTAACATTGTGGGTCAGTTCAACTGGGTGGGTGCTTATGGGTTGGCACAAAATATAGTACCACACACATATAGTATAATTACACTTTAAAGAACCTACATTCACATGTAACAGTTTCATGTAGCTGAAGAAAGAACAACCTGTTTTTAACTGTAATGATTTATATTTAACAGATAATAAACAACTTTATCATTTGAAACTTTAATTAAACAAATAAAGCATCGTCAGAAAAGACGAACTTATAAAGGGTAATAACTAAACTAAAAAATTAATCAACTTTTCATTTCACAAACACATGTTTATTGATAAATGTATTTCTACATTCTTCCACATTTCACCATCCCTGGTTGCACTTCTGCTTCATACACTTCACCATAAAATATAGAAGCAGACTCTTTTTCCATTTCCTGTGGCATACCCTTATCTACTTCAAATGGCTTCTCTAAACATCTCACACAGACTTCATCTCCCACCTTTTGTAGAACTCTACCAATAAACACTTCTTCATATTTCACCTTAACCCACCGACACTTTCACATCCTTCATATCCAACCTTCTTAACCCCATCACATCTACACCTTCAACCTCGACAGCATCTACACCTTCAACCTCAACATCATCTGCACCATCAACCTCAACCTCTTCTGCACCTTCAACCTCATTATCATCTACAGACATCACTTCAACAGATGAGTCATCAACAAGAAGTTGCCGACGCACACGCTTCCCTTGTGTGCAAGCAGGCAAAATCATATCAGACTTGACTCCATTTTCATCTTTACATGCAGCTTTACTGCATATATTTGGGAAGCCAGCACATTCAAGCATTTGGGACACAGTTTCAACTTCTCTGCCTCACACTTGCCATCCGGTTTCAAGCAAACGACAATGTGACTTAATCTTCAAAAATGTCTCTAGATTACACTGTTTCTTCAACTTATTGTCTTGTCTGGCTTTGTCCCTTGCTTCGTTCTCTTTATTCAATAACTCCACTGACTCTTATATTTGTTGTCCTTCCATGGATCCATAGACTTGAGTTACCCTCATGTTACTTGTTACCTTTGGTTTTGGCTTCACTTTCTTAATTGTCAGTAGTCCATCAATCTCCTCCAATGGTGTACTCTTGAATGAATCTTCAAGCTTCTGGATGGTTTCTAATGAGTTCTCCAGTTTTTGCGTATAGTACTGCTTGGTGTACTTCTTGATGCCAACTGGCGACTCAACCATTGATGTGTTGGAAGTTGATGATGAAGGTCCTGTTGTTTCATCAGTTTCATCTTGAATAACAGATGATGCTGGAACAAATTTGTCCTTTTGCATTCATTCAACACTCAGGCCATGGTTAGTTACACCATGGAGCTATAAACCTGGGATTTATAGCTCCATGGTTACACCAACACGTTTTGCTGCATTTTTTATTATTTCAAGTTTGTTTGCCCACCGTGGCCAAACATCTGCCAATTTCTTCATGAAGCCAACCCTGTTGACTGTGCATTCCCCTGAAAAGAGTTCTCCCTTGCTGTTATGGTATTCACAGTGCAAATTTTGATTGATTTGGTCATGTAATTGTGTGACTCCAGTGGTATCAGGTGGAGTGATGAAAGATGCATTCTTTTGCTCTCAAGAACCTCAACACCCCAATATCAAATCTGGAACTGTGGCCACCAGAAACAATGACAACTGGTCTTGCTACCTTCTGTGCTGCTAAGTGTCGATCTAATCACTTGTACGCTGACAACAGGGATTCATGTGTTTGAGAACCACGTTCAGTTGTTGATATAAGAAGATTTGGAATGTTCTTGACAGCAATGTCAGGAGCCATATGTACAAGTGTACAGTAGATAGTTGAGTTTGAAGAAATCCAAGTATTGTTAATTGTCTTTAGGATGTTTGTTGGTTACTTTTGCTCTTTTATTACTTAAGTGGGAAATATTTTTCCATTTGTTGACTGTCAATATGCCAAGGAATGGGAAAACAAAAAAATTTTTTGTAAAGGAGGTGTCATGTTTTGTATTTTTCATTAGGGAAAATCAGCATTCTGAGGGGCAATACACCAGCATTTTGGGAACCTCAGTGGGAAAAAATACAAGAAACACAATCAATTTTTAAATAACTCTTAGAGAGTTTAAAATGAGTGAACCAGTCAAAATTTGTTGTTATTTCATCACATTCCTGGAAAATTATTAGCAAAATTGTTGACCAGCATTTTGAGGGGCAAGTGTTTTTTAGTGTGTTTTTTCTCCATGCAAAAAAATAATAATAAAAAAAATATTTTCATGTTTGGACCCAAATGCAATCTAAGTTAATAGATAATCTTCACAATTATTCATTGTTTTACCCAATAATGTAAAACTGGTGAGCTGTAGGTGACTTACAAAAAACGCCTACATTCTGAGGGGCCCCTACCTGTAGGGGCCTACTTGTATAAAAAATGTGCCTTAACTTAAGGCAATTTAGTTCTCATATCTCACTGTTGATACACCTGTTTGATGCTCTATGAGGCAAGTCGTCATGGAGATATTGACTGCAAAAAGGGGTAATCGTATCTTATTGATGTAACATTGAAGGCTGTATAACTATTTTATTTAGTCTAACAAGTCTAGTGCAGTAAGTTGGTAGTACTAGTAGTACTAGCCAGGCGCGTAGCCAGGAATTTGCCAAGGGAGGGGCGAAACTGTAGATTCGGTATTGCAAACTATCTAAGCATAGCGCCACCATGGTTGGCGCGAAGCGTACAAGAAAATTATGGCTGAAGATGCCTCCCAGTTCGCTGGAAATGGCACTTCCCAGGCCTTGTAAGTTGCATCTTAGCATTTTCTCTTTTGAAAATACTATCGATATCATAAAAACATTAAAAAAAAAAATTAAAAAATATGCTCAAGGGGGGGGGCGGCTGCCCCCTTCGCCCCCCTTGGCTACGCGCCTGGTACTAGCATGGTTGGCTCATGATTGACAGTTTGATGAACGAAATTTATCTAGGGAAACCCCAACCAAATCACTCAACTGTATGCGTTTTTCATAAATGTGAAATCTTCGAAATGTAATAATAATCCCAAAATATTTATTGCTCTGTTCCTACACTACGTAAAATTGTGTACAATGTCAACCCAAGCTGATTGCCGTTCCTTTATACTGGCCCGAAATTGACACATTAAGCCAGGGTTGTCCAACCTACGGCCCGCGGGCCACAGTCCGGCCCGCCGCAGGGTTGCGTCCGGCCCGCCAGAGATGCTCTACGGTGCAAAATTTTAGTCAGCAGATTTATTGACAACAATTTGAAGCTATATGATCAATCATTCGAACCTCCTGGGTCCAAAAAACTGCATACAGGTCAGTTTGTGTGACACTCTCTCAGCGGACGGGGGGGGGGGGGGGGCGGCTGAACTTTATTCATCTGTTTTATCAGGAAGGAAAATAATTCAGTGCGCTCCGCGCGCAGTGCTCACATTTTGTTGCCTTGGGCTTCGGGCAAAAAATCGAAAAATCGAGCGTAGGGTTCATGCGGCCCCCTCCTTCATCATAATCATTCCATGTGGCCCTCCTCTGCAAAAGGTTGGACAACCCTGCATTAAGCCTATTGAAAGTGAAAGTATACAAAATTGTATACATTCATTGCCTCTGGAAATTACTATTTGCTATGCTCTGAGTCTCTAAGGTCAAGCAGCTCAAGTTCCAGGGAGTAGTGGCATCATATTTTGAGGTAATTTTGGTTAATTTTAGGGAGCAAGATTTCTAAATGCGAAACTTGAAAAAAAAATTGCGTTGCGTCTATTGCTAAACTTTAAAAATCACAGAACTAAGCTGCTACCAGATAGTTGAGCTAGGCTTTGCCACGCCTGTACTCGGAATCTCAAAATTACTAATTTTTATCTTAAAAAAACGTGAAAAAAGGCAAGAAATGCTCCGTTGACAAGCAATGAGCAGGTATCTTTTTACCTTGTGAAGATAAAAGCATCGTTGATTCTACGAACTGCTCAAATTGTCGGATCTGACAAAATTTGTTGGTAAGGCAGCTAACGTAACTTCCGATTGGTGCAACTGTAAAACTGTAGACTATTGTAGACTGTCAACCAATGGGGAAAGAGGACTCATAACGGTAAGCACGAACTGTAGACTCTTGACCAATTAGGAGCTTACAACTGTAGACAGCATTGCACGTCGCTTGATTTGACATCTGCGATCCTTTCAAACATAAAGAACTCGGGCGTATAATTTCTAGTAGTGGAGGACTGCGTTCGCGCTATCCTCCTTATTATGTACTAAAGAAAAGTTTCCATGCTAATGTACTGTACTGTCTTCTTGAACATCAATCAGTAGCACTGTTATCTTGACTAACATTCAGTGGAGCTTTAGTCAGGCATAGATAGTACACACTGTAATTGAAACTTCTTCCGTCCCACCCCTTCCTCGCACGCCTCAATGAGAATTTGGTTGCATAACTACGTGATGACCTTTGGGACCCTTTAAAAGCAAGTTTGAAAGCACCACTTTACAGCTCAATTCCCCCCCCCCCCCCCTCCAATTATACAGTTTCCTACAAATTAATTGCAGGTAGGTACAACCATAACCCGCATTTGGTTTTGGTCTTACCAATGTGCAATTAATTTGTAGACAACTGTACAATCGGAGGAAAAATATTTTAGCTTTAAGGAGTTGGTCTCAAAGTTGCTTTAAAGGGGGCACTCTAAGGGAGTTGAATCTAACTCATGATTTACTCTTGCGGTGCACCATCGCTGGAACATTTTCTCCAATCAGAGCAATACTCTCTTGCTTATTATTCTCATTTTCAAAGTACAGTACTTTGAAAACGAATCAGTGTCAGTTTGAATGGGAAGACATCAGGGTCAATCCATGCCAAATCAACAGATTTTTGGGTAGATTCCACGTCGACCCCCTCAGAATTGCCTGAAATTGATATGGTGTCTTGCCACATGTCTCAAAGGATGAAATTGGGCAAAAAAACTTTGAAAAATTTTGGTGGCTAGGATACGGTCCCGCCTAGCAACCAAATCCAGATTGCATTTTAAGAGCGTTAAATTTGTGTCAAGTTTGGAGGCATCTTTTGCATAAATGTAAAGTATTTTATGTCTGATATTGCAGATATTGTGGAAGACATGTGCCCAGTCTTTGAATTTAGCTAATCTTGAGGAAAATTTATGGTCTCAATTTTTCGTAACAAGTAATTAAAATGGCAGAAAATGAGATAGGGGCCTTTTCTGGCCCTACTTTGAGTGTGCTCTATATTCACAAGCAAAGGCATGTTTGAGTTTTTATTTGCATAGGATACTTGTCCAGTGGTAGTTGCACGGGAAAAGTTAAAAAAAATGTCAAGCTGGTCGTACGTTTTGACGAACAGCGCCCTCAAACTTAAGAAATCTCACTTCTGGCCCTATTTCGAAGTCCAAATTGGGGCTGTGGGTAAATTTCAATTTTTCTTTGAATACCATTTTTGAGGAGTGTATTGACCCTATTTTTAAAAACTCAAGTCAAAAAGTTGTGTATTTTGTGTTATCTACTCAAATTGACAACTGGAAAATTGCGAAAATCACTTGGTTCATATGTATGAAAATGCTTGCACAAGCCGATTTGAGTAATTCAAATGACAACTTCTTAGCATTAGCATACAGGTGCTTAACAATTAAGAGGGTGGTCCACTAGCTTAAGGACTACAAATAAACTGCACTTTCAGGGTCATATGCCCAAGGATGCCTGTGAACAGCGCCCTCAAACATCACATTTTACCAATATTTTGGGCTATTTTGAGCATTTCAAGGTCAAATTTTTGTTGTTTTCAATACAAAACTAGTAAGATATGTATAATGATGATGCAAAGAATGAGCTAAAATATCTATTTTATAAATTATTAATGCTCTGATGAGCGGCTTAAAGTGGCGTATATGAGAGTTACATCAGCTCTACAGACACATGCTTGTGAGGGCAAACAGTGGTATTGTATCTTCATTCAAGGAGACCATGTTAAACAACATTAGAAACTATTGAAATGTATTTATTAAAATTGTTCTGTCTAATACTCTTTGACTCCCCCCCCCCCCCTCCAAACACCCTCCCCATAGTGCACTATGCAGATTTGTATATGCATACAGTATGTGACTGACTTTTACTGTAAGAGACTGCATAAACATGCATTCAAGGTATACTGAATTATTTGTTATGGTAATCTTCTGTTTCAAATTGTCTGTATGCATGTAATCCATCCCCCTCCCACCCACATCCTCTACCCAACCCTATATCAGAATATAAAATGAATGTGAACCAGTGCATACATGTACAGAGTGTACTATGTATGTGTGTATATGTTCAGTACAGTGTTATTTTACACCAAGCACTAAATAAATACACACTGTTCACAACCATGTACAGTACACACTGTACATGTATGTACTGGTTAAACATTCCTTTTAAATTATTAAAAGTCTTTTAATTTAGTGAATTATTGCAGAAGCAGACACTACATTGCAAATATTAATATGACATTGAAATATGCACAGTATTGAATGAAATGTGCAATGAATGATTGTACCCTTGTCTATATGCATATAACTTTGGAATTATAGTCAGCCAGTAGCTTGTTAAGAGAAATTCAATTACTGTTTTTTTCAAGAACATCTTCCAAATTATGGTTTTACATAATAAATTTTAAAATTTCTTAAGTCAGTTTTTATGAGCCCCAAATTCAAATGTCTATGGCCCTTGAGTTGATAAAATGAAATTCCCTTTTACACGCTAGCACGTAGCCCCTGTCTGATGGAAAAAGCTTCCTAGAGGTTCCATTAGTAATTACTAATGGAACCTCTAGGAAGCTTTTTAAGTTGAACATTTCTCAAAGTGAGTCAAAAAGGTGCAAGATTGCTGCAAATAGATGGGTGTAAAATGTAATATACTTTCCTTGATTCACAAGATGTCCATATGCAATTTCCTCACTTTGAATGTTGAGTATGATGAAAACCCCATTTTGGGGGGGGGGGGGAACAGAGGGAGGAGGGGGGTACATATGCCTATGGTGACTGATTGAAAAGGGGACACAATGTGTGACCAAAAACATTAAGAACTACTCACAGGACAACATTCCAGGCGGTTGTTAGAGCACTGATGTAATTGTATTCTGAGGTTTCAGGAGCCAATGCATTTGGACGGGGAATGGTCTGTCTGAAACCCAGTTTCATCAACGTTGAATATCAGACGGGGTTTATCTGTTAGGGAATATTTGGTGATGATTGTTTCAAGCTCATTAAAGTAGCTGTCTACGGTTTCTCTTGACATAGCGTGTGCCCTCCTCATTCCCAGCTTCTGTGGTTTGGCTAACTTCCTTTTCTTCGTTACCGCGAGCGAGCTTCACACATTTTTAGTAAGATATTAAGTCATAAATATTGTATTGTTTACCACCGTATGTACCCTTATTGTTAATTAATTGAATCAGTTTTTAAGTGTTTGGCTAGGTTGTACTTCACTGTACAAAGCCTATGATAGGTTGTGTTTTGGACCTTGGTCCTATGGGTTTATAGCGTGTGTTGTGTACACTGTGTAGATCAGTGGTTGTGTATTGTTAAACACGTGTGTAATATTGCGTACTTTTATACTGTAGTGTTACAGTACCTTGAGTTTCAGTATACAGAGAGTTATTAACAGTTACGTGTATTGTACTGTATTGACAGTTCAGTTGTATTATTATTTTTACTGTACCTGTATTTTGAGTATTGTACTGCTCGCGGTGTAAAGAGCGTATACTGTATTTGTATTTTGTATTTTGAACATGATTGTTACTGTTGTACTTATAGAGTTGTCTCAGAGCTTGTCCTTTTAATCTTAGCCTTTATGGATAGCTATAGAGTGCCAAGTCTCTTGAGAGTTTGTGGGTTCAGGAGGTGTAAATTCCTGCTGTCTAGGAACAGTACGGTGAAAAGGCCTATAATGTGTTGCAGCTGGCATGTGTTGCCCTAGGCTGGCCATTACGAAGGTGTAAAATTCCTCGCCTGTTGGCAAACGTTTATATTATTCATATGCAGATTATTTCATAATGTTCATTTTACATTGTTTATTTTACACTTCGTGCAGTTATTGCGAGACTGGTATTTCGTAGCTTGAGTATTTAAGATACAGATAGAGTTCTGTTATTGGTATTAATTGTATTTGTATTCATGTTGTATGAATATTACTTAGTTTGAGCACAGGTTCTGTGCATATTTCACAGAATGAGTATAGGTTTTCCCCCAAGTTTAATTAGGAGTAAAGAGCCATTTATTATACAAAGCCATTAACCGTATATTGTCATGTGTCATGACTTATTCTTCATTTGTATATTTTCATTTACCATTGTGTAGAGTTTGTAATAAAAGTCAGCCGTTGTTTCAACGCAAGAACACTCTTGCATCCTCATTTATAACTTATGAGTTCAAAGCGAAGGACCCTAAATCCGGTAATTTCCCCGCCAATCCGCGGTTCGCTTCAGTACATTACACTCAAGGCCGAAGACTTGATCAAGTCTAAATATGACATCATCGAGTCACTCCATTTATTCTTGTTTCTTCATTTATTACAATGTGTAATTTCTGCATTGAATAGAGATGGCTTTTGTAAATGCTGAATCTAAAATAGTGAAGCATGAAATAACTTTCTCATTGTTCTTCCCTTCATTTCCGACTTATATTGAGAATATGACAATATTTGTGTTGACACTGAAAACATACTATGATGGTTAATAATATTCCACCATGGAAACATGAAGGAAAGAGCAAAGAGAAAGATTTCAGATCATGCAATGGCACTATGACGTAACAGATTAACAAGGCAAAACGATGGAAAGTGTCTGTCCGGATATATAAGACATCAAGAGCAGCAATGCTACAGAAGCTCAGCTAAGCTTCTATTAGAGAACTTTGTTGTGATTGGCAATATTTCTGAGCAGTTTATTCTTTGTGCGAAAAAGATATGGCAGGATGTCATTTCCCTTTCCTCTTATCTCCCGTTTTCCTTGCCTTATTCTCTACATCAGCAGACAAAAAACAGGAATATAAAAGAGTAGTCTTGGCAATAACTCGTAGAGCGTATGCCAAAAACTCATCTAGGATTACAGACTCTTAAAAGGTTATATCATATTAGTTGCCTTGAACATGGCATGGCAGGTGCGATCAATAACCAGCATTTCCACATTTCAAAAATGAATTCCCCTATTTACACCGCTACATATTCTACAATCCGGTGACTATTTCCAAAAATAGACCCAATTTCAAACGTTGTTGCCCTATTTACTGTAGTGTGTATACAAACTGCCCCTCGTTAACCCCCGAAAAATCCCGATCTTGTCGTATTCTGGGAAAATTTCAACGACACGAACTTATTTTATGCAATAGATCGTTGTACTTATTACTACTACTAGCGAGAGTGTTGTGTTAGTCTGCACGCCGAAAGTGAAAAATGAGGGCGAATTTGAATTAGATCCTCATTCAAGAATGAGCAGTTGAATGTTTTTGTTCAATGTTTATGAGACACCAGACAAAGACGTTATTTGGACTGATCGAATGAGCGGTGCTTACAATGGTATCTCAGTTTGGACAGGGAGCTGCTACTCTAAGCAGCTCCCTGGTTTGGAGAAGTAGATGTAACTAGGTAAGACTAGCACGTATTCATTGGGAGACATAGCCTATCCAAGGACCACTGAGGAACATGTGAAGGGGTTTGTCGTCAAAGCTCTCAAGAAAGATGTGATTTTCGGCAAATATACAACGACGCAGGAACTGGAGCGCACTGGGACGGTGCATTCTATCATGGAGCTATAATCTGTTTATAGCTCCATGATTCTATCAACCGGTTTGCCCGGCGGGTTATCGAGCCCTGTGAAATGTTGCGATGAGAAACCACTGGAAAGAGCCACGTACCAACTCTATGCGATGTGAAGGCGGAATACACGACACCAGGTAAATGGGTGTTTATTAGGGACGATAGAGTTAGTGGAGGATAGGAATACTCTCGGGGAACTCGGTGGGTCTTGAAATTGGCGTAGTGACCACTTTTAGCGCAGGAATTCTATTTGTTGCCAGTGGTCAGGTGAGTACTTTTAGTATGCATGGTAACGATGTTTTACATAACCTCTTTCCCACAGCCATGTATACAATGTAAAATGGGGGATTGCAAAGTAACAAAAACAATGACAACAGTAGCAAGCCACTACATCAATACTAAACTGTCGATTACGAGTTGGGGTCGTCACTTTGCATGTGCAACGGATATCAATCTTTTGCGTAAATTGAAAGTGCGCCCACCTATGTCGTAGTATTACCATTTGCAATTGATCAATGTCATAACTCATACTGATTCAGAAGACATTGGTTTAGTTGAAATAATGGAGATTATTTTTGTATGCAGAGGTCATTTTTTTTCTCAAAATGCACAAACTGTGCTACCTAGACTTGGAGAACGGCTTCGAATTATACAAATTTTTATGGATGAGGACGCTGCGAACACGACTATTTATTTTACGGATTTACGGACACTTAACGAAGTCATTCATTTCTTGTGTATCCAGTTCATTTCGTTACTGTTTTTGATGTTTACGGCCCCGATTTCTGGACCTAATACGGTGATTTATAGTAACAGTAGGCTATATCTCGTGCACAATAAGGTAAACGATGAATAAGAACCTAACAACAGAGATCAAAAAGAATAACTATGTGCGTGTATAATTTCTATTTGTAGTATTTATAAGGAACACGGCAAAAAATACGCATGGGATATAAGTGTTACTAATGGTTCAAAGGAAATAGACCGTTGTCTATATGGTAACTGTGGTATATAGGCCATATACACACATACGATAAATGTAGTAACTGTTATAGCTTAACGATAAATAGATAATCACGTATCAATGCATAAGATCTGAAACAATGGAAGGCTAAAGTTTATCATCTTATTCGCTCCTTTATTCGGCTATAATGATTGAGCATGCACATGTATGACTATTGATATCATTATTATGGATTAAGTCTCCTTTTGAAAGGTTATTCCATTTTCTTCATTTACTGCTATAGTAATGTGCAAACTGCAAAACGTTGACGAGTGCACATTTGTCTCTCTATATCAAACACAGAAGGAGAGTGACCGATAAACGGTTAACTATATATGACAGAAGTTTCACGTACTACACCATTTCCTATGTGCAGAATTACGATATTATAGCCAATACACAAGGACAGTCTCGGGGAAGAATTCAAATACAGTTGGCAGAAACAGTATCCAAACAGTTACAAAGACATGTATCGAAATATTGTCAATAAACGTTTCGGTCCTCTCCTTATAAAGAGTTTGTACGTTCTGTATAATAAATGACGACACTGACGTTGAAATAATGTGAGTTCAGTCGGCAACAGGGAAAAACCAGACAGCAAAACTGCAGTGGGGTTTCGATGATGCTATACATGAATACTCTTAAGTGAATGTGATACACTAGGCTGTAGCGTATATTAGGGATGCACCGGATATCCGGTCCGGCCTGACTATCCGGCCGGATAGTGAGCAATTATAACGTTTCGGCCGGATATTTTTCAAACATTTCAAAGTAAGGAAAAATTAGGTTTAACATGTTTAATTTAATTTTCTCAACGGTCTGACCCACTGTTTCTAAAGATCAACCAAAATAATACAACTACTGTTATAAACTTTATAATATGCGTATACCTCACCTAAGATTTGCTCCTTGTCTCATACTTCTACTTCTTATTTTCTTCTTTTGTGTAATGAAAAAATCCGGTTCCGGCCGGATTTCATGTACTATCCGGCAAAATCCTGTTCCGGTCGGATCCAAAAAATTGGATCCGGTGCATCCCTAGCGTATATAGCCAGGATGGACAATATACTTCAAAGTAGTCCAGTAAAAAGCATTGAGATATGACAAACAATATTCACACTGGAAGCTGATAACCAAGATGGACACTTTTCTTGTATTCAGCAAACAGATTGATCTCTACCAAAGATTACGGGCTTCTTCTCAATCCTAAACAAATATATTATAAGTACTCTCTATTTGGGGATCGTGACTAAAAATACACTCGCAAAAACGCCAAAGTTCACTGGCCACTTTGATAATTGCTGTACAAATCTCTATTGTACAGATCTACAACATCAAGACTTTCTGTGAACAAAGGTTAGGCACTTGTGCAGATACATGGTGCTACGTAATTGCACATTGGAAAATTATGTTTCGGTGCAGTATAGAATTTAAACTTATTCCACCAACAGTAAGTGTTATTTGAACAAAGTAAAACATGTCGCAGAATAATAAATAAGCAGCTAGGCCTACTGTAGTGTGTCAAACAATTAAAAATTCAACATGAAGGTAAGAGATAGTGAAAGGTTTCAGATCCTGTAATGACACTATGACATAACATATTCGTGTTATCACATAACTTTATTTGATCGCAAAATATTAACGGATACTTCATATCACACTCTCCTCCCTTTGAATGGAACATAGTTGTCTCATTTGGGCGCAAGCAGTATACGTGTTGAGTTATAAAGTTATTAATCTCTTGCCCTAAAAGACAAAACCACAAAACCACAAGAAACGGAAAAACTTCAACAATTTACACAGCGTGATACAAATCCTTTCTTCGATTTGATTTTTTGCACTTATCTATAATCATCAAACAAATCTCAAATCATAAGTTGTCAGATTCTCTAGATTTTTCTCACTTTTGCAATAATGCTAGCACTCGAATATTTCGTTTTTCTTGGATTATAACTTTTCAAGAATAACATTCCACATACAATACAGAACTCTAACCACGTCAATAATTTGTTTTGTTGTTTTCTCTGCGCCTAGACTAACAGAATATTGTTTGTGTGAAAGCATGGAGCTATATTAACGAAAGCTCCATGGTGAAACTGACTTTCTGCAACACCTGACGCGTTTGTACATGACGTTTGCCCACGCATTTCCACAGAGGTAAAACACTGTCACTATGTAAAGAAGTCCTTCATATTAATCCGTTCTATCTCGGTGCTTTCAGGCCTACTCTTACATTATTTAAGACTTCTTACCAGCAACTCTTGGGTGTATTCAACATGCAATTGATTTATTTAGCTCCCTTTTTTGGTATTTATAACCATTTTCTATCACAGATAGATTTTGTATTGAATTATCGCAGTAATTTGCTTCTGTTAGCCTATAGAAAATAGTGATTGTGCTGGTATGCAGCCATTTTGATTAATCGAAAAGTTTCAGAGTTATTAACGGATACTTGATCTTTTGTGGAGTTATATTTCAAGATAATAAAGTCAAAGTCCCCCGAAATGGTTCACGCTTGATCTCTTATAATATACCGGGCCGAATTTATGGTATGGTATATATGGAACGCCTAGAGGGCCACAACTTACGATAATTATGCAAAAGTGAAGCAGGATTACGTAAAAGTATACGATCTTAATATAAAACTACACGATGATAGTTTTAATTTGAACTATGATCATGTTAAAGTACACTATGATACTGTTTAAACACTTGATGATAATGTAAAAGAAAACGACAATAATATATATATATATATATATATATATATATATATATATATATATATATACAAAATGACAAGATAAAAGTACTGCACGATGATAATGTAAAGCTACTCAATGATAATATGAAAAACGCTGTTTAATGCACGGGCGGTTCAAATTACAGTTAAATTTCCACTTTATCTTTTATTAGGATATTATATTTTAATCTGGTATTTAACTATACCACGGCATAAACACCTCATTAACCGTTACACTACTAGGGTGCAATGTTTGTACGCAGAAATGAAGTTTCCTAGGTGGTATTGTGTAATCATATTTCATTATTATCGATAAATTCATTGGTTATTACTTTTGTGAAAATTACTTACTCGATCAGATGTATACGTAATATCGCTATATGATCTCGACACGAATAGAAAGTCAAACCCCAATCAAATACCCCAGGGTTGGGGCGGGGAGGGGGAATAATTGACCGATAATTTAAGTTGCTATCTGACTATTCACCTCCACCTTCTACTATCCGTGAGACGTTTTGCGTTGAATATTAACGATTGTTAAGCTCAAATCAGTTCGTTGTCATCATTTGAAGACCTCATACGTCACGTCATCGATGGGACGCGTATAAACTCCTCCCCTTACATTATCAAATGTTAAGAGATGTGTCACAGTAATTCTATAAGAGCAACGCCGAACCCTCGTAATCAGTTATTCTGAACAAGAGAATAGAACTTTGTGGATGCAGACGAAATCTGACAGCTCCTTTTATCACCAGAACGAATTCCAGCATGAAGTTCTTGGCAGTTCTTACCTTCTTTGTTGCGGCAGGGTTCTCATTCGGTGAGTTTATAGAAAATGTACTTCCATTTATACCATTTAAATTGACCTGCTTCATGAATGCTTCATCAAGCACACTTTCATACTTCTTATACACCATTTAAATCTAATGTGTTGAAAAAAAGCATTAATATAAAAAGTCTTTTGTTTTATCAGTGATAATTCAAGTGCATTTTTTTGGGGAGGAAATCTCAATTGCTTTAATTTTGGTTAAGTTTGCTAAGTACTTTGCGGACGGGAGTTGATACTAAACTCCAATGATTGTGCAGTTCACTGAGTGGCTAGTCAACTATTTTTTTTGAATAACTAAGTAGCCTAAAGGTTAATTTAATAAAAAACTGAAATTAGTGATTTACTTTTTCAATATGATTAACAAATATTTAATTTTCATAACTGACTGCATTCATTATTTACTCACTATTTTAAGCGGAGAATCACGTGCAAGGGTAAGTTAGGTCGATGGCTAATAGAAGAGATGTCACGGCCTCTCCTTAACCTCAACCTCATTGGCACAAATGTTTGCTGATGTTAGTCCTGCGGGTGGCCCATAAGGAAAGGGGAATGGGGAAATTATGTACGATAGGTGTACTGTCATGCTTCCTTCCGTGGCTTCGGCTCTATAGGTAGACTTTGTATAAATACTGGCAAAATAGGAATAAATACTGGCAAAATAGGACAAACACAAACACCAAAACACACATACACAACTATTTAAACTATATGTTTTCATTGAATTTATGATAATGTGTGTAACAACTTATACAAGACCGTAAAATATCAGCCGGGACAAGAAAAACGTTGCTTGGCACGAATCGATAAGAAATAATTAAATATCTTAAAAACTTCAATGGTATTCATTGATACAACAATGAAAAGACATAAATTCGTAGGAAAAAAGGTAGTCATGATCATTATAATTATCTTTGATTTTTGATTTAACAGAAATAAATAGTTTAATAATCATGAGATAAGGATCCAATTCTGCGTTATCGTAGCCTATATATTTTTTCATTGAATTAATGATAATGTGTGTAAACAACTTATACAAGACCATAAAATATCAGGACAAGAAAAACGTTGCTTGGCACGTTTCGATGAGAAACAATTAAATTACTTAGGGTGAATAGAAGAAAGGAGGGAGGGTGGATTGGGAGTTGTTAAACGGGAGGGGTATGTTCACATCCACCCCTATTCACCAGTGGATTCCGCTTGTAATGTCTTGTAAAACTGCATGGGAATATACGACCTTAATTTAAACAGTTAACAATATGCAAATTACATTTTTTATCGCATGGAGTATCATTATCCCTTACCATGGTATTATCGAATTATGAATCGATATCGCGATACATGGCGCTCAAGTGAATATTCGTACGCATGTTTTCGTTTTTTTTTTTTTTTTGTCGAAGGTGAAACTCCACCCATCGTTTTTAAACGTGTATCTGACTATGACTGGATATGGGATGATAGAGGCACAGGGTCATACAAAGGTATAACAATATGGCGCCCAAAAGCAATAGAGAGCGGCTACTACATTCTCGGAGACGCAGGTGTTCCCAGTACAAATTCAGCGAAGCCTTCTACCTCCGCTATCCTCGTCAAGGAGATGGAAGCCGGTGCTCTGGCTGCTCCTGTCAGCTTTACAGAGGTTTGGAGAGATCGTGGAAGTGGTGGAGCATACGATGGACGATTCCTGAAGTTGAACCCACCTAGTGGATACACCTGCTTGGGATTTGCGGCGATCAAAAGTTGGTATACGCTGCCAAGTTTAGACTTGTATCGGTAGGTGCCAATCGTCTATAGAATCGAGACTTCAAAATTGTTTATTATATTGAATGTCAGTTTCTTTCATGTTTTTTATTTTCATGTTGTTTGGCTTGTTTTTTCCGAATTGGTAATGGGATTATTGGTCTTTTTTTTTAATATATATTTTTTTAATTCTTTTTACCATTCCTAAAAATTCATCGTCACTATAGTGTTTGTAATCATTACCCTCGTTTCATTGAAACTATACCTCCTCCCTTATACGACATTTAGATAAACTTGAAATTAAGCAAGGAATTATCACAAAGAACGAAGCAATTAGGTGAACTATACCGGAATACAGCCGTCTGTTCACATTATTTTGTGTGACATTTCTTCTGTCTTACAAAGGTGTGTTACAAACCAATACGTAACAACAGGCGCTGGAACGTACACGTTTCTATGGAATGACAGAGGATCTGGTTGTTATGAAGCTTTGACCTTGTATTCAAACTACCCATCTGGTAGCGATACGTATGCTCTTGACGCCTTCACCTTCACCGCTGTTGGAAACTACAATTTCCCGAGTGGATCGCCAGTATTGCTGAACGGCCAATTTGTCAAAAACCACCAGGAAGTCAGTTTCGGTGCCGACAATTTCGTGTTCAATGTTTACGAGACACCAGACAAAGACGTTATTTGGACTGATCGAATGACCGGTGCTTACAAAGGTATCTCGGTCTGGAGAAGCAGAGGTAAGACTGGCACGTATTCATTGGGAGACATAGCCTATCCAGCGACCACTCAGGAACCTGTGAGGGGATTTGTCGTCAAAGCTCTCAAGGAAGATGCCTTAAAAGCACCCGTAGATTTTCGGCAAATATACAAAGACGTAGGAACAGGAGGGCAGTGGGACGGTGCATTCTATCAACCGATTTGCCCGGCGGGTTATCGAGCGCTGGGACATGTTGCGATGAGAAACCACTGGCAAAAGCCACCTACCGACTCTATGCGATGTGTGAAGGCGGAATACACGACACCAGGTAAATGGGTGTTTATCTGGGACGATAGAGGTAGTGGAGGATATCAAGCTTGCACAGTGTCAGAGGCTGCCGCTCTAAACAGCGACGGACAAAGTGTACAGGCGATGTGGACCGTTCAAAGTTATTCAGGAATGGGGGCTACTGCATACGTGTTGAAGTCTGACATTGTGAATTACATGACGGGTAAACCAGCATCCAGCTATACCATCCAGAATGTTGTTTACCATTTTGACGACAGGAAAATCGTTGCCAACGAACCAGAGAGCATTTCACGAACCACATTGGTGAATAACGGAGACAGCACGCAGAAAGCGGGACGTTCGGTGTCATACGAATTTTCACAGGAATACTCTTGGGGGAACTCGGTGGGTCTTGAAATTGGCGTAGAGACCACTGTTAGCGCAGGAATTCCATTTGTTGCCGGTGGAGAGGTGAGTACTTTTGGTTTCCATGGTAACGATGTTTTACATAACCCCTTTCACACTGCCATGTTAACAATGTAAAATGGAGGATTGCAAAGTAACAAAAACAATGACAACAGTAGCAGCCACCACATCAATACTAAAATGTCGATTACGAGTTGGGATCGTCACTATGCAAGAACGTCTGTTTCTGTTAATTACGCTAATATATATCTTTATGATGCAATTGATTGAAACGTGTTAAAATGCTGTGAGATTAAATGGCGATGTTGTCATCGGATGGAGTTAGGGATAAGTGTGATTTACTTCGATACCGCTGTCAACAATCGGACGCTCTGGAAGAATGGAAAATTTGCGCATATTTATATAGAGATTATGAATGTTTTTATGTTTTACTGTTGAATTGACTTCTGGTGTGGTACTTTGACATGTTTACAGCCACTCAGAGGTTATAAGTATTGGAAACGTAGATTCTCGCAAAAAGGAACCGGAATTTCATAAGCATGTAAACTGTCCCTAGAAAATTGTGACGGGAGTTATTGCGTAAGAACTTAGTGTGATAATGCATGATCTTCTGAAGACGAAGTATGAATGGAAGCGTATAACGCTGCCGTGTTACTGGCTTCAGGAATTACCGGGCTCTCTATCCCATTACTCTTGTTGTATATCGAATAATTCAACAACACCCTTTCTTTCTTCCTCCACACGGCGACCAAATACTTAATGCGCGACTCTCTCTCTCGGATTTATGTTTACCACCGAATGGAATTTTTTAATTTTTCAATGCAGGTTACTGTTTCTGCCAGTACTTCTATGTCTCAAGAATGGGGCAGTGCAACAGCTGAGACTACAACTGACACCATAGAGGTTGAAATCGCTGTGAAACCTAAATCCTCCAAAATCGCCGAGATCGTTGGTAACCGATACACCATGGACCTTCCGTACACGGCTACCCTAATTACACACTACACTGACGGAACCACTGGTACTCGAGACGACTTTAGCGGAGTTTTCCGAGGAGTGGAAGTTAACGACATACGCGTTATCTACCACTCTGACGTTCCCATTGTATAATCCTGCATGGATACAATGTACTGCGGTGATGGTCAATGTCAAGCACATTAGGCTTTAGATTAGATAGTAATATAGTTGTTGGACGGGGTTGCATGAGAAACAATTTTTGTATGGCAAATGTAGTAGTACAGATAGTCCACCATTTATGGTGACCATTTTCTAAATCAACCGAGTGGTTAACCTTCCGACAGAGATAAGCTTATAAATAAGAAGATCGCTTGTAGAAGAAGCGTAGTAAATTGTACAGGCTATGGACGAATATTCTGTGACCAAAGGCCAATGTCGCAAAACGCACGTATTTAAACCCGTTTGTTGTACGATTCTTTTATCACTGCAGGGTAACTGTTGCCACTTTAAGCATGATAAATACCTATATTCGATCAATTGGTTTAGCTCAAAACATTCTTATCTTGGACTTGGATTGAAAATGTTGCATTCTCTGACGATGTAAATGATGTTCCTCTCTTTTGATGCCTGGCGTACGGCTAGCAATATCAATAGAAAGCTATAAATGACCGGACTACTTTAATATCAGATGCAATGCCATTGTTAACATATTCTTTAGTAATACAATTGAACAGGTTTTACTTAAACTCACAACAATGAAAGAAATTTGGTGGAAGTATTATACATATTATGATGCATCTTTATTTGTTAGTCCTTTTTTTTCTCTTACTTTTATTTTTTTTTGGGAAATAAGCAATCTAAGTTTAAGATGTTCCGGAAGAAATCATATCAATCAGTGAACAGATCGAGTAACGATTTCAGTCACATCGGTAGGTGTATCCGTGACGAGAATTCTGTTGCAATTTCTATTTTTGGGAATAATCATATAGTGACGAAAGTACAAACCGTTTGATTCCGAACAGTACGGTACATGGCATATGGTATATGTTATTGTCAATAGTAGGAGATTGAAACGTTGTTTTACCAAACATTCTGTCTCTCCAGTTATATGGTTGGTGCAGAGCCCTCCCTTTAAAATAACACCTCTCAGATTCGCCATTTTATATATATAT
Source organism: Apostichopus japonicus (assembly GCF_037975245.1). Classification (NCBI taxonomy): domain Eukaryota; kingdom Metazoa; phylum Echinodermata; class Holothuroidea; order Aspidochirotida; family Stichopodidae; genus Apostichopus; species Apostichopus japonicus. Next base: position 9,334,069 of record NC_092570.1, on the reverse strand, counting down.
ATATATATATATATATATATATATATATATATATATGCCAGGAAATGTGCCAAAAAGCAGCAGGAGAACATCCTTTTTGACCTGTTATCAATCATGATCTAGTTTTTTGTGGCTTGCGTGTTAAAGAGCATGAATTCAAGTACATGTGGTGAGAAAATTGGGTCAATCGAGGCAATTTTAGACCCCTTTAGGCCTCCCAGGAGCAGCGTACGAAGATTGTTTACTACTGAGTGAAGAGGTTTGTCTACAAGTGACGAAAACTTCTGGCTCGGATAGCAAAAAATCTACATGGTCATGATACGGAGAATTGATGGTGCCATGAAAGGCCAACTTGTCAGCTATCCGGTGATGGGTATAGCATTTAGTTAGTGAGAACTTTTATCTAGACTTAGAGACAACATTACTTTTGTGATTTAGTGTATAAGTCAATGGGGCATTTATTGGGCGTATGCTACTTACATCTTGAAGATGTATATATAAGAGAGCCCATGTCATAAGGGCGTTTGATAATAAATCCAAACCTCGCCACCGTTCAGGTGGTACCTTGTTCTTTTTCCTACCGTCTATTTCCTCAAAGACATAATTTAGCCTAAACTTGTCTCAATCGTCAACTTTTCTCACCACATCACACCTTAATTAACACATCTAGCCTTTATGGGGAGAAATAATCCAACCTAGTTTGATAAAAGTCAAAAAAATTCTCAATGTCTCTTCTCCGACATTTTCCACATCCCTTTTGTGGGTATTGAATGATAGTCGATGACAAAAAGGAATGGAAATTGTGCGTGTTGATATTTAAGGGGAATCTAAACGTTTTATCCCCAGTTGGAAGTCTGACCCCGTGACCTCGAAGAATGATCAACGATCACGCATATCATTAAATTTGAATTTGCCCGCATTTAACGTAAAGTCGGTCCTACGTTTCACTCACAGAATTTACAGACATTGATAGTTTACAACTTACCGGAACCTCACAGAATGGATTAAAAGTAATTCCAATGTATGGTAGGGCAAAGATACCCGAGAAAAAATCAACGAAAACCTATGAAACAACGATTGCAATCCAACTTCGTCCTCACACATGTATTCCTAACTGACACAAAATAGGTCAAAACGAACCAACGAAAGAGAGTTACAGCAAAAAAGTTCTCCCATTTGTGGATCTTGTACTCTCCTACATGATGCTGTAAAGTTTCGGTGAAATGGTTGTCTAAGACGGCCAGTCACAAAACGATTACCTCGACTCGGCGATTTTGTTGCTGTCGCCGCCATTTTGAAATTAGGTAGACTTTCGCCAAGCCGTTTTCATGCTATGGGCTACTACCGACAAGACTTCATTCAAATCGTTTTCAATGTAGTGGAACCCATTCCTTTAGTGTACGGTCTCTTAGGAATGTTAGGTTTTGTGGCGTGAAATTAAGTAATTTAAGTTGTGCTAAGGTTTGGAAGAAATTTTGTCCTAAATTCTAATATATGATTAGGTAAAATGTGAAATTACTGAGAGCTGCGTATGGGAGGGGTAAGAGAGACAAAATGGGGGAGGGGGCAAGGGAGATGGTGTTTCCTTTCTAGCTAAATTAATGGTGGTAACTATTAAGGTAACACAAATTTTCCTGAGTCTGTTGTCAAAACTGAAGGGGTCATACCACATGTCGAATATACAAAGGTAACATGGCCTAGGCCAAACCTTATTTCTAGTTGCTTTCTAAGGAACTTCCAACAATTCCGAATGATTTATACCTACAATACCAAATGATTTATACTTACCATAATTCCACAGTAGCCCTTACTCAGTGAGATTCTGCAAAGCTGGGTACTCATCTGTTGCTTATATTCATCAATAAATATCAGTTAACAGTTTTCCAGTCAATACCAATCCTTGTTTGGTTCATGTATCACACTACGTAACCGCTTGCCAATATTGAAGTTAAGTACTGTGGCTTGGGTAGGGGTGTGTTGTTTAGGGGAGGGGTGTGGTGTTTTTAGGGGTTTTGGGGAGGGAATGTGGTGCTTAGCGGATTTGGGGAAGGGTTTGGAGTTTCCCAGCTTTGGGATGGGTGTGGTGTTCACCAGCTTTGGGAAGAGTCAAGGGCGGCGGAACCGGGGGGGCACAGGGGGCACGTGCCCCCCCACTTTTCCTCAGGTTAAAAATGTGCCCTTTTTCTACATAAAAATTGAGGTGTCTCAAGTTAGCAAGAGGCCAGGGAACCAGAATGAACACTCGGGAAGGGCCGTTTCCAGCCATCTGAGGGGTTTGTAAAACCAAAAATTTTCTTATACGCTCCGCGCCAACCGATGGTGGCGCTCCGCTCAGATAGTCGTGCATACAACTTTGCAAATCCTGGCTACGCCCCTGACTTTTAATGAATTTCTGTGGGTCAAACTCAAAGCTATTTCGAATGGGAAAAATTTGTTAAGATATTGACAAGAAATAAACTCTAATTCGGAAGATTCCTACATTAGCAACTAGCATGATTTCACCTCATTTTGTCTCAAAAGAAAACTTGTTCCTTGTTTCCCAATTTTCACAGTGGATATTGCAGTGCTAGTATGCATATTTTCCTTGAGGGGGGGGGGGGGGTGGGGGGCGTTGATGGAGTGATGTGTATACGCAAATAAGATAATACAATAAGAGTTATAAAGGGTACTAAATATAAGGCTGCATCAGTCCAATCGAATTTCTGCAAAGTGCCCTTTGATGTCGGTGCCCCCCCAGATTAAAAGTGCTTCCGCCGCCCTTGGGAAGAGTTAGGGTATTTTGGAGGGATGAGGTGGTTTTGCCACATATGGGGACTTTAATTAAAAGCGGACTTTCAGTACACAGGACGTGTTTGGATACATTACGTTCTATTGATACTCTGACCAAATATTTTGAGTAGGGCTGTTTTCTTTTTCTTTTGCACATGCATAGTAGAACATAAGTCAACAGTGGAAATAGAGTTGCCTGGTCTTTTATTGATTTTATAACTGTAACAATAAGGCACTTTAAGCAACAGAAAAAAGAAAACAAAAAACATTTGTGTGACACTCTCCATGCAAGAACATGTTTTAATGTCCTGTGAAAATATGGGCATGAAATATAAATTACTTCGATCACTTCAAAGTGAAATACTTTGTTCAAATGGAAGGAATAGCTTAACAAAATTTGAATACTTCTTGAAATGAAACACACTTCATACTGTGAAGACTTCATACAATAATATTGTCTGAAAAAAAATCACACACAATGTCAAGTGCATTATGACTGGAAGGGGTATTTCAAGGTGGCATAGTGAAGGCATGACATAGCAAAAACAGTTCAGGTGGCAGGATGGATAGTTTTGTAACTTTGAAATGGTGAGATATACCTGTGACATATAGCATAAGATTAAAATTAAAATTAAAAGACAAATATATAAAAGTAAAAGGTAAGAGTAGAAAGTAAATAAATAAGTCCAAACTTGACATATAACTTTAACAACCTGGTCTTCTTCAGAAATAGGAGCACCAATAGCAGCCCAACGATCCATACTTCCTTTCATATAATTCAAATTATTTCCAACTGACTTGCCCTCTGCCATTTCAGTTCTGAGGTACTTTTTCTTGAGCTGAATTTTGTTGGTTAGAGAATCCTTTTCGAACAGAGTACGCAAGGCATCCTAAGCATCACTAGGTTTCTCACTTGTTGTAATTAATTCCAGCTGACTAGATGCTATTGCAAGCACAATGGTGAAAAATGCCAGTTGTGTCTTTTTCAAGTTTGCACTCTTCTACTTCTCACATACAGTAACCCCCAACTTTCCTGAGCCATCCTCATAGCCCACAGGCCTTTTGCAAGAAACAAATGTCTCATCTGGAAATTCCATGTCAGCCAGTTCGAGCCATCCATTTTGTTAATTTTCCACGTCATATCTTCTGTTGTTCCAGCCATATTGGTCAGTTGTCACGACTAAATTAACCAATTTAAGTACCGACAATTCCCAAGAAATGGTTCCAAAATCAGCACATAAATTCTAAACAACAATCTATTCTACACAGTTAATTTCCAGTGTATGTGTCTGGGCCAATAACCTGTTCGAGTTAGCTAGAGAATAGGCATGAGACTGCTGAGTATATTACAGCCTGTTGCTGCACACAACTTGTTCTTTCTATAAGAGTATAACAGAAACTGAGGAAAAATGTAAATTACACATATATAGAAAACAAAATTGCTTAAAGGTAGCACACTAATAATACAACCTGATTAAACAAACAATAGTTTGGAGCAGAGTTGTAACAACAGGCACTTAACTGATCCACAGGCTGCATTCCTTCTTACTACGGGTACATATAAGAGAGCTAGGAACTTAAAGATATATAGTATTAAATAGAATGTGAGACTACATTTATAAACATATTTCTATAAATAAACTCTTATATGAAGACTTCAGATATGAGGATAATAAACATGAGGATGTAATAAACTCTGGAAGCTCTCTGGGCTAATACTTAATACCAGTGGAACTGCATTTCGCAATGTTAGTCATTATACATAACAAAACAAATCTAATAGTGAATGAAACTTTTCTTCTTTTTGGGAATAACTTTTTTTTGGTCATATATACATGGGAAAGCACCTTAGAGAAATCTGTGTGTGACACACACACACATAGGGAAGACTGTACGTGAATGACTAACTAAGTACTTCTACTACTGTACCTATCATAGAAAACAACATAACAATAAAAAGATCGTAAACTCTCTTTAACAGCAAAACATGTTGTCACAAAATGATCCCTGATATTGTTTTAAGTCACCTGGAATTATAAGTAGCTATGTACAACTACATGGCTCTATGAGGTGCAATTGTTCTCAAGTACCAGCAGTAGGTCTAACTGTAATAGCAATAAGTATAAAGTGTAAGCAGTATAAAGCAAGCTAGTTTTATTTCTGTGTTACGTATCTTGCTCTACATATTAAGCATAGGGAATTGGGCCTAGACTTAAGTCATGGATCTAATACCGTTCTTGAACACTTGTAACAAAGTGACATTGAAATGGATCCCGATCCCAGGATGGAGGAAATTTTCACCCAGTCCAGCTTTAATAAAACTCATAATAAGCCATGATCTTAACTTATACATAGTACAAAGGCAGTCTACTAGTACTACTAATAATTTTTGTAAAATAATAATAATACTAAATTGTATCTTAATGCAGTCCAAATCTTTTCAAGAACAGGCCCCTTAGAATTATTACACAAGGGCAAGAAGGCGTAGGCTAAGAACTAAAGGTTATAAGCCTTAGTCCATTATTAAAATTGGACTAAACTATGCAGGTATTCTAGTATTACTAAAACTAGGCTAGGGCCTACCTGTAGTAAAAACTTGTCGTAGTATATTACTTTAGTAAATACAAAAGTACTAGGCCTATAGGCTAGCCTAGGCTTGTACTAGGGGCCTAGTACAGTAATATTACTGTCCGCTATGCCCTCGAATTTTTAAATTTTAACTATTTAGTAGCCATAAGTAGTACCGTGACTTATCAACTCCCTGATTTTTCCATATTAACGCCAAAAAATGAAGGGAATCTATGCCGAATAGAAAGATTACGAAAAATACGAGACGTTGCAAATCTAGCACTAGCTACATCATAGTCGACATATAGCGCTAGGCTGCACGTTATAGGATACGGTGCTTTCGTGTATATGTGTATTATGTACGTTAGGATACATGTATTAGGGGCAACCAAAACCACATAGGAGCACCATTTTCGTTGACCAAAAAATCACACTTTTCGGGGGAGTTACAACTTTTCTGAAAAATATGAGTAAGATTCAAGCTTATATATTACAAAAATGCTATTTTTACGGTTAAAAGTTGTCTAAGACGCGAAAGTCACATAACGATAGACGTCGACTCGATTTGACTTACCTTTATGTTTTTGCGTTGGTCGTCGATAAGAAAATGCACTGTTCTATTGGTAAAATCTTCGTTTCTTTCCGGAAATGATCGTATTTGAGTCTCTAAAGTATCCTCTATCGAGCTACGATACTCGTAAACCCGAATGACATTGGGATGTTTGCGAATTTTACCGATTACATCCATACATGGAAGTAGCGAACCGAAGTCCGTAGAACCGGATTTGCGCGAAACAATTACTTCCGTGTCAAGTAGCTGTGCTCGAAAATTTGCTAGTAACGGTCATATATTGAGGTCAGACTTCCAACTGTCCCTAAATCCGAACCTCTTCACTCAGACACGTGGTACTTTTTCAACGCCTTTTCCTCAAAGATATAACGTGGTTTAAACATACTTCAATGATCGAAGATCCGACTGATGCGCTCCCTTGTCACCTCCATATTTCTCTACGCCTGTGAGTCATGGACCCTGACAGCAGACATCAAAAGGAGGATACAAGCTGTAGAAGTGAGATGTTTCCGCAGACTCCTCAGTTTCCTACAGGGACCACATCTACAATCAAGAAGTGAGGAAAAGAATTGGCCAGGCTATCGGGCCCTACGATGACCTCCTCACCATTGTGTAAAAAGGTAAATTGAGATGGTATGGCCATGTCACAAGATCTACAGGACTGGCTAAGACGATCCTGCAGGGCACGGTACCAGGAGGAAGAAGGAGAGGCAGACAGGGGAAAGATGGGAGGACAACATCCCAGAGTGGACGGGCCTCAAACTGCCTGATGCCCTTCGAGAGGCCGAGGACAGGAAGAAGTGGAAAGAAATAGTTGGGAGGGCATCTGTGGCGCCCTATACGGTCTACCAGACTCCGGGATAGGTGAGGTGAGCAATGATCAAATTTTCACACCACATTAACTTTTAATCAAGTGTCCTGCTTTAACGTCCATATGTGAAACAATCAAACCTAGTTTGGAGACATGATGCCAAATCTGCCTGCTCAACGTCTCTTCTCTGTGCAGGATTGCTATCAATATTACTGGGGGAGGGGGGGGGGGGGGCGGCGGTAGATGCGTATCATAATGCATTACTTTAGCTACAGTACACACAGCCAGAAGTGAACAATCTCAAGTTGAACGAAAACCGCACCATCATTACCAGCTCTGTGGTATTATAGCTTCGCGTAAATGGTATAATAAGCTTTAAGTACAGGTATATACCCATCATTGGTATGATCAACATGCCCTATATATATAAACTTCATAAATTATGAAAACGGAAAAACGGTGGGATCGACTCTTGCTATCCCGAGTATAACTCGGTAGATATTTATACCTATCAGCCTATAAATATTTTTCATACGAGTTGATCCTCTTATGCAGTATAGATTATCACTTGTTTGGGAAATATTGAGTTATACGTTCTTGAGCTGTCTAATACGATGGCACATGTTTATGTGGTACAAGGTTTGGTAATGTTTCCAAAGACGATCCGACCTTCAAGATATTTACCTCTAAAATATAGAATATCTCTGGAATACTCCTTTAAGGCTAAACTGGTGCTGACGTTGACTCCTTAGTGAATACTTACATGTTACTATAAATCCATCAACGCACATCAATATATATCAAGACTACAATTCTGCCTAAAGTCACCATATTATCAGCTAAACAGGGGAACAGGGTGCTAAACAGGGGGTTAAACGGGGGAGGATTAAAGATGGGACTAAACTTCACATGGACACAGTCTTCGTGATTTCTTATTTCTACATGTTGTTGGTTCGACACTTATTTTCATCCGACCTGCTTTTACATTAATGTACCAACCACCGCCACCAAACCACCACCCACCCCAAAATGGGTACTTGGCCACGTAAGTTTACAATAACCGTTCCATCATCTCACCGAATAATACGTGACGTCAATAATTTATCGATCATTTGATCAGGGAATATCCAGTATTTACCCAAAAAATACTTTGGCACCACCCACATCACCTTGTATCGATTTAATTTTAATATTGTTTTGTTTCCTCTGCACATGACCTTTACACACAAGAACTATCGATTATTTTCTCTTGTGTTTCTAATTCCCAACACTTTAATTTAATTTTTTATTTACTTTTTACTTGTATAAGCTATTGTAATTTGTGTGAATGTCGTTGGTGGTCGATAATACATGCATTTAGCAAGCCCTTCAACTCTATATATCTGTTGTTCTCTCTGATGTCCTCATTTTGTATTTTCAGTACCCGTGAGTCGACTTATGATAGAGGTAATATATAAACGCTGGACAAACAAATGGGTGAGTACTTACGAAGTACGACAAATAGGCCAATAGCTTTCTTATGTATGCAGAGGATTCGATACAATGTTAAGCTTCATTTCTGCAATAGATTTTACCACATATTATTATTATGATTATGTTAAAACGTTAAAATTCTTCAGTAACTATACGAGGAAATCTGATGAAAAAAAGAAGCTTTTGAAAAAGTAATTCTTAAAATCTTAGCTATTTGTATTTCAATGTTACAATATTATTATTATTAATATTATATTATTATTACAATATTTGTGTTAAACAACATGACGACTGTTGAGAGAATACGATATACTTTAACTGTAGCATGCGCACAGTGTTACTGTAGATGACCTGTAACGAACTAACTCGACTACGTTGATTTATTATTACCAGTGAGCTGGTACCCGAATAGCAGCTCTCTGGTATAACTACGTTTGACCAATCTCTCCTTTCATTCATGACATATTAATTACGATGTTGGGTATGACTGTGATGAAATCATGACTCTCACAAAAAAAAAAACCAACCACAAAACAACAACAAAAACTAGATAGTCCAGTACAAATCCTGATCGTTACTGTATACATGGACAGATTTATCGAGATTTTGAATAATCGTCCGAAAATCCAAGATTTGTTTGTTTGTTATTTTTCTTTTGTTTTTGTGAAAATCCAGTTTTATCGGTTGAAAGAAAAATCTCGATTATCAGGTAAGAATACAATAATCCTAAATGGAAGATACTCTAGGAAGTTTTTTCGGTCAATAACTATTTCCTCATTCGTTACATTTGTACAGATACATTCCAGCTATGGATATATCTCTACTTGACGGCTGGACTTCTGTTATCAGCGAACGTTACGTCAGGCCAAGCGGTCGTAAAGTTCGTAGGTAACAGCACGTGTCTCAAGGTTGCTTGCATCCCTCGTTATGTCGATTGCGAATCAGAGGACCCGACGTTACCCATGTTAACGGCAGAGCAACTCGCAGATCTAGAATTAGCGGAACAGGAGAGAGCAACCGCCACTTTTGTCAGCGAGGGGATGGAACGGTTTCTTGCAACCGGACTAGCGTACGAAGATGATCCAATGCCCTTCCAGCCGATTGAGTTCACAGAGAGGCAGAAAATTATCTTGCAAAGATTCCACCGGTGAGATTATAGAGCAAGTTTTAGTTTTTTTTTCCTTCAAAATGTGTGGAAACAATCCAAATCTCCCCTGCAGACTGATTTTGGTAGGGTCACGTAGTCCTTTGTGGACCGGCTTAAGGCGGATATAAAAGAAATGCCAATCTAGGTCTGTGACTTCAGGGTCGTTGAATTCGGCTCCCTTTTTGGGGGTGTGGAGGGTTCTCCTCCAGAAAAAAATCGAGTCTGCAGATGGCATTGCCCACCACACACCCCGGGTCCTTGCATGCGCTACTTTTGCAGGGGTCAAATTGGAGAGGAAGAGCGTTCAGGTTAAGAACATGCTCTCAGGGAGAATAAGCTTTCGAAGATAGGGAAGAAATTAGGACACGGCTATACTGTATAACTTTGAAACAGTTCGTATTTTCTTTAACGGTTTCATGTCCTCCTGTCTGATATGTGAATTACATGAACACATATCCGCAATCATCTTCAACTTCATCATGATGACACAACAGGACATCAAAGAATGAGTGGTCACGCTAACCTTATATCTGACACATTTGTATCGAATTGCTGGTTAACCGTATATATTGAACTGTATCCGTTTGCGATGTATGTGGATGTAAGCTGCATGATGGTTTGGTACGGTTCTACAGAAATTAAAAGAAGGAATGAAACAACACGTGACTGACCCTGAACAAGAGTAACGGAAATGTTTATATACAACATTCAGCTCGTTAAAAAGTTAGAAAATATCACTTTATATCCTTCAAATAGGTTCTAGTCCAATTAACGAATAACGAGCTATGGCAATCATTATTGCAGTGCGCCGGCTACTCGATTTGTGCATAGTATACCCCTGCAGGGTATGAAACTTGTTGTCTTCTTAAGGTAAAATACACGGAATAACCAACCGGCCACCATATCATTTTATCTTTAACTTGCCTGTCACATGCAGATCTTAAAACAAGAGAATTTAAATCGTTTGGTTTTCTTTTGAGATAGAAGAGGTCTTTTAAGGCAACGATCAGAAGTGTTTCGTTCAGCCGAAGCGGACAGACCAAAGAGACAGACGGGAACGCTGCAATGTTGCTTAACCTCGAGCAACCGAGTCCCTCTAATCTTCGCAAAGAAAGCAAACGGAGACCTCGTCCAAGTCGTTCAGGTAATTATTGTTCAGTTTACCGCACTAGGCTAGCATAAATGTAAAACTTGTGCAATCATTGGGCCATCCTTTGAAGTGGATCTGCCGAGGGCTAGTAGCGGCGAATGTTGGTACACTTTTGGAAGAATTGAATGAAATTTGACAACGCTCGTCACTGAGAGATGCCTAAATGAGAATGAGAGATATAGATATAGTATGGAACAATTCAGGAGGTTGATCCGTCCTACTTCGAATTCTTTAGCCAAATGCATTAAAAAGTGGACATTTGTGTGTCCAGAAAACTCACGGCACATTTTCAAGTTTGGAATACAAATTCCACTTTTTTTCACTTTCCCTTTTGCCGCAACCAGAAGCATCAAAACTTCAAGTCCCGGAAAAAAAGCTTGGTTACATTTACGTGTCTTGCACCTTTAAGCTCCATACGTAACTTTGTTTGCTCGGTCGTCGCAGTTAAAGTAATGTTCTAATCTGGTATAATCTTGTCGGGAGGTAGATGTGTGTGTGTGGGGGGGGGGGGGGGGTACATAACAATCACCGTGATCAGGTTTGCCTCAACCCTGATGCAGCGTGCATGGAGATGAAAATGGAGTCACTTTAAAAACAATATTTATCCAATGGTTGCTTTTTGCAGATGCCTATAATTTACATATTTTTTTCAATGGAGACATTTTTTTGTATCAATCCTGGCAGGTTGGAAATATGGGACAGTACTTTGAAGACGTTCGTCTTTGTGGACAACAGGCAAACCCGGCAGTAAATTGCAATGTTGTTTGTAGACCCACACTCATCATGTACCCGGCTATTATCGTGAGACTCACGGCACCTTATAGCTTTCAGCAAGAACAAATATCAGTCTCAACGTGCACTGCACACGAACAGACAAACCAATGATCAATTCCCTTAGGACTTATAGTTGTCTTCATGTTACGTCATACATTATTGGTAAACTTCATGAATATTCATTGTCGCTAACCTGCTCGTCATGAACTCGGCGCAAACAATGTATAGATATGTGTATATATATAATAATCTAAGCTTGGTTAGATCAATGCGTGCAAGAGCTTCCACATTCCAGACAGGAGGTCCAGCGTCAAATATTGGCAGAGTCATACAAAATACTTTAAAACTGCGGGCCCTGCTGCCTCTCACTTGGTGCTCAGCATTTAGAGAGACACTGAGAGCCTATATAGCTTATTGTGTATTGGTGTGACAATGTCGGCATATATCAGAATTGAATAGATACCGTAATGAATTAAATGGTAAGTTTACAGGTAGGTGGCTCAACGACTTGCAGAGTTTTACAAAAACACATATAATTGACGTGAATGTGTTGTATAATTCACATTCATCTCTTAAATTGTTTGTGGTGGAGGGTGGGGGGGGGGCTGTTGGGTGATCCAGGGGAGGTATCATGGGAGGAGATAATGAGGGTAAGACTGCAAAGAGTTACTGATAAGAATGGATGTTGTTGCCTCACATATTGGGCACATTTCTGACTGTGTGCTAACCCACAATTAACAATATTGTACCAATATTCGACACACATAAAAGGTATTACAGTATGATGTCCCATTACGATACAAAATTGTCCCATTCATAACAACAAATTGAGTGATTATACAACTTAAATTAAATATTTATTTTTAAATATATTAAAATAGTTTAATTTAGTTTAATTTGTTACATTTATGATTGGTGGTTTACATTATGACTGGTTTTGAAAATTTCATTATAATATATTATTATATTATATTTTATTTTATTATTTCATTTAATATTGTTAATTAACTCATGGCTGTAAAGTTAACGTGTGTACCTAAGAGTGTTTTGTATATGAGACAAAGGGCAATTTGGCCTTGGCCTAATTTACATAATTAATACATCATTGGAACTTTATATTAGCCTTATCATGTCCCCACAGAACATTTATAATTCTAAGTACTAATTAATATATTTGCAAAATGTCCCATATGATACACTACTTATAATGATTTGTGTAAACTGGCAATATGCCATGTTCACAATTACTCAGTATTGTTACTGGGATATTAAAACTTGCGTCCACGGGGCGCAACATCTTAAAGATTGTTTGCGTCGGCCCAGTAAAAATTGCGCCTAGGTTGCTGTCCTCCAGGAAACCTGCACATTAAGATAACTCTACAGGAACGCACAATACTTAGTTACAATGACGCCTGACAGTACGTTGGTTTGTGCGTAAGGGGGGCGTGTAGTGGTGTGCCTATAATGTCTACAAACACCTTTAATGATAAAACCTTTAATTAATATACAATAACAAAATGACTGTCAACTGGCGAAGCGAGAAATTTGGCGTACAGACCTGAAAGGCATACAATGTACACTACTGTAAGGTATAAGACTGAAGTGTCTATAATAATGTTAAAGGCTTTTTTTATGCTGCGAATTGTCGGAAATCAAGTGAAACGAATGTCTTGATATAATGCCAGCATTAAAATACTGCACTAGTCAACTGATTTAAGTTAAAACATTAAATGTTGTGTGCATATGCCGTCAATGTCGAACTTAGGTAAAACGAGTAAATCTAGACATAATACCAGCATAAAAATACTGCACCAGTCAACTGATTTAAGAAAACCATTAAATGTTGCGTGGATTTGCCGTGACTGTCGGAAATCAAGTGAAACGAGTTAATCTAGATAAAATGCCAGCATAAAAATACTGCACTAGTCAACTGATTTAGGTAAACCATTAAATGTTGAGGCATTTGCCGTGACTGTCGGAAATCAAGTGAAACGACTGTCTAGACATAATGCCAGCATAAAAATACTACACCAGTCAACTGATTTAAGAAAACCATTAAATGCTGCGTGGATTTGCCGTGACTGTCGGAAATCAAGTGAAACGAGTAAATCTAGATAAAATGCCAGCATAAAAATACTGCACTAGTCAACTGGTTTATTTAAGAAAACCATTAAATGTTGCGTGGATTTGCCGTGACTGTCGGAAATCAAGTGAAACGAGTAAATCTAGATAAAAAGCCAGCATAAAAATACTGCATCAGTCAACTGATTTAAGAAACCATTAAATGTTGCGTGGATATGCCGTGACTGTCGGAAATCAAGTGAAACGAGTAAATCTAGATAAAATGCCAGCATAAAAATACTGCACTAGTCAACTGATTTAAGAAAACCATTAAATGTTGCGTGGATATGCCGTGACTGTCGGAAATCAAGTGAAACGAGTAAATCTAGATAAAATGCCAGCATAAAAATACTGCACTAGTCAACTGGTTTATTTAAGTAAACCATTAAATGTTGCGTGGATTTGCCGTGACTGTCGGAAATCAAGTGAAACGAGTAAATCTAGATAAAATGCCAGCATAAAAATACTGCACTAGTCAACTGATTTAAGTTAAAACATTAAATGTTGCGTGCATATGCCGTCAATGTCGAACTTAGGTAAAACGAGTAAATCTAGACATAATACCAGCATAAAAATACTGCACCAGTCAACTGATTTAAGCGAACCATTAAATGTTGCGTGGATTTGCCGTGACTGTCAGAAATCAAGTGAAACGAGTAAATCTAGATAAAATGCCAGCATAAAAATACTGCACCAGTCAACTGATTTAAGAAAACTATTAAATGTTGCGTGGATTTGCCGTGACTGTCGGAAATCAAGTGAAACGAGTAAATCTAGATAAAATGCCAGCATAAAAATACTGCACTAGTCAACTGATTTAAGTGAACCATTAAATGTTGCGTGGATTTGCCGTGACTGTCGGAAATCAAGTGACCCAAGTGAAACGAGTAAATCTAGATAAAATGCCAGCATAAAAATACTGCACTAGTCAACTGGTTTATTTAAGAAAACCATTAAATGATGCGTGGATTTGCCGTGACTGTCGGAAATCAAGTGAAACGAGTAAATCTAGATAAAATGCCAGCATGAAAATACTGCATCAGTCAACTGGTTTAAGAAAACCATTAAATGTTGCGTGGATTTGCCGTGACTGTCGGAAATCAAGTGAAACGAGTAAATCTAGATAAAAAGCCAGCATAAAAATACTGCACTCGTCAACTGGTTTATTTAAGACAACCATGAAATGTTGCGTGGATTTGCCGTGACTGTCGGAAATCAAGTGAAACGAGTAAATCTAGATAGAATGCCAGCATAAAAATACTGCACTAGTCAACTGGTTTGAGTAAACTATTAAACGTTTCGTGCAAACATGCCGTCGATTTCGAACTCAAGTAAAACGAGTAAATCTAGATAAAATGCCAGCATAAAAGTACTGCACTAGTTAACTGATTTAAGAAAACCATTAAATGTTGCGTGCATTTGCCGTGACTGTCGGAAATCAAGTAAAACGACTGTCTATGGACATAATGCCAGCATAAAATACTGAACTTTTCAACTGCCATTTAATTGAACCATTAAATGCTGTCGGAAATCGAGTAAAACGAGTGACGGATCGAACACAAACTGCGTTTATTTGTTTGTATGACATACTCACCAACTCCGTAGTAGCTCCATGCTGTGACCTTACAGGAATTTCACCAACGACCTATACACTTCAAAAATACCTGTACCTACAGTGTGCAGATCTCGCATAAATTCCACGCAGTTCATTATTGCACGTTTGTAGGACTGTTCGAAGTTCGTCCTGAAAGCTTGTGAAGAGACGATCGTATTGTCAAGCATCTATAGGATTGGAAGAAATTTAGGTTCTATTGAGAAAAAGTTTTTTTTTTTTCAAAGAAAGAAATTTGTTCTTTCACAATGTGTTTCGTTACGTTTGGCATAGGCCTATAGTTGTGCATGCATGTGTGTACTTGGGGTTTGTTTCTCCAAAAATCGAGTTGTGTTCATCGGTCACAAATTGTATGACGGAGGGGGTTGCATGTAACCATAGAAATTGAAATAAGAAGAATGACGACATGCGACATATACTAAGCCACTCATCCAACTGGTGGCGCTTTGCTTGTACGGCACGAAGTACCGGCGCGTAATACAAACACTACGTCTTTGACATAACTGAAGTGATAAAGTTGACACGAATCACTCGAAATGGTGATATCGTGCGCGTATTTTGGTGCCAAAATCTTCAAAATGTGGCAGTGGACTGCAGTTTCACAGGTAATTCTTGGGAAGCGATAGTAGAAACAATTACATGGGAATATAATTACTTTACAAGTATCGTCTGCTCAGCTGCTGTATTGTTATTCACTGGACCCTGGTTACGACTGTCCTTTCGGATGCGATATGACTAAAGCCTAATGACAACAATTATCACCACCTCATTTTACTTACAACTGTATCCCTAACTATAGATCCACATGCCAGAATAATATGGGATGACGGGTATGATGTCCTGGGCTTATCACTGACAATTCAATACTAGGAAAATTGGTTAGCCTATAACTTAGGCCTATGTACGTAGCCTTACCCTCGGTCTAACTTAGGTTAGCCTTGGTCTAAACTTAAACCTGGAATATTTCAGTCTATTATTGTACAAATATTCAAACACATCCTCCATTGCAACATATTCTTAAAACAAAAACACTGTAAATTTGGAAAAGGGCACAATGAGCAGTATTGGACTAGCCAGTAACCTGAATCTGAGGTAGGCCAAGGCCTCCTCAGCCTAGCCATGTATGTTCTAGACAGTAAATGGATAGGCTATTTGCCTAAATTTACTCAAATATGAATTTAGGTCTAATGACATTCACTAACCAAGTTCGAGCACGACACATTCAAGCCCCTATTCGTACGTGCTAACATCTCATCCTTTGATGACTGTAACTGAATGTAGACATGGATCAAACTGTTTTTCATTCTCACTTAATAAGGTAGGATCTGTTATCCTGCATAAACTAATACCCACTTTGCAACATTAAGATTCAACTGAGAACTGCATACACAGTCTAGTATGGAAGAATTACACAAAAGTAGGTTTGCGTGGGAAGAGGGAGGGAAGGGTGGGGGGGGGGGCAGGCTGCTTTTCCCAAGGCATTTTACAGGGACAACATTGACACTATCTGAGTGGAGCAATTAAATCAAACAAGGAAGAGAAATTTTGCCATGTGCCTCTCAGATACCGGAAATGACACTTTCCAGACATTAATAGTTGCACAAAACACTCCACTTGCTCCTGTTATTAGAGGCGAAATAAAAGTTTTCAAAGTTGGTTCTTAAGTCAGGAGTATAGTTGTAAGGCGACAAATGACGAGAAGCGCCCTCACTTAATTGTGGCTACGAATTTCAAAATTTAATGTTGTAAGTTGATCACACAGACATTAAGTGTTGTTCGAAATCTGAAAAGTCAAACAAATGCGAAAAATGTAATCAAACTTAAATCAAGAAAACAATCACTAACATTTTAAGCATTCGCGCCAGCTATAGTTCAAACACTCTGAAACAAACAATTCGTACTCCGCAACCTATCTTAACGTATCTTGTCAGGTGATCGTAAAATACTACCATGCTAAATGAATACACGATACGCACTAACGACCTTATGACCCCTAAGTGTAATGATGCTCTAACTACGGCAATGACAGAACGCACTTACAAATTAAGCCTACACATGAAAACAAGAGTATCGGAGCTACATAGTATGAAAATTTAGCGTAACAAAATACAACTTCAAATCTCCCAAACAAAAGCATCTCAAACTATATCAATATGACAATTAGAGCCCCCTTTACTCAGATATTAACAACAAAAAACATCGACTGGAAATGTCCCATTTCTTCGTACACGAACTTTTGTAAAAAAGGTGGCGCTATACTAAATATCGTGTCTGATACATAGTACTTACCACTCTGGTCGCAATAACATGTCTCTGTTGTGAAAAGTACACCTACTCTTCCGAAAAAATGGGCAAAATCAAATTCAGTTTCAAAGTCGAATGCACAATGTATGTACACGAAGACCTACAAATGATCTGGCTTTTTGCCGTACAACGCAAAGCGCCCTCACTTTTTCAAGGCTTCACGGCGATACACTGTGTCAGCATTCTTCCTAGTTCAATTTCTATGCATGTAACAGACGCAACAGATCACCAAAGGTAAAATTTCGGATGTGGAAGTTTACAATTTGGAATTTGAATTTCTAAGACCCATATGTGCAGAACAGTTCAAAATGTTATACAAGGGGACTGAATCAGACGTCTGCCTCCATAGCGTAACCCTGGCTCTCACTGCATGAGTTGTAGCTTGATATTAAACCTACTCAATGATTCCTCATCCATGCAGTGCTGTTGAAGTGACTATAAACATATCAGTTGCAGATACAGTGCAAAACAGTGACTATGTTTCTAAAGCACAGTAAACTGTGCTCTGTAATACTGTAAACCTTGATGAAGTCACTCTTAGGTGATAGTTTCAGAGTTCTTCTAAATCTTACCCTTTGCCTTCAAACTCTATCTAGCTTCCATTTCTGTATAACTGCATTGCGCCCATCCAGTAATTCTTCAGAGACATACTGCTCATCAAAGTTCAGTATTTACATAATTTCCAGTTTTGATGAAACACAGTACAGGGTATTTTAGCATCACTGTCATCCTCTTCTCCGCTCTCCGTACGCTGGCTCTCTCTAATGATGACTACTGTATGCAAATGTAGCCTATAGACCAGGGGTTCCCTGACTGGGGTGCATGAACCTACAGAGGGTGCGTGAGTCCATCCCAGGGGGTCGTGAGACGTTTCGAAAAGTCAAAACTAGAGCACTTTTTGTTGAACTAAAATAAGATATATGTACAAAAGTCGTACCTATCGACAAACTCTACAATATTACTCTATGAACTTGATCTTTTACGAAGCACTGATATACGTATTATAGTATAATAATGACTCAGATCGTGTCTCGAAAAGTTGGGGATTTGTGGAAAACCTCTGACATCCACAGGGGTTTCGTGGGGGGATAAAGTTAGGGAAACCCTGCTATAGACCAAGCCTAAACGAGCTGTAGCACAACGTTGTATGAGGTCTGTATCCTAAGTGGCTGCTGAGTGTTAATACCTTGCACAAAAAATGTTTTGAGTCTTATATTCCACAAAGGTAAAGTATGCCATTTCCGGCCACTGCATATCATGGACTAATCTAAAGCTTCTCAAACATACAATGCCCATCACTTCTTTCCATATCATGAACTCCCCCAGCACCCCCCCCCCCATATAGTCCACGATTGTCACCCAACCTAAGTTTTAATTCATGCATCATTGTTACCCTAAGTGATGTCAGAGGGTTACAGTGTATTCATCTCTTATTACAAAAGTATATGTCGCCATAATTTGCATATTTGTAATGAATTTAAATAAATTCTTTGATATTTGTAAGTTGCTCAGAGAACACTTTCAAATGGTACCTGACTGCAGTCTTAACAATATCCTTGTTTGATAAAGTTACAGCAAATTTTAATGTCACTCTTTGTGTCGTTTTCATATGTGTATCCTAATGGTCTAAAAAAGTGTGAAGGAGGAAGAGCCAGAGACCAATCGAGTCTGTTCTAATGTACTGGAATAGTCACTTCTGACAATTTTTAAAAAAAAATTATTATGCTCAATATTATTTGCAATTTGCTGCTGTAATATCAGCTGTTCAAGAAAAATGTGTTGCAGCTACTGCAGTTATGTATGTACATATTTTTAATATTCTATAAGCCTATACCAAAAATGTCCATGTTCGATCTGCGGCATGGCCACCTGGGAAAAAATTGGGAGCTCCAATATCTGGAACCCGATCAGTGACTTATGGTAGGACACCATAACCAATTCCACAAGGATGAATGTTCTATGTTGCAACTTTGGCAAAACCTTTAACACTCATCAGCAGTTATTTGAGCCCCCTCCCATTAAACAATCAATTTTATGGGGGGGGGGGTGTGAAACTGCATGGTATTACCTTGGTCCCTCACACTTTGATAGTTCGTTATCAGAAGCAAAAATGTGCAGTCCAGCAGTTCTAAAGCCCCCCCACACACACACACAAATGTACAGTACGTATACTGATACTGTAATTAGCATCCCCACACTCATACATGTACGTACTGATACAACAATTCAGTTATATTGTATATGCAAAGCAACATTCACGATTATAAGATGGTGCCAGGGGTAGGCACATACATAGTACTTCTAGTCTCATGTAGGTCGGTGGAGGGTGTTATACTACTGGGGTGGCAGAGTTTCCGACCTAGAATATTGATGATCGATTGAATGGCTCATTTTATGATTGATTCAAACATTCCAAGGGGCATTAGACAGTAGTCTTACGTGGTGTTACTGGGCATACACACACACACATATATATATATATATATATATATATATATATATATATATTCTGTCACGCCGTTACATGTGCTTAAAGGCAGTTATAGAAAGCTTATAATACACATTCACAGCAGTAAAATCGCTGTGCTTGAGTAGTAAGGACGTAGGTAAGTGACACGATGGTCTGGGGTACGATTCCTACCTTCGCCTAATGAGTCCCAAAAGGACGAAACCGGTTGTGAAGTGGATGTTTGCTGGTGTGTTGATTTCATATCTATATGTGCATCAGTACATCAGATTTCGTCATAAGTATGATAATGTAGCTCTTTCCTCTTTAGGGTAGCGCGGGCCAGCCGGTTCATGATTCTTGGCATAAGATGTCGTATTTTAATTGCCAGAAAAGGAAGACGTCCATAAAATAAATCCAGAGCGGTAGTTGTACAGTTAACCCAGATATATTGAATACAAACTTCTTACAGTAAGGTCGAGTGCGTAGAACTAGACTCGTTGTACAATATTGAGGCTACGTGGCCCTGAAGCCTACCATCAAGATGTTCCAACGGCAACCAGAGTAGACTGTCCTGTCCCACCCAAGTAATACATTTTATATAAATCCCTTATCAATACATGTAAATATCACATCTGTACAAATGGTGTACTTTACCCTAGAACTTAGCTTAAGACATATTACCCAAATACTACAGTGCCTGCCCACTATCCCCTAACAATTGTACTCCTTTACAGAGATGAATGAGATTACATGATTGTCCATAGAAAATGGCACGTGTGTTACATCATTACATCACAATCCCAGGATAACCCTGATACCGCATGCCGATCCATAGGAGCAGCCCCAAAAGCCATAATCTGCCAACAATTAAAACTGGTCTACTTAATGCCAAGAGAGATAACCCCCGTATAGTTCCACAGGGGATATGAAATAACACAATGGCTCCACACCGTCCACACAGAACTGCCCCATTGCTCCACAACTTAACAGTAACAGCGTTACACTATTATATATATAATTTACTCTTTATGGTTAGTTTATTCAGTCAATATGAACATGCACTTCCCTCAAATATATGACAGACTTCGGTACCAAAATGGGATTTGAAATTGAAATTGATAATCATTAAATTTTGTCGGTGATAATGCATTGTATTAGAAGCCATCTGTCAGCTTAAGGCGAGTCACTCACTGCTCGGAATAAGGTTTCACTCATCAAACCAATAACAGAACCTGTTTCGATAAAGAATGAAATAAGATGATCTGTGCTGTACCAACACGAGAGATTAGTTACACAGAATTGTATTTATATAAATACCGTTGCTATAGACCTTCACTGCATGTGTGTCCATATGGTATAATGCGCCCTTTGTCAGATCACGAGCGTGCGTATGGAAAGCCGTTTTAACATTTAATAAGGAATTTCAGATATATCGAAATAATTTCAGATATCTCAAATTAAATTTCAGATATCTCCAATTTATTTCAGATATCTTCAAATAATTGCAGATATCTTAAAATCAATTTCAGATATCTCGAAATACCATAGAATTTCAGATATCTGAAATTGAATTCGAGATATCTGAAATTCAGTTCGAGATATCTGCAATTCTATTTCAGATATCTCGAATTCAATTTCAGATATCTGAAATTCAATTTCAGATATGTGAAATTCAATTTCAGATATCTGAAATAGAATTTCAGATATTTCGAATTCAATTTCAGATATCTCGAATTCATTTTCAGATATCTCGAATTCATTTTCAGATATCTCGAATTCAATTTCAGATATCTCGAATTAGAATTTCAGATATCTTGAATTCAATTTCAGATATCTCGAATTCAATTTCAGATATCTCGAATTCAATTTCAGATATCTCGAATTCAATTTCAGATATCTGAAATAGAATTTCAGATATCTCGAATTCAATTTCACCATAAAATACATAATAATGAACGCTCTCGTGATCTGATAATGTGTTTGCGTTCTCTCTCCATGGTTATGACATAACGATACTGCATTTTACTGCGGGAATTTCACAAATGCAACGGCCCATATAGCGTCTTCATTGCGTAAAATGCTCTCACTTTACACTGTGCAATTGAATTGGGGGGGGGGGGGCATGAGGCGGGGAGCTAGCGGTTTGTCACAAACGGCGCCTTATACGTACCTCTGCCTTAAACATTTGTTTCTCTTCGAGTAAAATGAGATTTATATTGAATGCTTACAGGTTTTCAATATTCATTAGAAACACCTACCGGTATTGTAGAAGAGTATTTTCTTTCCTTGGAATGTTTCTGGTGCTGTCTGTAATTTCTTGACCATGTGGTAGGCTGATTTACCTGTATAAACAGGATCTAGGAGAATACCGGTGCTCTTCGCAGTCTCGGAGACAAAATCTACAAGATAAAAAAAAGTAAGGTTTCCTTCAGGACAAAAAAAATAATAAAATTAACCGTGACCTCAACACGTGTTTAACGTGGCTTGCACTGCATGTGGTTGATGAATATTTAAAGATCATTGTTGTCTAAGGAAAGCAAGTAATATATGTAATATGCAATATATTATATGTAATATGTATTATCCACACATAGTTGTGTATTCACAATCAAGCTATCAGAAACTATAACAACCATTCTTACCTTTGTGCTGTGAGTTATGTATCCATTCCAGACTGTAAGAATTAACACGCAATCTTAAAGTTGGCTTTGTTTTGGGGTTTCATTCGTAACCACCGAACTTTTGCAATAGTTTCGATATTATTATGGCAATATTCCTTTAGCAATTAATGTCGCTTAATGAATGACTTTCCTTTATGTTTCGTTTAACGGTTCAGTAAAATTGTGAGTGAGATGACAATTCAGTAAGTGTGTATAAACTACACATAGTACAAACCGAAGACGCATGACGTAATTCCCGAGTTCGATTCACTCCAAGATTAATGTTTGCCGTCCAGTTACAGAGTTGTTGACAATTGACAATTCATAATCATAGACGTTAAAATATGAATCTAAGAGACTGACTTCGGACAGCTTGCGGCTTTGATAAGCCAATGTTGGCTTCTTCGCGAGTTCTAAAATCTAAAATACATACATACATACATACATAGATAATGCCTTTACCTTTATTCAAAACATTAGTGTCGAACTGAACGACAATTGTTGGTTTCTCACCCCCCCCCCCCACCATCCCCTCTTTCTTTTTAGCATGGTGATGACTACGCCAATGCATGTAGTGTATGATCAAACACTTACCAATATGTTCATCGGTGATCACATTATATTCTGGTAGAAGAGATTCCTCAACAATATTGATTAGAGATGAAAATTCCTTTTCTTTGTAATCTTCAGGCAAAAAACCAACGTCTTTGAGCAAGCCTATAACCATCTTTATAGTATCAACTTCATTGTAGTCTGCAGAGAGGGAATGTAACCTGTCAGTGAAGTATAATAGTGAAAGCCTATGTAAATATAATATAAGGAAAACAATAAAATGAAACTAGATAAGGAATACAAGGAAATTAAACAGACAAGGAAGACAATGAAACTAACCATTCAAGTTCATACAAGAGAGTGAAACATACTAGGAATACAAAGAGAGTACAAGGAAATTAGCCATACAAGGGATACAAGGATATTAACAATGCAAAGAATACAAGGAAATTAAACAGACAAGGAAGACAATGAAACTAACCATACAAGTTAATACAAGAGAATGAAACATACTCTGAATACAAGGAGAGTACAAAGAAATTAGCCATACAAGGAATACAAGGATATAAACAATGCAAAGAATACAAGGAAATTAAACAGACAAGGAATACAATGAAACTAACCATTCAAGTTCATACAAGAGAATGAAACATACTAGGAATACAAGGAGAGTACAAGGAAATTAGCAATACAAGGAATACAAGGATATTATTACGATGCAAAGAAAACAAGGAAATTAGCAGTACAAGGAGTAGAAGTATGTTTGCGGGTGAGAGAGGGATATTTGATGCAGGATACATCAATGCAATCAATTTCAACATACATCATTGTAGGGTATATGTGTCTAACTATTACATCCATTACCAGGGGTACTGAAACGATATAGATGCAGCTATGAATATGCCCAAACACTCCTTGGGCAAGAACAGTCTAACCTTAAAAGCTTCTCTTGAACATAAATTTACTTCACAATTCTCAATACATGGCACCATGTTGTATCAAAACACCTAAAGTTTCGGGAAGTGCCATAATAACCACTTCCCCAGGAGAAAAGTTCGTTTGTTCCTTCCCAAGCGATCTCCTGCCAACCTGATAGTCACTTCCCTATATGTTTCATCATTGACTCATCGATGCAGTGACTGCACTACCCAGCCTAAAACACATAAGAAATGCTTAGACTTCCATAAGATGCTTATGGAGAAATGACAAAGTTATTGATCACAAAAGGTGTTCAACTTTATTAATACAAGCTTTCTGTTTACGTGAACTTTTGACAGGGCTTTTATTTGCAGGGTTACTGTATTTAAAAGAAAACACATTAGATTAAAAATTAAACAATGATCTGAAATAAGGATATGTCTCTTGGATATTGGCATAGGTATATAACAATGCCACCACTCCAATGTTTTTTTTTGTGCAAATTATAGACATATCTATACACTTTTCACCCCGAAAGGCATTGCTTTAGAAGTCACTGTTAATGTATTTACTAAGTGGCACACTATAGCCTTTAACCAGGGAGCTGTTATCCACAATAGATTCCTGCTACATCTTAGACAACGTTGGTAAATTAAAAGAATAAATTTATACATAGAGACATAAATTTTGCTCACCTTAATTTACCGCCATTTCTGTCGTTGCCAATAATGAATGCAGCAGTCGTCATTCCAGTGGCGCAAGTGAAAATTAAGTCCGAAAAATTCTCCGTAACACCCTACAGAATGAGAACAAGAAACATATTTACTTTATTCCTCGAACGATGAGGTGAGATAATGTTTTTCGAGAACGACGGTTTGGTTGTCGCTGTTCCGTTTTGTTAGAACTTTAGTAACATCTTTCCAATGGTCATCTATGACTCATGCAGTACGAATATGACGTCATAGATGACTCGGAGAGGTGACAGAAGCAGTAGTGGCTCTCGCTGAAATTTTGGGTAGGGAGGGGTAGAATCATAGAAGGGGGAATTAGTATGAAGTTCTCGAAGGCGAATATTTGAGCCGTCTACATATATATAGCTGAGAGGGTATATACGTCATGTATAAACGTATATGTAAACAGTAACCGGCGGAAGGTACTGGAGATGTATACATATAATGTTATATATAATTAGACACAACACAGTATAAATCTTAACAACATTAAAAGAGGCTCACATCACAGTTGAATGCGTTTATCTGGCTACTCTTACATGGCAAGGAATGTTTGGCAGTTGATCCTCCGTGATAAACACAATATAGTATAAACTCAATAGACCAGTCGTTTTACTTGTTACACGTATAATAGGGAAATTACTCAACAAAGATGAACAGAGAACAGTGTGTGCAGAAACTACAGATAAAATTAGTATTTTAGTCAAACATATAAAAAGCTTGCTCTCAAGCTAAGCTGGGTAAATATAATTGAATGAGGAGTATTCCTTTTTTCTTTTGACAAAATGATGAACACTTTCGGTAGAGTTTGCATGATTTGACGTAGTTTGATATACAAAATGTACATTTGTAGTCTAAAAACACATTTCTATATCTATTTTGGTGTCTGTGAAATTCATCATAAGTCAAAGCTGCATGATGTGAAGACTTGGAATACTTCTTTAAGGAAATAATGTATAACGACGTCACCGCCTTCTTCTAAAAGACTAATAGCTTTTATTATCAATTCATTGTTTTATAATTTTCCAAGACCTCTGTCACACTTCCTAGTTAATTAATGTCCTATTGTTCTGATGTAGATAATAAGGCATGTAAGGGATGACAATGAATCTGTTTAGTCCATCACATACAATATCAAGTATGCCACTATTAAACTATCAACTTTCATTGGTCTTAATGAAGCAAACAGTCAATTAAAGATTTTAATAACTGTAACTTTTATAAGCTGTTACTAAAAGAACTAAAAGTTATAGATGAAACAAATTTGTTACTTTCCCGCTCAAGAAACATTTTCTTTCGGGATGGAGTTCCTTAGTCTGATATTTTTTCTTGAGTAACATTCGTTCGACTAAAATGTTATTAAATGCAGCATGTGATGTCAGTACTTACTTTTAGTTTTCAGTACCATGTCAACATTACAAGATGTTTTGTTACTAGATTCAACTGATGTCTTATGGAGTAGAAATCGGTCTACCTGCATGTTTCGGGGCTGAGTAAGAATAAATTCCAAAGGTGATTTTTGTTGTTGGATAATCACGTGTCGTGACGTCAAGACTGTGAATATATATGAGTTTAGGTCTACAATTATTGTCATGTGGTATTCTGCATATGTGACCGCAATAAAACCAGTGGTTATTATTTTACATAGACATGTTACCTGTTTGATGAGTTCTGCGAAACAGTCAATATAACCGAAGAGGCCGACGTCACCAGGTTCATTGAAGCCAACGACGTAAGGGGAATACCCCTCGCTGCTGTAAACGGCGGAATAAAACACATAAGAGCAACGTACATGGTCATTGAACGACGTGTCATCAGAAGTGTTATTATTTGAGGATGAGATGCTGTCATGGATTACGTGTAGCTATAGCCAAACACAAAAATCTTCCACATTGTTAAGCTTTTAAGCTTTATGGAAGACTTCCCTCCACTTTGTACTTTTGTGGTAAAAAAAAAATAAATAAAAATAAAAAAAATAAAATATATGATGTGAGTTATGCTGTTAAATATTGCAGCGTGTATAAAGATAAACATTTACACACACATATGTAGACATTCATGCTCCTCTAATCACTCCCCCCCCCCTCCACCCACCCAACCCACTGGTGCTTGCAAGCTTTATTTCACCCCATTATATAACCAGCTAAAGTTTAATAGTTTAATTTACTCTCATTTAATTTAATTCCCACAACACGCTCTTTTCATAATATACGGTGAACTTTTCTCTTAAATTCGAATAATTCTTATTATATATATATATATATATATATATATCATAAGGGCACGCATAATGCACGGATATTTATAAAATGTCCTGGTATGTCGCTTTTACAGTCAGTTTCCCTAATGATGATTCCCTGCATGCGTTATATTGCTGTCTAGTAAAACCTTTGGATATGTGTGTTTAAACTTATATAATTATACAGACAAACAAAACTGGTATTCGAAAACTAAGCACGACTTGCGCAGATACAATTGACCGGTTTGTCTAAATCCTTTAAGCGAAGGTCATTCACATTAACCCCGACTTTTAAAACCCCGGCCATTAAGGGATGAAACTTTTTCTAAAACGTATTTCGCGTGAAGAGGTATTTAGGAATATCTGAATTATACTCACAAGGGTTGAGAAGGGTTACATTTAGTATGTGAATACCATAGTGAGGGACACTAGTTTGACGTTAGCAATAAGAAGTGCGATGAAATATGCACTTAACCGACCATTATTTAACTTTCTAACATATTCAGAGACAAAACAGTGTGATCTTTAAATCTGTTTTCCACGATTTTTTAAATACTGTTTAGTGTATTTATTTGTTTCTTTATAGCTTTTCTCCTCTCGAATTCTGCACAAAAAACCCATCAACATTACTGAATTTGAAAATGATTTTTAAGATCTCGGTACGGTTAGTTAACTTTGTAGGTTTCAGTAGGAACTGTCTATACGTTATTATTGTAAGCCTATGTAATACTATATGTAAATAATCCGAATTATAGCTAAACCTATGTAATCCCATGCATGTAAAATAAAACTCCAAGGTAAGTCTACGTATTAAGTATTCTACAGTGTGATATTTGTATACTGGAATGTTGGATAGACAACAGAGCAGACACTTCCATGATGCAAATATGTGTCCTTGGAGTGAGAACTCTACAATTTCACTATTAAGCACCCCTTCCCCCCCTCCATCCTCCGATGTAGCTATACGTATGTAGCAAGCCATGTGGGACAAACATCGCATAATATATCCGAGCACTAATTTGAATATGTACACGTATTAATTCGAATATATTCGCGTATATATTCGTATTAATACGTGGATATATTATGCGGTGTTTGTCCCATATGGCCTGCCATATACGTATGCCAACCACGTGATCACTGGTCGTGACTTACCAGAGTTGGCGACTTATTTCGTGTCGTTTCTTCGATGAATTGGTTAGGGTAGATTCTGTGTTAATGTGAAGGTTTGCACCAAGGAGCCTATCGAGGTAGTGGTTGCCATGGAAAGGAAGAATATTCTCTTTGGTCTGGTTTAAGAGGAAGAAGTACGACAGTACTCACGTTTAACATAAAAACGGTATGATTTAAATCAACAATATTGAGAATGTGTGAACTGATTTTCGGGCATCGGCGTATAATAAACATACTTCTCTCCCTTTGTTGTTACGTCTATATAACCTGTCAATCGTCCACTTTATGTTTGCCTATACACCACCACATACCTTCCTATGTACCTTACTACGTAAGGTAGCATAACTATATGCTGATGCATTTCTGTGGTTCTGGTGGAAAGTAGAATTGTAGAAAATTGAATTGTAGGAAAAAGTATTTTTGTAGAAAAAAGTTATTTTGGAGAAAACATTTTGCAGGAAAAAAAAAATTTGTAGCAAAAATCTGACTACGCTTGTAGAACCCCATTTACTTGGGATTTTGACCTCGAAAATGCTGGGATGGTTTAGAAAGAGTTTTGCAATTTCACAGTAAGCTGTCCAAGTGTCCACTAGGGAGATAAATGTTGAAGTATTGTGCGTTACATCGTGCAACAAAGTTTACACGACCGTTCGCACAGCTTCCGTTTCGCGCTAACACCAACTTACCGTATTGCAGTAACTCATACACAGGTGGACATTAAAACCGAGCTCTTTGCCGGATACTGCTAGAGTTCTGCAACCATTAGACGTGACAGCCCCACAACCAATGACCGTGTCACAGTCTTCCTCGAGTGCTTCAGCAAGGTTGAATTCTAATCTTCGGATCTGAAGAGAAAAACTTGAATGATGTTTCAAAGAGATGAGATTAAAAAATAAACCGAAAGAAAAACAAGCCAAGAGAAATCTCGCTGGTAGTCGACAAGATGATCGTCCGCATGTATACGGCTCAGAAAAGTATCAAATTCGGTGATAATTATTTTCCGTTTATATAAGAATAAAAAAAGAATAAAAAAAAAGGTTTGTACTAGCATTGTATTTTGCGAAACTAACAAAACTAACTGATCATGATCATGATCATCATCATGATCATCATCATCATCATCATCATCATCATCATCATGATCATGATCATCATCATCATCATCATCATCATGATCATCATCATGATGATCATCATGATGATCATCATCATCATGATCATCATCATGATGATCATCATCATGATCATGATCATGATCATGATGATCATGATCATGATCATCATGATGATCATCATGATCATCATGATCATCATGATCATGATCATGATCATCATCATCATCATCATCATCATCATCATCATCATCATCATCATCATCATCATCATCATCATCATCATCATCATCATCATCATCATCATCATCATCTCAATCAGTTCTCACCTTGTGGCCAGATGTAGCGCCTCCTGTCATATCGTCTCGTTTTACATAAACCTCAAAGGCATCTGGTATTTGTGGAAGATACCATCTGTGAATAGGAGTGTTCATTTGACAAAGCTGTAGAAAAGAGACGTAAAAGTATAATTACTTTAAAGCAAACCAAGTATCAAAATTATGAAATTAAAAACTTGAAAACGAAAGTAACACTCCGCATGTATATCGAAACTTCTATGAGCAATGTTTTCTTAATCTCTTAGACATCTTAATTGGCAGAGGTCTCATTCATCCAAATACAATAAATAATAAAAACGACTGCTAAATTATGGGAACAACTATTTCTACTTCAAATGATATGTAAGCAATAAAGCATGTTCAATCTAATTTGATAGAATATTCACTTTCAAAGTTTAGCGTGAAATTCAATTCATTAGACTGTATTTTCAATCTATAAAATTAAGATAATACTACCTGAAGGTCAAATTGGAACCAACATTCTTATCATTGTTTAAAACCCCAACATCATTCTAGGTTTATCTCAGTAAACGAACAGTAGTTAATAATAATAATATTTTTAATATTTGCTTTTTATATAGCGCTTTATACCAGCGCTTTACAGACGTTATATTACCCCTGGCCAATGATAACCTGTCCCAGAGACAATCCCTCCAGTCGGCAGCAGTTATATACTGCGCCCAATGACAAGTTACCTCATAGGTACCCATTTAACCCCTGGGTGGACAGAGGCAAGTGAGAAAAAGCATCTTGCCCAAGGACACAACATAATGAACTAGGCAGAAATCGAACCAGCAATCCTTGGATCACGAGTTCGACGCCTTAGCCAATTGGCCACCACGCTCTCAGTTATGCGTCTCTTCAGTCTTAAACAATTTATGATCACTTGATGTGACATTTTCAAAAAGAAAATTGCAGGACTTTGTCCAGAGAGGTTAATAATGTATACAGTAAAAGTGGTTACAGGACGACGCATGGGCTCTTTTTTCATCCTTTGCCCGTATACATTTGCATATGCAAATAAGTGTACTGTGTGTTCCTTAAAGTATCATTCCTTTACAAACAATGTCTGTTAGTGAGTTAGAACAGTATCTATATCATATACACAGACATGAATACATTATAGATATATTATTCATAAAAGAAAATAGGAATGTTATCCATAACATAAAAGCTACGGTTGTTAAACTGATCACATCGTCAGTTCCAATTCCTCCTATACTTTGTCGTGAAATGGTCCTTTAACTCAAGTTTGCGACATTAAATGCGTTGATACCCTCGTTGATACATTTATGACGGTTAAGCGCGCCTATTATATACACAACTAGCGACCCAAAATGTTCAAATCTAATGTTGGTGGGTTTTATTGTTTTAGTTTTTTGGTAAATGCATGTTTGGTCTTTGACTTGCCAGTATCAATATTTGGCACAATCATACATAAGTCTTCATATTCATTTCATATATCTATAACTTGCTGGTTCCATCCTAATGTCTGTTTGTTTTAGTGTTTTGGTATATGCTAATATGTTTGGTCTTTGACTTGCCAGTGTCACTATTTGTCACAATCATACATAAGTCTTTATTTTCATTTCATACTAGAACTTGCTGGTTCCAATCTAATGTATGTTTGTTTTAGTGTTTTGGTATATGATAATATTTTTGGTGCTATGATTGCCAGTATCAATATTTGTCACGATCATATACATATTTCGTCATATTCATATCATACTATATCTTGCTGACGTGTACTGCCGGCATTCCCATATATAACATTTGACATGTCATTTCAGTTTTGATACTTTTATGGAACGTTTGGCTCTGCATGCATTCATCCCTGTATATCAGCGACTGTCAGAGTATGACCAGTGATTGTAGCGTCATCAAATATGTATGTATGTATGTATGTATTTGTGTATGTATGGGTGTATGTATGTATGTATTTTAGATCCTCCTGCAAGCAGGAACTCGCGAAGAAGCCATCATTGGCTTTTCAAAGCCGCAAGCTGACCGAAGTCAGTCTCTTAGATTCATATTTTAACGTCCATGATTATGAATTGTCAATTTTCAACAACTCTGTATAACTGGACGACAAACATTAATCTTGGAGTGACTCGAACTCGGGACCTTACGATTGAAAGGCACCGGCGTTAACCACTGAGCTAACACTCCCTAAATATGCGGATGATACTGTCATTACTGGTTACCTGTCAGATGACATTGACTCATACGCCACCACGATTAGATTGCAAGGATTGTCAAGTGGTGCGATGATCATTTGTTACAACTTAATGTGACCAAAACTAAGGCGCTGATTATAGATTTCCGTCGCAAGCCAGTAACTCACGCTCCCATCTATGTTCATGGGGTAACAAGTAGAACAAGTAGAACAAGTAGATAAATATAAGTACTAAGGAGCCATGCTGAGTAACAAACTTGACTGGTCTAGTAATGCCACAATTGTACATAAGAAAGCAAATCAGAGGCTGTATTTCTTGAGAAAACTGAAGAACCTCAGAGTGGATAAAACAATCATGACCTTGTTCTTTAAATCCCTCATTCAAAGTGTTTTGATGTATAACATAATTTGTTACTTTGCCAATGGTACAATAATCGATGTGAAGATGCTTGAGCAATCTAGGAAAGTTGCTCAGTGGGTAATGGGTGTTCACTTACCTTCGTTAGAGTGCTTGTATCGTGAGAGGGTCTGCAAAAATGTGAAACGAATCATGCAAGACCCAACACACCCTTTGTTTGAGCACTTACATTTACAACCGCTTTGGACTGCGTTTATGCCCACCAAGTATACACTTAGGGCCCGCTATAGATATTCATTTGCCTACCTCTATCCATATATTTAATTCACAAGTGAGAAGATAAGTTTCTTATTTGTAGGACTTGCTGTTTATATGTTTATTTTACTGTGTATCGCAGTCTATTGATACTTATACTATTGCTCTTTTTTTACGTTTACGACCTGTGTAAGCCAAGTTTCCGATTGTGGACAATAAATTCAATTTAATTTAATTCAATTTTAAACAAGTGAAGTCGAATCAAGCTGCGTTAAATATTTTAATTTTAAGCCAATAATTAAATGTAACATAAACATGAGATTACTTACATCTATCTTGAATCGGGGTTTCCAGCTCAGATCTTCGGCCCATTTCGGGGCCTCGTATTTGTAAAGACGTTTCTTGGCATCATTTCGTATCTTCTTTAGGTGACTGTGTAGTACGTTCTGAGCCATCTTCATCCAAATAGCCAATGGAATACACCTATAAGCAAACAGCAGCTGTCAAATTACGAGCCTCTTTTGACAACGATACCAAACATGAAAGACAATTTTGCAAAATGCGACTCTTCAACGTCACCACTAACTTTTAATCAAACCCCATTTGATGAGGGTATTAAATTATCCAGAAGTAATTACTTATTCATATGACATTATATGAGCGGAAAGTTTATGAGGAAAAATCTTTTGATGTGATGATATGATACCTGCAGAAACCCATCCCCGGTCGCTGCTTGAGTCAGTGACTTTCAACGAGAAAGATGCAATACAGTGCTGTACAGTGTACAAGCCATCGCGATTACCATCACAGGACCATTGATTATGAAATATTTATATATATATATATATTTAAGTTACAGTATAGGTATATTATACTATATATATAGCCTATATATCGCCTATATATCGCCTATATATATATATATATATGTATATACGTATATACATATATATATATATATAGGCTATATCCCTATATATATATATATATATATATATATATATATATATATATATATATATATATATATATGACTCATTTTCAAAATATACTAGAAAATGAAAAGTACAAAGTATTAAAATACTTTATAACATTCTTTTGTCCAATTTTTGAATAACACATAATATATACGTCTACAGAATTAAAGAAGAAAAGAAGAAAAACTTGCAAAAAACCTAAAAGGACGGCTGCGCACGAAACACGTACCCTTTCTAAGGGTCAGTTCCCATGGCCCGTAAATGACTTTAGTAAGCTGATTTTTTTCCATTGCTGTCACGGAAAACCAGTTATACTTCCTCGTCATGCACTGAATTCTGTTCTAATTTCGAATTGACAGACCAAAATTTCTAAAGTGATTTTCGTCAATCAGCCTGGAGCATGACTCTTTATCAATACTGAACTTGATTTAATCAGATCGAAAGTTTCGCATTTTTATTTTGAAATATCAGGTCAACCATAATGTATCCAAGGGTAAAAAGACTACATAATGTTTATGGAAATCTATTGCAAAATACTTCATCGTCCTCCGATGATATTGTTAGATGTATGTGTAATGATGAAACCCGCACATAACTATCCCGCTCAATTGATTGGTGAAACGTGCTGTGATATTATCAAAATATTATCAATATTATCAATTATCAATATTATCACATATTATCAAATAACGATATAGATTTAATAAAAATGATACGATTGGTATTCGTGTAACAGCCGTTTCACTTTCCTGTTTTTTTCGTATTTACTACTTCGAAATCACAAACATACTTTGTCGGCTCAGTAGCATGGGAAGTTTACAATGCATTACAAGTGATCAAGACAAGCAACATATTAAAAGTTTGATATTTCGTGTGGCCAGCCAGAGCGTAAACAAGTTGCTTGTGCCTCTTAAAGGATTGGTTCAGGTGTTTGACATGTCTATCTTGTATGAAAGAGCTTAAAAAGACAAACAGAATAGTGAAGAAACTACCATGATAGCATTCTCTGTTAAGGAGATATCACACTTTGAAGATTTCAAAATTTCTTTGCAAATGACTGGTGTAGAAAGACAAACTGTGAGGGTGTGATGTCACATCCTCACTTCCTTAACATGTGTCAATATATTTCATTAAAAAATAATTACTTTTTTTTCACAAATCTAAAAAAATATAATCACACATTCTTCAGATGTTAAATCTCAAATACTTCCCTTGACACATATGAGATCTCCTGACGTATCTTTTGGTTGTAAGTCATAAAATCTTACAAAATATTTTAATAAAATAACAAAGACTTCTCAGGAATGTGAGGATATGACGTCACAGCTAGTCTGATTTCAGCAGTTTCTACACAATCAGATAGAACTTTAAACTTGAATATCTCCTAAACGGAAAAAAGATATTTGAATAATTTCTTCACTATTGGGTTTCTTTTATTGTCCTCTTTCATATAAGATAAACACTTGTGACACCTGAACTAATCCTTTAAGTGTAGTACCTATATATAGAAGTCAAAGGTTGGTATAAAAACTGATAAAGGAAGGTGTGTAGCCAAGAGGTCGTTTGAGACCAACGGAGTATCTGGGAGGATCCTCCACAAACAAATAAAAAAAATCACAATTTTAGACTTTCAAATGGAACATTCTAGAACATTTTATTTAGGACAAATATTAAGCGTCGGGAAGTGAACAAATGGAACCCTACTTTTGAATGTTGGTGTTCGGTTGAAAAAAAGGAGAAGAAATGTGTAGACCCCCCAACCAGCTCCTCCAGATCTTCGTCCGGGGAGGGTTCAATCGTGGGACAATTCACTGTGACTCCATCAGCGCAATCAATGACAGCGAATGACGTCACCTATATACTATAGAGATCTAAGTGCAACTTATTCAATCATGACACATGGTAGCATAATAATAGTAATAATCAACTGTTATTTTAATAGCTGCAACCATGCAGTCTTTATGATACTGTACAAATTGGTATACAGTACAGTATATACCTCGACATGTCACGTTAAATTCGTTACTGCGATAAACATAACACCTTGAATGAAAAACGTAGTTATGGTTAACTGGGTACAGTCAATGAGCCGACGTACTTTCTGACATAGACATGGGTAATTATAAAGCAGAATTCTTTGCTTGTGGATTTTTTTTAATAATATTGTTGTACTGTACTGTGCATGATATACACTTTTTAAGTCACACGCTACCTGTATGTATGTACACATGCTACCTGTATATATATATATATATATATATATATATATATATATATATATATATATATATATATATATATATATATATATATATATATATATATATATATATATATATATATATATATATATATATATATATGAAATGCAACATTTTACCTCCAACCTTTTAAATTTGTTTTTGTTTTTCTTTTTCTGGGGGAGGAACCCCCTCCTTACATGGGAGTCGCATTAAACGAAACCACAGACATCCCTTATTTGTTACATTTTAAAAAGCTTGTCCATAATTGTTCATGTCCCTACTTAAATAAGTTGGGGATAACCCCCCCCCCCACTCCCCTAGCACCTTTGATATGTTTTTAATGTGACTGTCACGCGGCACAGCAGCATGCATACCTGTTTAGTATAGATAGCCTATGTAAGTAGGAGGCTGCTGATCTCGGACTGTATTTAATCATAGTGCATTTTCTGTATACTTTGTATGTTATTAATAGAAGCATTTTATTAGGCAAATAAATTGCAAACAAAGTTTCTTGATTTGACTATGAGAATATAAAACAACAAAAGGAAACTAAAGTAGGCCTTTATTACACATTAATGGAACTATGTGTGACATCACTTGTCGAACAAAATGGCAGCCAGCTTACCTCTCATTACATGAATGTTATATGAATGCATTCTTCATAAGTGATATTATACAGTACCGCTGTTAGCCGAAACAATAGTACATATATATGGCTTGTTCATACCCTCTTTCTTAAGTTCATCAATTTTCCGAAAGAAACAATATCCATTATTATTTGATGAGACACAGATCTCTCTGGATTGGATTTAACCATCCAGTAATTCGCTGTAATGTTATAAATAGTATGCAGTAAGCTATAGGTATTAGCACATCTATAGCGTATAACTAGATTGACAGCTAGAGGGTATCCAATTATATATTGTGGATTGTTAGCTACGAGTGTTAGCGTGTTTATAACGCCGGTGCTTTCCAATCATAAGATCCCGGCTCGAGTCACTCCAAGATTAATGTATGTCGTCCAGTTACAGAGTTGTTGACAATTGACAATTCATAATCATGGACGTTAAATATGAATGTAAGAGATTTCGGTCAGCTTGTGGCTTTGATAAGCCAATGAGGCTTCTTCGCGAATTCCTGCTTGCAGGAGGATCTAAAATACATACATACATACATACATACACCCTATCACACACATACATACACGCATACACGCATACATACATACATACATACATACATATGAAATACATACGTGGCTTTACCATAGATCAACATGACGAAACTTACCAGAGGCAAAATACAATTTTAGTTTTCGATAAAATGTCTTGATCAAATGCCGACTAAAATGCGAAATTTTAATATTTTACAAATTCAAAGTTATACATATAAATATATGTATGCGGGTGTGTGTGTTTATTGTAGACCACATGACTACATTGCTATATATATATATATATATATATATATATATATATATATGTATATATATATATATATATATGTATATATATATATATATACACACGCACTTCTTGCTCGTTCTATTTGTACACTCAGGATAAGACTAAACGAACATGTACAGTAAAACAAAACACTAACAAATCACATGTGCGTTTACCAATTTATATATTTTGTGTTATGTTGCAAACTTGAGATCATTACGTAACAGAAGCCGCACGGATTATAGTGACTATTCGCAATTACCCTTGTTAGCACGCAACATGCAAACCCAACACCAATACCATATCTGACTGTAATATAGTCAGTCCTTCGACTTTGGAATCATAGGTATCATGACATTGTAAGAGGTGTTATGTAGCAGCAGTATCCGCCCCACCAGGGGTGTGATTAATGGTCCCATCCCTGGCCCCAAAACCTCTTTAGGTTACCGGTTTAAAACCTCACAAGAAACCCGGTTCATTTGGTATTTGTGGTCTGCCAATTGGAAAATGGACTTTGGAAACAACACTTTCCACAAAGACTGCGATGCAGTGATGATGGATGGGATATACTTGCACCTCCCTCATTTTTTGAGAAAAGGGTCAGGTGCTGAGGTAAGCATTCGTCTGACGGTTGGGGTCGCGGGAGCAAAGATGGGTTGCGACAATAATTAAACGCCTGCCTCTTAATTTACTGAGCACCCACCGGCAAGAGAAGGTTTTATACAAGCCGTTGTACATTAACGATCATCACATGGACACAGCTTTTCAATTTTGGTTTCCTAACCTTTTGGATTCACTGAACTAGACTAAACGTATCTAGCCAGCCACCTATTAAATTGTATCATTTATAGGATGAGAATATATTTACAGTTTCAAGTGATGTTTCAGGCTCTGTAGTATATCCTCTGAATTGGTGTAAGATGGAGACTTTTATACAAAGCAACAACAACAAAACCATGCAATTCACACGCCAATAAAGTAAATATAAGAACACCAAAGAAATTTCTTTAGTTTTAACAAGGAATGATAA
This sequence comes from Apostichopus japonicus, assembly GCF_037975245.1. NCBI lineage: Eukaryota > Metazoa > Echinodermata > Holothuroidea > Aspidochirotida > Stichopodidae > Apostichopus > Apostichopus japonicus. The sequence goes on along the minus strand of NC_092570.1, from coordinate 9,296,134 downwards.
TATTTCATAGTTATAGTTATGTAAACAGCTTTGTTTTTGGTAAAAACAAAGCTTTCAGAGATGCTGCAGAAAACCGACACAAGTCAACTAAGTGGCATTATGAAGCTGTGGATTTACAACAATGCAATCGTACCCAAAATGACATGGAAGTTCACCATCTACAACTTCCCAATTACCTACATCACAAGTCTAGAAGCTATCTGCACCAAATACCTGAAGCAGTGGGCAAGAATAAGCAGATGTACCCCCACCAGCGCTCTGTATAGGAGCAGGAAACACTATGGTCTGCAACTGAAAAAGCTCACCACTTCAGTCAAATGTATGCAAGTAACCAAGTACCATCTAAACAAGCACTCTAGAGATGGTAGTACCCAGACACTCTACAGGAAATGCATGGAAAGTAAGAAAAGCAAAGCCAGGTGGAATGGTATGAAAGAATTAGAACAGAAAGAACGCCACCTAATCCTTAATGAGATGGCTAGGGGCCAGACCGACAGAGCAGGTCTCGGTTACAAAAGAAACCAGAAGCTGATCAGAGACATGAGTCAACCAGAACACAGGAAATGCCTCACCGGGCTAGTGAAAGATGTAGACGAGGAGGACATGTTGGTCTACCTTTACGGATGTGCGAAACAAGGACAATGGTTGAAGTGGGAGTCTGCCATGTAGGTCGACACCTCCTGGAAGAAACTTCTGTATATCTGGACACCAGAATTGCTGTCCTTCCACATCAATGCAATTCATGATCAACTTCCTTCTCCTGCCAATCTGAAGCTGTGGGGCAAGACCAATCTAGGACTCTGCCAACTATGTCATCATCGTCATTGCACACTGTTCCACATCCTAAATGGTTGCAGCTACTCACTACAAAGTGGAAGGTATAACTGGCGCCATGACCAAACACTGAGGGCAATTGCATCAGGTCTGGCACCGTACATCGTAGAGGCAAACCAGAAGAAATTCAATACATCTGAGACTCTGGACTTCACCTCTACAATAGCCTTTCGTACAGCTGATGGCACAACGTACCGAAATCCAGTCCTGCCACTTCCAAAGACAGAGCCAACCAACATCCTGAAGAAGGCCAATGACTGGATATTCTTGATGGATGAGGAACACAAGCAAATAGTGTTCCCTCCAGAAATTACTGAGACCGCTAAGAGACCAGATATCACAATCTTCTCTAAGAAAACAAAGAATGTTATCATCATAGAGCTTACAGTTCCTATGGAGGAGAATCTGGCAAATGCATATGCTAGAAAGAAGTGTAAATACCAAGACCTAGTGGCTGACTGCGAGAGCAGAGGATGGTCTACATACTACTTTCCGATAGAAGTAGGAAGCAGAGGCTTTTGCAACACATCAGTCAACAAATGTCTTGCATCCTTAGGCATCCCTAAAGGAAAGAAGAAGGCTATAACCGATACAGCAGCCAATATCACACTCAGAGCGAGCTACATCATCTGGCTATGCAGAAACTCAAAGGCATTCAGACAGATGGAGCTACAAACAACTCCAGCAATTTGCTCTGAGGGAAGTGGGATGGTCGAGCGCTCATAAAACCAGGTTTAACCCACCAAAGTCTGGTCCCAAGTCCAGAGACCTCAGAGCAAACTAATCTAGACAGAGATATTCTGCATAAGGTGAATTTTTCCCTACTAAGTCACCTTCACAGAGTGATGTACCAGGAGTGCTTATCTTCAAACGGATAAATAAGCTCCGAAGGTGACAGCGTTGGTGTTCTACCAATGAACTATTCCTCAAGTGAGAAATGACCACATATAGCTATAGGAAAGGAACAAAATAAAAAAGAAAGCATCGTAATGCACTAACCTATATACATATTGTACTATTAATGAAGGAAGGAAAAAACAATGAAGCCTGCAGAACACATGATTGTCAGTCAATATCAAAATTTGCTAAATTAGAACACAATGTGAGTAGTTAAAGGATGCTATCGTATGTAATACTACCGGTAAAACGACCGCCTATACTATAGCTTTCAGTTGGTTAATGTTCCGAAAATGGAAACTCATGAATATTCATAGACTCTGTATGCAGCAATGCAAATTAAAAGGTAGATAGCAATGGCATCAATTGTATAGACCTTGTTTGCTAGCTTCAAGTCGTCACTTATCCGCTAACTAAGTATCTTTATCTCAAATGCCAACGAGAAGAAAAAGAAAGGTTTAGATATTTTATCAGCCCCCAACCCCGATTCACTCTTTCCCAACACGACCACACGCATCAAATCCACATCAAACCAAACCGCACACTTCAAGAGTTTTGACAAGAATTCGAGATACGCAGACTGGTGGACGCTTTATACATTTCTGTAAGGGAATGCGTATTTTGATTTACATCAAGAGATCAATTATAGGGTTGACTTTAGGCAGACTTTTATGTTTGATATGTCATAGTCAAAGAAACAAGAACAAAATTAGTGATATTAATGTTTCTATAGCTATTCTAGTTCTCAAAATGTTCTTCTTTAACAAATTGCTTAATATACCTGGAATGCCCCTTTAATGCTAAATTTGATGATGACGACGTCAGCTCTTCAGCCCAACGCCTAAATGTTGATGATAATCCATTGTTTTAGAAATTCGAAACATTCAAGACATAATCTTTTAATTTCACATCAACAACAGAGGCAGCTATAGTTACATCCAACACCATTTGCCTCGGCAAATTTCTTGTGCAACGTAAAAAATGTCATTTTTTGTCATATCTAGCCAATTTATTTGAGCTCTAGTCACTTTAATCGACATTTTTCCCGTTAATGCAATGCCGCTATAGGTACTCTTATCCCAACGTTCTTTAAGGAATTAAAAAGCTAAATATTCCGCTTGAGGGGCAATTAAAAAAAAATCAACAAGTAATTCATGATTTCATTCGCGCATGCTCAAAGAAACTCATCTCGTTCAATGAAGTGCGTTCATTCTCTAAAAAATAATTCTTATAAAATAACAACATATCAACAATAATACCATAACTGCAAAAATCACGTGCCATCACATGTCGAATAAATGATGTTTACCTACGAGAGCTTCTCCAAGAATACAGACCTAGCAGGGTGCTTTGTTCAAGCGTACAACATATGCTATCTGTTCCTACTGTTCGCACTTCCACCTATGGGGAACGTTGCTTTGCTCCACAGCTCTGGAACAGTCTCCCCTTACATCTTAAAACAATGCATGTGTCAACTTTCCAGAAAGAACTCAAGGCGTTCTTATTCATGAATGCGTATCCATTTGTTTGATAACTGTTGTGTCCATTTTGGGTACTTTGCTCCTGCAGCGCTTCTGAGCAGGTTTTCTTTTTTAACTGGATAAAAGCGCTTTACAAATTCTTATATTATTATTAATATTATTATTTTATATGAGAATGCATGCCGATGATATAGTACGGAGCTTTACAGAGTTGTCGAGGTACGTTTTCTGCATCAATACCGGCTGCATGAGGACACATCTCGATCAAGGTTTGTTTCCGATTGGAAATATGTCAAATTATTTGACAAAAGCGGAGTGATTGTAAACACCTATGACGAAAGATGAGCCTCGCAAGCTTCACGTTTATTCCTTCAACTTACAATAACTTTTCGAAAACATTACGACGCTTCCTCACGAAATGGTTTCAGTTCAAATGAAGGATCTTTTAGACTCCATTCATCAGTCCCCTACCAGTAACTGCTCGATAAAATGTTTCACTTAGTAAACCAATAAAAGAACCTGTTCAAAATAAAACAAAGAAACGTAAAATGCTAATTCGGAGAGTATAGTGTGCATATAGCCAGAACAGGGATTATGGTAGATAACCCCATCTCAGCTCAATTGCCTCCCTATAGGCTGCCCGCCCTCTCCTTTCCCACTCACTACCACCCATATTAGACATTTTTCAGAGGCGATGGAAGATGAATAAATATGTGCGGGTGGTAACCAACTTCGAGAGGAAGTGGAATGTGTGCCTTGATTGGACGGGGCAATCCATAAAGTTATACCCTTAAAATCTACTCGAAAAAAAATATATTCCGTTAAATTCAGTACCGCAACTTCCTTCGCGAATAACAAGTAATTTACGAAGAAACACGAATGCGCAATTTTATTAGGCCTAATATAAAAATGTAAAAAGAGTACAGACATTTTAATAATAAAGGAGCACTTTTAATTTACGAACACGATAGCACTTGTTAGTTTAGCTTCACAAACATGTTATTCCTTTCCCCCCTTTATATTTACCTAACCGTTCTATGCGTGCATCTCACAAAATATAAGTCATTGTGGACAATGCCAAAAATATAGCTATACTCTGAACTGAAACCTGCCGCAATTTTGTCAAAATCTGTTACAGCCTACTTTTTCTTTTCCTATTAATATCATCATATCATTACTTGAGTCAAAGTAAACTATAATATCATAGTATAATTGTCAGAAGATGTTACTGAATATTGGGTGTTTTTTACTATCTGTGTTAGGTTTTTACAATAATTGTCTTACTGTACTATAGTTTCTCATACTTATTTATATTTAAACATGGGCTATGATTGAATCTATTTACATACTTCTGAATTGTTTTGGACTATTGCGTTTTAGTTTCTAGTATCGTGTAGTATGGGTGTGTTTTTTATATTGTTGCTTTTGGCAGTTACAATTTTTGCCTTATTACCGTAGTTTATATTTAATATTTTGGTTTTTGTTACTATTTGTTTTTAAGTTTTACATTTGTAAAGCGCTTTGAGCAGCTTTGCTGATTATGCGCTATATAAGTATTACTTATTATTATTCATTAGAAACACCTACCGGTATTGTAGAAGAGTATTTTCTTTCCTTGGAACATTTCTGGTGCTGTCTGTAATTTCTTGACCATGTGGTAGGCTGATTTACCTGTATAAACAGGATCTAGGAGAATACCGGTCCTCTTCGCAGTCTCAGAGACAAACTCTACAAGATAGGAAGAATCAAAGTCTTTATAGCATACTGCAATTTATATATATATATATATATATATATATTATTATTATTATTATTATTAGAGAAAACCAGAGAAATAAGATATGACTCATAATTGACAAATAAGGAGTAAGTTTTAGAAAATATATTGGAATTTTCGGTGCCCCTGGGACCTTCGTCAGCAATACTTGGCAGTCGAATGAGGAGTGATGTGAGACTTAATACGAAAGATACAATCGATTTCTTTACGTTTACGTTTACTTTCGTATTAAGTCTCACATCACCGGCCTCAACAAAGACTTGGGACCCCTCAACAACTATCAGTTCTACAAGCATATGAAATCCGTTCTTTGCTCCTTAATCCGCTTCCTGTATAGTCATGGTTTATTTGGTTTTAATTCCATCATTGCAACTTACACTTATCTAGCGTCATACTTTCATTTTGTCACATTTTGTACTTCTCATTCGACTGCCAAGTATTGCTGACGAAGGTCCCAGGGGGACCGAAAATTCCAATATATTTTCTAAAACTTACTCCTTATTTGTCAATTATGAGTCATATCTTATTTCTCTGGTTTTCTCTAATAATATTTTCTTTTGGAGTAAACGTGGGTTTTCGTTATATTATATATATATATATATATATATATATATATATATATATATATATATATATATATAGTTCTTAAAATCTACCACCAATATTCCGTTTGACTCTACTTTTACTGTTTGTTCGTACAAATAAGTAAGCAGCAGACTTTGCAAATAACGAGTACCATGTTACAAGAACTGTTTGTTTTTTAATTTGTCAGAACTAGAAGAAAAAAAAACAATGTTTGTCCTCACAAAACATTTTCTCTTTACGATATGATTTATTCTAGTTTGTATGACACTAATTATAGACTGGATCAAGTAGCGTCTATTTATTTCTGTCATAATATTACAAAGTACCACATCGCTTTTAACTTTAAAAAAAAAATGATGGAAATGACACCAGCCAAAAGTTACTGCATATAAAAATGTGTAATTCGTTTACAGTTTATACAAGTTGGTGAATGGAACGGATATATCGTACGTTAATTTCGATTCTTGTATGGATGTATTTTAGATCCTCCTGCAAGCAGGAACTCGCGAAGAAGCCATCATTGGCTTATCAAAGCCGTAAGCTGACCGAAGTCAGTCTCTTACATTCATATTTAACGTCCATGGCTATGAATTGTCAATTGTCAACAACTGGACGACACACATTAATCTTGGAGTGACTCGAACCGGGGACCTTATGATTGAAAGGCACCGGCGTTAACCACTGAGCTTACACTCCGCGACTTTCCATTCTGTGGAGATGAGCGAAACGTGAAGGCCTTTACCTGCCCCACTCAACCATCTCGCTTCCCATTATATACTCCACTGCATTGCACTACAATGTGTGTGCCTTACCGACAATTTCATCAGTGAAGACTCCATACTCTGGCAGTAACGATTCATCCACAATATTGATGAATGATGAAATATCTTCTCCCAGGTGATCGTCTGGCAAAAAGCCAACATCTTTGAGCAAGTATACTATTCCCTGTCTAGTTACGCTTTCGTTAAGGTATGCCGACAACGCGTGCAGTCTGTGAATTCAATTCATATGAAATTCATATTTTTTCCTTTTCTCAGGTTGGTGTATATAAATATGCTTTACATAGGTTTTAGTTTGACGTTCATTGCGATTCCTATACCATTTCATATATATCGTATTATGTATGGATACATACATTCACGCATGTAAATACATACATGCAAACGTATATACATATATGCAGGACACTAAGAAAACATTAAAAATGTTTATCGAAACCATATCAACCTCGCAGTGCTTACGATAGAATTTGCTACTGAAGTTCAGAAAGGAAACATAAAAATAAATATTGCCAGGAAGTCCTCGACGGTTTTCAAGGGGAACGAATACATTGCGTATATATCTTATTAGCTTTCAATTGCCTGTTGTGACTACACTAGCCTGTGCTTTACTATACTATACTATACTATACTATACTATACTATACTATACTATACTATACTATACTATACTATACTATACTATACTATACTATACTGTACTGTACTATACTATACTGTACTATACTATACTATACTGTACTATATTGTACTATACTATACTCACGGGAAAAAAACACGCGTTTAAATCGCCGTTTTCGGTCTGTAATTGCGACGTAATTTCCGAGTTCCAGCCTGTTTCCGTTACGTTTCCACTCCTGAAACTAGTGATTAAGGTAAGCTTACGACCCAACTTAAACGCGTGAGTTTTCCGCGTTCGCGATGACTTATTTACCGAGTACGCGGTGACCGTAAACGCCAAGTGTCATCCAAATACGGTGAAGCTCACTTAATCGTGCGGTTTCAGGGAAGGGTAATCTTTACGTTTCCGGTCACAATTACAACAGATTCGCTATCTTAAACATGACCGTTAATCTGGAGTTTACGTTTGAATCCAGCAGTAAACTTCTCGCATCGATCATCGTAAACGCCATGATTACACCAATATATACGGAGAAACGTGGTCATCGTAAACACATTACTTACGACCAATACAGGGGCTGGGCTTATTCGCCACGTTTAGGGAGTCTTAATCGGGTTGATTAGGCTGAGAAATACACCTCTATCAAATGTTACATTTGATTTAAAGAAAATTAAAAATAATAAACATAAAATCACACTCGTTTGATTTTCCACTTTTTTATTTATATATTTTCACCTCATATCGCATCGTAAACGTTTATTTGTTATTTTTACACTTATACAAAAATTATGTAAATGAACGAAATACCACTTCTAATGTGTAAATACATCTAAATGCAACTCAATATTGCTTTACATCATAGTGTTGAATATTCAGCTTTTTCAATACAAAGTTTAAACCTCGAGAAGCCATTTTCCTTTTCAAATTTCAAAACATGCATTATTGTCCGGAGAATGTGTTTTTGATGCCCAAATATTACTCTACTTACATTGTAGCAATTATATACACATGCAACGATTTTAATGCCAGGTGCAAGAAGGGAAAAACACAGGTAAATATGGAATGTTTCTATTTTTAGTTACTAGTTTGCAAATCAAAACCTCTGAAAACCAGCTACCCACTTGAAGTAACTTAACATATCAGCAGTTAAATTGAACCAAACAAATTTATGTTTAAAATTCGGTGTGTTTATCCTCAGATGATATAAACGCCTAGGCACTTCTTCCATGATGGTTATCGGCCCCTCGAACCCCCCCCCCCCCCCCTCCACCCAGGCCCGGAAACGGTACCAGCCTCTTTTATGTGGAACGAACTTGACACAGAACACCACTTCCTGCCTCATTTCGTAGCACGCTTAATATTTTGTTGATGCTTTAAATTTTATTGTAATTAACATATATTTTGATATAAAATGCAATGATAGCCCAAACAAGATCTCTAAATTTTTTACCCTGAAAGTCTGGAATTAACCATGCATGAATAATGAAAGACAAACGTACAAGTACAACAACATTTCGACGACAAGTTATTAGGCCTATGCTCTATAGCTATGTCTTATTTTAAAATATGATTTACTAAATGATTCATTAACAATTAATAGAATCATGCTTTTTTCTTGGCTTTTGTTCCCTGAAAATACTTTAAGGATAACTTAATACTTAACATATTTAATCCCTTGATGGAATATATTAGCTGTGAAGGGAAATTTAAAAAAAAAGGCTTCCATTAAAAGCAAAAGACTAACAAGAAAATAATAATTAATCTGACATCTATTATTATGGACATATTCTTTCTTCCTTGTTGCATTTATCTCAGGCAGGATTTCGTTTTAAAGGTATCATGTAATTACACCAAATGTTAACTTAGAGAAAACTCTTCTTTATTATACAAAATCGTCAACTGCAACTTGTTTGTATCCGAAACAACGGCGTTTGCTGTTTGTTCCTTGTGCCTCATTAATCAACAAATGCTCAGGACAGGATTATCCACGTGCAACAGGGGCACGAGTTTAAACGTTGGGTAAAAAATTCAGAGAAATATTGTTATAACGTTACATTATTCTACGTTGTATATGGTACAAAAAGTTCAAAGAAGTCAAACGAAATGGACTTCGATATGCAGTCTTTACGCTGTTGATCAATGACTGTTTTTATATGTTTTAATGTACGTATCATAACCACCGTGGGCAAATAGATGTCTTTTGTGAGCTATACATCCGGCGTTATCCGGTACCAATGTATCTCTATGGGAGCTCCAATAAACTGTTTGCCACGGGCTTTCCACAAGCTTAATCCGGCACATCAAACAATGACCATTTTCACCATCTGGAGGGGGGTCATACCTTCATTGTTATTGTTCAGCCTAATTAACAGCGCACGTTGGGGCGTCAGTCGGTACGAATTTTAAAGATACGTCTCCTTTCCTAACGGTGGGTATCCTTTTTTCTGGACTTTTCGCTAAGGAGAACGTCCTTATAGAATGAGTCCAGCCTCATTTTGTTCAGTCTTTCCGACTCCCAAGTGAACTCCTGCACTACGGTACCCTAGCTCGTTCGCTCTCCATGTCAGATTCCTCGGATGACATATACTCAGTTGACATCACTGTACAGTCTGTCTTTTCTCTCCTCTGACCAGTCTATATATGTTCCTCATTGCGCTCAATCTACATTGAAGTTTCTGTAAACAAAGACACAAGAATAAGTATGAATTAGACATATATAAAGATCAGTTGGCATATAGTTTACTTTTGTCGAAAAATATACTAGCTCCAACTGTCAATATCTCCAGCCCCCCCCAGTGAAATATGTGGAGGCGCGGAAGTATCATTCCCCCCCCCCCCCCCCGCTTCGCAAGTCAGAAAAAACCCTTTTTCATTTCCAAATGAGAAAAAAAATCTCATTTGGAGCACCAAATTGCATCTAAGGCCAGGTGAAAAAAATGGGGTGGGTGTTGAAGTGTGCTTTATTGCACCAAATTGCATCTGAGGCCACCTGGAAATGCAAAAACTCCCCTTAGACCCCTCCCCCAGGCCGGCCATCAGTCTTCAACCCCCTACTCAAATGTACCTTCCTACGCCACTATATGTGTCAACGGTTTACAAAGCAGATTTGTTTATAGGTCGGGGGAGGTAGGGGGTACGTGGTCGGGTGACGTTCACCATCACAAGGTTAGAACGTGAATGTATCAATAACAGTATACCCTGGCAAATTGTGCATGAAACATTTTACAGATATCTAAAAGGAGATTATTATATTATTTCTCTCACTGTCATATTTTAACTCTTTTAATTTATAGTTTTTAAAGGAGCGAATGCCTGTACAGGTCTAGGGTTTATATAACGGTGACTTTTAGTGATTGAAAAATTACATTAATAAGTCATGGCCTATAGTGTTACGTACCGAACAATCCAGTAGCACAGAGAACTTCGTTTTCGTTTTTTTTTCGAAAGAAGTTGTTCCTTCTCAGCCAGTAGTGCTCGGAGTGCCTTTAATTCTTCCTTCAAATGTTTGCACCGAGCTTTCTGTCACAACATGTGCATTCTGCCGCGGTAGTTCCAACTGTCGCTGCTTCTAAATGTTTTTTCTTTTTCCAATACACGTATGACATTTTCCTGCGGAACATCATTAAAAACCAGCGACGGATCGAATTGAAAGTGTACTTTTATAAACTGGCAACCTTGCTTCCACTGAGCTTTCTGTTACTTCTGCAATAAACCACGGAAGCCAGAATCGTCCATTTTGAATGCTCTTTGCAATGTAGAACTCGATTGAGGATCAAGTGCGGTGTGAATCAAACCAACGTGTTGCTACTTGTGATACCGCCTTTTACTGATTTCAAATTGCCCGCTTTCTAGTAAGCCCAGGCTGTGACGTAATTAACTATACTGAATACGTTATTGTTACTAACCAACTGGAGTAGCCAACCAGTGAACTGCAAAGTGACAGACAGTAAACGTTATCATTGTGAAGTGACCGGAAATTTCACTTGCTTATCTGGAAATGGTATTTATAGTAAGTGAGCAGTATTCTTTTCTGTTTCGTACATATATTGCGGTGGGTATTTGTGCGTTTCACCGCTTTACGTGCATGATATAGGCCTTGAATATACTTCTTCGAATATCACTTGACGGCATATTGAGAGAAATCGGCAGAGCAAAAAACGGACTGTTGAAATCTATCTCGACTAATCTATGAGAAAGGATATGGACAATGGGAATCGTAAGAGGAGCATTTAAACGGGGGAGGGGAAGGGGGACATGTGGTAGGAGGTTGGAGGTTGGAAAAAGTTTCGCACAAAATTTAAGCAAAAACTACTTAAATCTCAAATATGGATTTGCGCCGCTATGACCGACAAATTTTAGCCGAGTACCGATTGTTCGATATCCCAGTTCCGAGGCTTGTGCCCCCCCCCACCCACCCACCCTGTCCCCGTTTTTAAATAAATGCCCTAAATAGCTATTCTGGACCCGACCATTTCTAAAGCCGCAGAAACGGCATCTCAAAGAACCGGCTAATTATATTTTAATTTCTATCTCAGGACTAAACTCGGAGGGGGTACATATAGTTGGATAGAAGGAGTCATCCACAAATATCCAATATATGACTCATTTGTAATATTAGATGAATTCTACGACCATTCTGGATCAGTTTAGGGGAAAATGTTGTATCCATGAGATGTCAATGTGTTCCTCGATCACCTAACTTTCCAATTAAAATTAACGGATTACATTCTATAACAAAGGCATATGCAATTAAACAGGTTCATTATAAAATTAAGAACGATTCTTTGCATTAACAGTTAAGTTTACCACACATTGGGGAACCTGAAGAGGGGGGGGGGCGAGTGGGTGGGGTGCACCACATGGTTGCATTGGGTCCCCAGTATAGCGTTAAAGGAGGTCTAATTAAAGTACCCTAATTATTGTAAATGCTCATTTAAACGTCGCAGGTTCTCGGAAGCTAACTTGGCGAAAACAGTAAGGGAAAACTCGATTGGATTTCAAGTGACAAAAATTTCAGTGTGAATCCTCCAAGCCATAGTTTTTTTTTTCTTTTTTTTCTTTCTTGTCTTCGAAAAGTCTTCAACGCAAAGCGATTCTTTTCACATATCAGTTCATGGAAACTGCAATTATTATATTATCATTATATTCTACTAGTCCATAAATTTGTTAGTACAATCATGGAGGTAAAAACCTCCATCATACAATAGTACAATGTCCTTTCTACGCTTCTGTAGCTCCGTAGTTAGCATCCGACATTGAAATTTCCGAATTCTACGGTCCAGCAACAATAGGCAGCTAAATTCAAATCTGTATGGAAGCCGTGAACTGCCGCTTCTAAAACTTGTTGACGATCTCGTGAACTTATGTTAAAGTCGGAGGAAACTGAATATAGCAGTTTGTCGATCATTTAACCATGCTTTGACTCAGTGATCATATAGAAGCTGGAATCTTACAATAAACAATTAAACAATGTGAAGCGTGTCACAGTGATAATAGCATTTGATATTTACATGTTATTCAGTATATCACGCCTTTTTGACAGTAATCACAAACACATTCTTGCTATATTTTTCAGAGACCCACGAGTTATCATTTTAAAAGGTTTGAAATTCTGACACTCTTCAAAATGCGGCAGTATTTAATTTTTAATTTTATTCAGTTCCATATCAACAGCGTAATGATATAGCTACATTCCATTTTTGACATTCAACATATTAAATATCACTTGTGTATTTAACGTTACTTGATCGAGATGTGGTTTGCAATAATTTTCAGGAAAATTCGTTTCATATATATAACTATTGGAGAATAAAACCATTACCTTGATCCGGCACATGCATATGGATTTCGCTGTGTGTACTACGTATTGTAATGTAGGCGCTCTATTTTTGCCTTTATACGGCACTTATGTATGTTTATTTACTATTTATATATATCTATATATATATATATATATATATATATATAAATGAATATATATATATATATATATAATATAACGAAAATCCACGTTTACTCCAAAAGAAAATATTATAAGAGAAAAACAGAGAAATAAGATATGACTCATAATTGACAAATAAGGAGTAAGTTTTAGAAAATATATTGGAATTTTCGGTCCCCCTGGGACCTTCGTCAGCAATACTTGGCAGTCGAATAAGAAGTACAAAATGTGACACAATGAATGTATGACGCATGATAAGTGTAAGTTGCAATGGTGGAATTAAAACCAAATAAACCATGACTATACAGGAAGCGGATTAAGGAGCAAAGAACGGATTACATATGCTTGTAGAACTGGTAGTTGTTAAGGGGTCCCAAGTCTTTGTTGAGGCCGGTGATGTGAGACTTAATACGAAAGATCCAATCGATTTCTTTACGTTTACGTTCAGTAGTTGATTTGAAGTTCGAGGCAATTAAAATACATTTTAGGTTTTTTAGAGAATGACTATGAAGATTGAAATGTTCGGACACTGGGAATCCTGCAAAATTATCACGAATAGATTTTTTGTGATTATTAAAACGTAAGCGGAATCGGGAGCCTGTTTCACCTACATAATTGCCCTCTATGCAAAGTACACAATAGAAAATGTAAATAACATTGATAGAATCACAAGAGAGGGAAGGGGGTCTAAGACTAAAGTCAACATTGGGAATCTTGACCACGGTGCCTGGGGTAACATGGGGGCATATTTGGCATCTAGGTTTACCGCAAGGAAAATTGCCTGCGGAGGTGGAAACTGAGCGGGGGAGTCTAGAGGAAGTGAGAAGAAATTTAAGGTTGGGGGGTTGACGAAATGCTAGCATGGGGGTACCTTAAACGATTCTCCTACAGACTGATCGTCTTGAAATACAGCAAATTCCTGTTTGATGGAGCGAATGAAAGATTTGATGAGGGGGTTGTAACTGGTAACGAACGGAATGCGTGTGTTGGGACTTTTAGACTTGTATTTTAATAAGTCCTCACGGATCAACTTGTCGGCCCTGGAAATACCCTGTCTAATTAAGTGAAGGGGGTATCCGACGTTCAAGAAATAACCAGTTAATATGGATACCTGGTGTTTAAAATCACATGGGTTGGAGCAAATGCGTTTAAGTCTAAGGCATTGGCTGTAAACAATAGAACTCTTGAGATTATGTGGGTGAAAACTATTAAAGTGTAAATACATATGAATATCAGTGGGCTTATAATAGACCGAAGTGGTTAAGGAATTGCCATCCAACTTGACCAGAACATCTAGGAATGAAATTTGATGTTTGGAAACTTCGACAGAAAATTTAATGCTGTCATGAAAAGAATTAACATGATCAAAGAAAGACTTAAGAGATTCTTCACCATGTGGCCAGACAAAAAATATATCGTCAATATATCTATAATAATGTGATGGCTTAAGAGGAGAAGTGGATAGCATTTCCTGTTCTAATTCGTGCATAAATATGTTGGCGTAACAAGGTGCCATCTTAGTGCCCATAGCGGTACCATTCATTTGTAGATAATATTTCCCGTTAAAAGAGAAATATTTATTACTTAATATGAAACGTAAAATGGGACCAAGATCATCACCTAAAGTGGGGTTGGTGGCATGCTCACGAAGAAAATTTTGACAAGCGATAATTCCCTCATCATGAGGGATATTAGTGTACAAAGAGGATACATCCATAGCAACGAGTAAGGAATTAATTGGTAACGCCTGAATAGTGTTAAGAATTCTCAAAAAATGCGTAGTGTCCTGTATATAAGAAGGAATATGGGTTAATAAAGGGTTGAGTACGGAGTCCATGTATCCTGAAAGATGCTCAGTTAGCGTACCAATTCCTGAAATAATAGGTCGACAAGGAGGGAATAGCTTGAGTTTCCTGGCTAGCTTACAAATGTCAGAACGGCGGATATTCTCAGGGTCAGAAGGGGTCACTCCGGGTAGTGCTTGTTGAGCCTCTGTTATTAATTTAGGTAGTTTGTGGACTTTAGGTAAAGTACGGTACCCAACGACGGATTCTTAGGTGTAAGTTCTGCTATCTTGGTTGCTACGTGTTGTGGTACCGATTGACATAATTCGTCAATTTTGGGTTGGAAGAGTCTGGAAGGGTCCTCCGGTAATATCTTGTAAAAATCAGAGTTACTAAGTTGCTTCTCTGCTTCAAAAATGTAGTCGGTAGTGTTAAGAATAGTTGTGAAGGTCCCAGGGGGACCGAAAATTCCAATATATTTTCTAAAACTTACTCCTTATATGTCAATTATGAGTCATATCTTATTTCTCTGTTTTTCTCTTATATATATATATATATATATATATATATATATATATATATATATATATATATATATATATATATATATATATATATATATGAAAATCGTAATGAGTTTGTAAATCAAGAACAGTGAAACAAACTTTCAGCCTCCACCAGGATTCGAGCCACGGGCCTCCCGCTCTGTACGCGGACACCCTAACCACTAGGCTATATGGACGCTGATTGTATGTCCAGAGGTTCGAAACCGGTAAGGAAGGTCTATATGTTTGGGACTTGCTATTCTGTGTATTTAAGACTTGCATGTGTCTCAAGCATGAATGTATTACGGTATCCTCACAGGATAATACTTCCGTGTCTCAGGTATGCATTTCTTTAATGGAATTATATAACGGACACAGGACAATCTTAGCTATTATATATTTGCATATAGGTGCGTGATTTTTACAAACACCACACGTTAATATGCCAATTTTTTGGCATAATGCTTATTTTCTCAAGCGATATAAATTATTTTCGACATTTCGGTAAAAACTAAACAGCCATGAACGTCGTTTACGTATTATACACAGGGACGTAGCTAAGGCCTGATGATTGAGAGTGGGTAGGGGGGGGGGGGGAGATGTAGTGGCTGAAATTCCAACTGGATGGGATTTGGAGCCAGAAAATTCCGACTGCTGCCTTGTAACCCGCAGCCCCCCCCCCCCCCCCACACACCCTACTCGTCAACGATACAGTCAGTGTCAGTCAGTCAGACACTCCATCTTTCGCGACTGCACTTTTGTTTTTTCGGTACATTTGTACCACTGGCCCTCACTTCACAAATTTATTAATCACTCTGGTTAGCGAGTAAGCAATGAGTATAAGTTATCTGCTTGATAGGCTACATAGACTACCAACTAAAAAAGCTATGTTAATGTAACAAAGGGGAAAACTTTTCTTTTTCAACAAATTATATTCGACGACATAGTGAACTACCCCAAAATACAGTGCTTTTTCCTAGCGCGCTTAATATTATTTTCTTGGGGGAGGGGGGGGGGTGGGCTACTTATCACTCACATGAAAAAAAATTAAATTGTTCACTTCATTCCAACTGAGCATTGGGAATGAAGTGAACAGTTAAACATTTTGCAGAAAAATGTTGAGTTGACGAGATACGATAAGTTGCCAATTAAACATTTTGCAGAAAATTTTACAATTGCTCAATTGGGATGAAGTGAACAATTGAACATTTTGACAAAAACATGTCCAATTAACGAGATAAGATAAGTTGTCAATTGAACATTTTGCAGAAAATTTTTCAATTGCTCAGATGGAATGAAGTGAACAAGTGAACAATTTGCAGCAAAATGTCCAATACACGAGATATGATAAGTTGTCAATTAAACATTTTTCAAAAATTGTTCAATTGCTCAGTTTAAGCAACTAAGCAATCCAACATTTTTCTGTTTGTTTTTTGGGATAAGATTTTATCTTGTTATTTTAACAATTTACTGAAAATTTCACTTTATGGGCAAAGTTTTTCTTATGTTGATGGCCATTTTAAGCTTCCGTAGAATAACATTGAGCGTTTTAATTGTATACGTTGTGTAGTAGTTTATTAGGTATTTTTTTTAGAGTTTTCAAAATCACACGAAGTTTTGTATGGTGGAGTATAAGAACCACGAGATACAATTTCTTAATATGACAAGGAAAACGTGGTAAATATGACTGATTAAAGGTCAAGTTTGACCGAAAATTGTAGGTCACTCACAAATAGCAAGAATTTATGAAAAATAGAGTGCGACAGTCGGAAAAATTAGAGTGCCACAGTCGGAAATTCCGTACTCATAAGCGTACGTATACAATTTTAATCTAAGGCTGATGGGTACAGTTTCTTCCTCGTTATGATCCCCCACTATAATTTTCAGTTGATATATGTAATCAACATATTATGTTAAACTAAAAGTAAGTATAGGTATCATCAACCTATATATGAAATTGATCGCAGAGTCAATCAGGTGTAATAGATTTAGGGAGGGGAAATTGATTGTGGGGTGAGGGGCTTCGAGTTCAAATACGTATACTCATCAAAAGTAGTCTGTAATGGCCCCAAATTACGGCATGCTGTAATTGCTGGAAGTTTTCAAAAAGGTCCTTTCCTGAAGGTGTTCACTCTCCATATTGTTCGCTGACATTATAAACACACACAACAAGATGACTAAATTTCCCAGTTAGGTAAATTTCCTCCAAGGTGGTTAATAAAACAGTTTAAGAATTTTAACATAAGGTGACCATATTTTAATATGTAGCATATATGGGACCAATAAATAGTAATATTTAGTAGTGTAGGGTCTACTCGTTTGTATTGGGCTTTAACCTAGTGAAGTTGCATATAACAAGGTTTGAACCTAACTGGAGACCAAAACTTCCCGGTATGTAACACCTTCGAAAAATAAATGAAGAGGCGCGGGAGGGGTGGGGGGGGGGGGGTCGGGGGTCGGAAAGAGGATTCAAGAAATAATGTAATATATTGGCTTCTTAAATAGTGCAGTTCCTAAAGGGTCTACTCGTTTGTACTGGATTTTAATGCCTTCTAAATCGCTTAATTTTCAAACATGTTCTGTGAAGACTACTATATTTCAGTCATACTTTCCCAAGCGTGGGCACAATTCCCCTAAGCGTGGGCACAATAAAGTTACTGTCACACATGCATGTTAACCAATATGTATATGTGTATCTATGTATATGTGTCGGGGGGGGGGGGGGGGTCGGGGGTCGGAAAGAGGATTCAAGAAAGTATGTAATATATATAGGATTCTTTAATAGTGCAGTTCCTAAAGGGTCTACTCGTTTGTATTGGGTTTTAATTCCTTCTAAATTGCTTAATTTTCAAACGGTTTCTGTGAAGACTACTATATTTCAGTCATACTTTCCCAAGCGTGGGCACAATTCCCCTAAGCGTGGGCACAATAAAGTTACTGTCACACATGCATATTAACAATATGTATATGTGTATATATGTATATGTGTCTCGGGGGGGGGGGGGGGGGGTTGGGGGCCGGAAAGAGGATTCAAGAAAGTATGTAATATATAGGCTTCTTTAATAGTGCAGTTCCTAAAGGGTCTACTCGTTTGTATTGGGTTTTAATGCTTTCTAAATCGCTTAATTTTCGAACAGTTTCTGTGAAGACTACTATATTTCAGTCATACTTTCCCAAGCGTGGGCACAATTCTCCTAAGCGTGGGCACAATAAAGTTACTGTCACACATGCATATTAACAATATGTATATGTGTTTATATCTATATGTGTCGGGGGGGGGGGGTCGGGTGTCGGAAAGAGGATTCAAGAAAGTATGTAATATATAGGCTTCTTAAATAGTGCAGTTCCTAAAGGGTCTACTCGTTTGAATTGGGTTTTAATGCTTTCTAAATCGCTTAATTTTCGAACAGTTTCTGTGAAGACTACTATATTTCAGTCATACTTTCCCAAGCGTGGGCACAATTCTCCTAAGCGTGGGCACAATAAAGTTACTGTCACAAATGCATGTTAACCAAAATGTGTATATATGTATATGTGTCGGGGGGGGGGTGGGTCGGGGGT
Source organism: Apostichopus japonicus (assembly GCF_037975245.1). Lineage (NCBI taxonomy): Eukaryota > Metazoa > Echinodermata > Holothuroidea > Aspidochirotida > Stichopodidae > Apostichopus > Apostichopus japonicus. The sequence continues at coordinate 9,277,328 of NC_092570.1, read as the reverse complement.
CGGAAAGAGGATTCAAGAAAGTATGTAATATATAGGCTTCTTAAATAGTGCAGTTCCTTAAGGGTCTACTCGTTTGTATTGGGTTTTAATGCCAACTAAATCGCTTAATTTTCGAACAGTTTCTGTGAAGACTACTATATTTCAGTCACACTTTCCCAAGCGTGGGCACAATTCCCCTAAGCGTGGGCACAATAAAGTTACTGTCACACATGCATGTTAACCAATATGTATATGTGTAGTGTATGCGGCTGCGTTCATTATACAGTTGTCTATGTATATATGTTAATCGTACATATGTCTGTATCTGAGACTGTATCTGTGGACTGTATTGGCCGCAAATTAAGCAACTTGCAATAATTGCTAGGAATGTTCAAAAAAATACTTTCCTTGGAGGTCTTCGCTCTCCAAATTGTTCTCAGACATTCTTAATGAACACAAAATATGACTGAATGTCTAGTGAAGTATTTTTTCTTCCAACGAGGTAATATAACCGTTTAAGAATATTGACCAGGGGTGAGGTGACCATTTTTGAATATATGGCATATATGGGCCAATACAGCATACTTTAATCCTTGTACATAACCTATATTAGTTGCATATAACAAGTTTGAACCTAACTGGACACCCAAACTTCTCCCGTAGCAACGTAAACACCTTCGAAAATTAAACGGGTGAGAGGGGGGGGGGGGGTCGGAGTGTTTGAAAGAGAATACATGAAAGTATATGATGTATAGGCTTTTGTCTCACTTGCATTTTCTTCATGGGGCCTTCTCGTTTGTACATGGTGTAATGCCTTCCAAATTGTTAAATTTAAGAACAGGTTTTATGACAACTAGCCTATATACTTTCCCAAGCGTGGGCACAATTCCCTAAGCGTGCATGGCACAATACGGATCATATGTATATATGTGTGTGTATAGTGTACGCGGCTGCGTGCAGTACACGTTGTATATGTTCATTTTAATCGTTACGTCTGTATCTAGCCGGTAAGCAATGGGCCCTACCTACAAGTTGTTTTTCATTCTATATATTAATCTTCGTGGCATTGTTCCACTAATTTTGAGGTGAATGTTTGTAAAACGTTTCCATGTTTGAATTCAATAACATTATCTACAATAGAAAATATTCAATAGAAATGAACGTGGAACACATTTCTGGCGTCAACATGTCTCATTTATTCACACTTGCTTTCTATCGCTGCAACAGAAACATTTGCAGCAATGAATAAGAGAGGAAAGGGAGAGCAAAATCGTTATTAAGTTGTCGCATTCCTGCAGTAAAGAGTGCACCGTCTTAACTACAAATTTATAAATATATACTTTGTACCTCGTAAAACGTGTTTGGTAAAGTATGTTCTTTACTTTGAATCTTTTACTTGCAATTGTTTAGATTTTACACCCCAATACAAAACCAGTATATCCCGCTCCAAAGGTTTGCTGTTTTGGCCCCTAATATGCCAGGTATTCAAATATGGTCACCTTTGATACAAAAAAAAATATTGTATTTGTATTACCACCCTTGAGGAAATTAACATTCAGTCATTTTATGTCTTTAATTTAGAAAGTATGAGAACAATTTGGAAAGTAAAGACCTTCTGGAAGGTAATTTTTGTAAATTTCTGGCAGTTATATATAGCGTGCTATAATTTGTGGCATATGCAGACTACCTTTCATCCATTTAGCCACCGACAAATTGCTCAACGGGCAAGTATTAGCTTTGAAGTTATGTTTTCAGGATCACCGCCCTATAAGTGTGTTATACTTGTGCACATAATGGTAGCAGTGTTATACATATGAGCTGTTAATGTTACCCTAAAACTGTGGCTTTCTAGGCATTAACCCATCATTTCATGCTCACGACCCGACCTATAGCCAGATTGTTTAACAGGTGAGTTACAACTCCATGATTTAACTAGTAATTAGCTAGGAAGCACATTAACGCAGGAGGATCGCCATCCTTTTGGAAATTTTCCAGTTCATATACACCCTTAATGGGGTATAAGAGAATGTATAGCAAACGCTGATACGTGTGCGAAAATTATCAAAGGAGAAAACAACCTCCCCGTGTGAAAAGAAAACAAAGAACAATAAGAAAGCAGACGTTAATTCAGTAAGAGTATACTATTACTTTCAAACGTATATAGTATCAGCAGGGAGTTGTTATGCAACTCCCTGGTATTAGTCAGCCCATGGAGCTATAAACAGATAGCTCCATGGTCAGCCATACATTTCGTACGCTATTCGCGGTCACATTATTAACCCTCCTGTTGTCATGTAAGCAGCTTTGACCGCGTTTGAAAACAAGCGCGTTTTTTCATGCTGGTTTTGCTGTCGTTTGATTGGAGGATGAACAGCGACTGATCAGGGAGGTCTAAAATATCACCTTCCTGATCAACAGATGAGGGTTGTTCATTGCGGTTTCACAAATTCTCTACAATAAACCAATTGGATGCACTGTTCTGTTTGATACAGTATAAGGCAGGCCGTAACGTGTATTTTCATTGTTGTATCTGCATATGCATCAAGAAGCAGATAAACCAAACACGTACCATACTAATCGGACATAAATAATAATAATAATTAATAAAAAACGTCAGGCCAACTTACTTTAACACATAAATAATTATACATAAAAAAGGTAGACAGACAGATGAGGAGACCCGTGTATGTGTCTTCTCATCTGTTTTCTCATGATTCCAGCGGTAGTTATAAGAATATCGATCAGCCATGCCATAGCGCCAAACTTAATTCTTTGTGAGGGCGAGCTGTTTGTTGAGGTATTATGATCGAGGGCCCGCAACGTGAATTACGTAACTTACCAAAATGAGCAACCACGAGGAAATTTGCTGATACTCTCATAGAATTAGCTTGAGGAGTTTTGTTGGTTTGACGGCTGCATATATTTATATATATATATATATATATATATATATATATATATATATATTATAACTGAACAAAATATGAGAAAAACATTGTGAGGTACACATGGTTGTATGTATGTGCAAGCCATGCACATTCACGTTGAAAGATATATGCTGTATTAGAACAATTTTAGATATTCAAATATGGTCATCTTTGGTCAAATCCTTTAACTTTTTTATATTACCACGTGCACCCTGAAGGAAATTTACCTCACTGGACATTCAGTCATCTTGTATGTCCATTTACTAGAATTTCAAGAGAACACTTTGGAAGAGTTAAAACCTCTCTTTTTGAAAACTTCTAGCAAGTACTTTAGCATGCTATCATTACAGACGAACATATAATGAACCGAATAGGCAGATGATTGTCTCGGTAAAAATTACCCGTGGGTATAAATTAAATGTGACGTATATGGGCGTTGTAATCATACCGTAATCACGTTCTGTGTATTTTTTGAAATTTCCGACGCTTAAGTTAATATTAATCATCTCTTAAATTCCGAATCTTTATTGAGTCAACGTAAGCGAAGTTGATGTAATCATGCTGTACTGACACTCGTGGTATGTGTATGCTCTGCGCTCGACGCGTAAGTGAATCGTAATCTTCCCGTAAATTCCGAATTCAGTGGAGATTACATTCAACGTAAACGCAATGCGTAAGTTGGTGTAATCATGCTGTAATCCCGTGGTGTGCATGCTTCGGAATTTCCGACGTGTATATCCTAAACATGCCGTACTGTGCCTGTTTCAGGTGAACGAAAATAACTTAAACTTGACGTTTAAGGATTTCGTAATCAATACGTAAACGCTGAAATGAACGTATTTGGGTATTTGTAAGTTAATTGTAAATATACAGTAATTTTTTAACTGCACTCGTTTCAGCCAACGTAAATGTTGAAATTTTGTTCATGAGATGCAGTCACAGGGTAATATCATTATCGGAAAGATTGACATGAGAATTGTGTCCAGTGTTTTATTTCATGGAACAATCAACGTTAACGTCATGCTTAAGTTTGTTGTAAACGCGTTGTATCTATGCTACGAGTTTCCGATGTGTAAGATAATCGTAATCCTGTCGTAAATTTCTTCGTGGCGAGATTAAGGTCAACGTAAACGTGGAGAAGAAATAAGTTTTAATAAATACCAAAGTAATTATTAACTTCCGATATGTAAGTTGTCATAAACGTAACGGAAATCTGTTGTTCCGTGTTTACAATGTTTACGGATGCGTAATCACATCGTAAACGCGTTGTTCCAAAATGTACGGGTTTCCGATGTTTAAGGTGACCGTAAGCAAGACGTAAACATCCAAGGACTGTGCTTACGATAACTTAAATGCGTGTCTTTTTCCCGTGATTTGGGGATTCCCCCCCCCCCCCCCCACATGTCATCTTCGGCCCGAGCCCCAATTGTCCCTTTCATTTGACATATTCTCTTACAACGCCCTATCATGGGCGTTCGCTAAGACGGTGAAGTGTGCACCCCCCCCCCCTCTTCCACCACTTCTCCCGGGCCCACACGGAAAATAAAATAAGTCAATTAAAACTGCTTTCTCGTTAAAATTAGGTTACCCGTTCAGTTTTGACCGCCGTTAGCAGGTTATTTCTTTTTGTTATTAATAAACCGGTTAACTATTCTATGGAGAGTTAACCGGTTATAGAAAACCCAATGTATTCACCCCCCCCTTCCACCCCTTCCCCTTCTTGTCCACGTACACCGTCGATCACAAACCAAGCTTATATTTATTAATTAATTGAATAACACTCGGCTGTTGTGACTGTCAAGCGCTTTCGGGTCCCGAACTTTTCTCCAAAGAGTAACACCATGGAAGTCGGCTATACACTGAGACCTTTTGTAATAAAGAGACGCTTCAGAACTTTTAAGTGTGAATTTGATTTCAGAAAAATCAACGCTGCAAAGAAAGTTTTTATTCATAGATTTAATTTAAAAATTACTTATAAATACCTTTAATTATTTTCAATGTAATTAAATAATTACGGGATGGTTCTATGCTCATTTTACAATTAAAGAATGGCTTTGAGTATTTACAAAGCACATGTCTTATATTCTTTCTGGCTATTTTTACATTTAGATATGAAAATGCCTTGTGCAGGTTGTAAACAAGGAGCACAATGGCTACTTTGTCAGTAAGAAACCACCCAAATTTTGCTGTCATTTGCTCGTTCTTAGATAGGTATGGCGAGCAACTTCGTCTTCCAGATCTCACAATCCCTGAGCTCGAGGAGGTTTTAGAGGATACAAAGTCAGGTATAACCGCATTGAATTTAGGCTTAGTCCCCGCATAACAAAAGCTTTTCACCATATGTACTAGCATATTAATAACAGGGCTACCCTAGCACATCATTAACGAAGTGGTTAGCCTAACGTATCGCTTGTTCCTTTGTAAGTTAAAATTTACAGCTTAGGCTCTAACAGAACTAGTAGTAGTTACACCATAATATAGGTCATTTGGCATTGAATGTTACTGACCGGTTGCACTACAATGCCTGTAAATGGTCAAGCTTTGATTACTCGTACGTTGAGGCTATTGAACCTCCCACAGTCTGATTGCAGAGCTTAACTTTGGCCAGATCTAAATTTTTAGAACACTTACTAAACTCAATGAGTGTTAGGCCTAATAAAGTTGTGCTTGAAAGTTTTAGTAGGCTTCCACACCAAACTCCAATGTCAGTGCCAGTAGAGTTGATTTAAACACCTAAAGTTACTGAATGAAAATGTTATTCAGGATGGCAGCAGGGTTCTAACACATTGCTTATTCATTGAAAACACATTTGATAGTACCATCACTATACTGCTATTGTTTGCAGGCCAACAGTCAAGCACATGTATCATACAATCTACTCGCCAAAATCCAATGTCAGTGCCAGTAGAGTTGATTTAAACCAAATGCAAATTCACTCGCCACTATTAAGGCTATGTTTAAATATCCATGCTTGTGGTATAGTACAAAACTACAACATCAATACTCTCTATAAACTAAGGTTATGCAGATTCATGGTGCTATGTAATGCACATTGGAAAATAACATTTCAGTGCCTTATGAACTTATAACTTTTTTCCTCAAAAGGACATTAATAAAACGATGTAATAGATGTCGCAGAATCATTTATATGCAACTAGGTCTATTTTGTCTCAAACAATTGCAAAGAACATCTGCAAATATACCTACGAAGACAGGGTGGCTTCTGTAACATTAGGGCTTCTGTAGTACTAGGCATGTACCAGCTAGGTGTCTGTGCGTGAGCCTGTTCAGTACCTTACTGCAACTTTGAGCCGCTACTCGATTAGCAACTTCGTACATTTTCCGGATTATTTATTCTTGTCTTTTCTAACTGCAAAAAATGTCATTGATTCTCCACTACACTGCCAAAATCAAAGCGATCTTTTACGCAATGAAAATCTAAGGTTGACAAAGCATCCATCTTCCCATTGAAGCCTGTGTTGAGTGAAAACTTTGCAAAAAATCATGGTTGCAAATGAAAGCAAAACTTGGCTCAAAACTCCTTAAATTTTTGTATATTTTTCAAATTACAACTGATGGCATGTAGTTAATGCCTCAAGAAATAATTAAGGAGGTGTTTAGCCACCTTAAGTGCAGGGTGCGTAGGTATAACGATATACCAGGCATACCTGGTCTTTCATTCATACCCATGCCGACAGTATTGAAATCAGTCATAAACAAATATAATGAAAATACCAGGTATATCCGAAACAAACCTTGAATACCCGATAAAAATAGTAGCCAATTAAAATCCTGACCCAGATAATACATGTGAATTCGAGGAACTTTCTATGGTAGTAATGTGGTAGTATTTAAGGGCTCTGACTTTGTAAGTTCAGATGAAGATTTCCACATGTTTATTGTTAGTAGTTTACTTGTGTCACTAGTACTATACTCAACTTTTTAGATGTTGCCTGTGCATAACCAAGCTGTCATGATAATGATGATCAACAAACTTTTTTAATTGGTTTAAAAATGAATATATGAACGCAACAAGTTTATGAATCCTTTTAAAACACATGTCCTTCGTAAGCTCAACCTATTCCCTGTGATAAATGGTAATATTAGATATCAAATGATGTTTTCACTGTTTGTTGAAAATTCTTCGCACAAGAAAAGTTTCTGCATATAATGTATGTGCAGATAGCGAACCATTTTAAATGTTTAATTTCCATTGACATTGAACATTGACAAAAATCAGTTTACAACTTAAAACTTGCTTCAAATTCGCCAAGGTACTGCTTTTATCATACCATGAAATGTTTGCAACGATAATCTTGTTAGTATTGGGGTTTGACAAATCCAAGAGTCACTCGCAAATGTCGAGGGTAGTCCATTTTCTGTTCGCCAAATCTAAAATTCAAACTGTAGCCTAGATTCTATTTAGATGAGGACCGGAAATTGCTAGCATTATGGAGTTGCGAGCTGATGGCCATCCTAGGGTCACATTGAATCGGTTACTCCCTGTATCATACTTTTTTCTTTACAGTTGGTCATGGTCTCAAGGAATTAATCATCACATTAATGAAAAGAGTTGTGAATTCAATTAAACCAGATAGATGGGAGAAACACCTCATCAAGGTAAGCTTACCTATTAAGACATGATGAAGTTAGGTAAGTTTGTGGGGAAAACTTTTAGGTTCCTTGCTGGAAGCAAAGGAACCAATAGATGCAGTCAGGTTGGCATTTGTATGTGTGTATGTGTGTGCCTCTGTGACACTTGCTTGGGTCTTTGATAACTCAAACAACGGAGTGGTGGATATTTGTCGTACTTGCTACTAAGTGTGCTACTATAGTGGAGAACATAGCATCTATATCAAATTTAAGGCTACAGTAGCAATGTGATCTGTTCGAAAAATCTTATGTGTACCTTCCTTCCCTTTTTGTGAAAAAGGTAGCAAGATGAAGTAATGGTGTGTGAGTCAAGCAGATGTACACAACACGGAATAATGTAGTGTTCAATTCTGTACTCTTGTACAGCAAGTTGCCCATTTGGCATAGAATTTTGCAATGGGATACCGGATAAATTGCATTATTAGTTATTGTTGTGCTGTGTGTGTAATAATCTACGCATTTTTCATAAATTTAAATGAATTTGTTTCTCTTTCGTAGCTCATTGATAACTACCACTCACCAGTCGATGCTTGGGAACTTCAGTCTTTGGGCTTCAGTCTTTGTAAACTTGAGACGAAACTGAGCATATTGAAGGTGAGTAGTGCCATATCAAAGATAATCCCCTTTTCCCTAAATCCAGTCGTCTCTATGGTTAATCTCTTTGCAAGGAGCACAATGAATATACAATTCAGTACTTAAGACAAAAGAACAAACTGTTGAAAAAGCCTTTGTTACTATGCTGTCACATTTCATTAAATTTTAATACTCATTTTGGCATTACCTCTAGTAATCATGTTGCAAATTAGCATTGATTATTATATTTTACTGTAGTATTAAGTTTTCTCTTCCCTTAACAATCTCTGTTTACAGTACCTGTGCGAGACCCAATTTGATGACAACCCAAAATTCAAGAATCTAGTCAACAAGGAGATCCCAGACGAACAAAAGTTAAAGCCAATAGGCCGAGATAAAAGCGGATTAGTGTACTGGTTTCAGAAGGTAGGAACCTTGACCTTGTCGAGTAGCATGTCACTTAAGAAATGAAATTTTTCCATGTGTCAGTCTGACTTGTCAAGCAGATATCATTTTTTGTGGCTATTTAATAAGAAACCTTTAAGAGATTGCTATCTTTCAACGATTTAGCAGTGATTTCTACCACTGATCAATAGATCTATGAAGACCATTCTTATGAAAGGTTTTGAAATTAATTGCTAACCTTTCAAAACTTGGATTCCGTTTTTTCTTTAACATTGTTTTTTTTCTGGCAGCAAAAAATGTGAAACTGCAGAATCTGGTAGCCGTACATCCTAGACCTTTGTTAATAGTTGTACTAAGGTCCCCCAGCCCCCCCCCCTTTTTCTGATGTTGCCCTAGATTCGTTGAAGGTATTGAACTGATTCATTATTAATGTTTAGGTGTAAATCATGGTACAAAGTTAAATTCCAAAGTACAGTTTTTCACATTTTATATGAAATTGACACCAATACCATTAATATATTGCAGTTTCCCCTTGAACTGATTCTTTATAGTCATTGAAACCTGTTCTTCGAGTACATTCCCTTCCTAATTCCCCCGAGACAACATTTTGTCAAAGGAGGTGCATTTGTTTCACATTTATGTGTCAAGTTTGATCCTTTTTTACAGGATCATGACTGTAACATTCGAATCTATAGGGAAGAACAGGATGACAATGATGAGAGCACATGGCAGAGGGTCGGAAGGTCAGTGCATATGTAGAAGATTCATTATTCCATGCATTATGATGTAGTCTTTGTCTGAATTATAACATAACAAGTGTTCAAACGATTATTCCAAAACAGAAAATACCGATTAGCGATTTTTTTTTTCGTAATCGGGCCGATGCCGATTATTTGATAAAGAGAAAATATCCTGTTTATACAAAATCGGCAATAAAGTATGTGATAGAAACAATTATTGTTGTGCTTTTCCTCCGTTTCCCCTTTCTTTCATTGTTCTTAATGTGAAAAAAGGGCTCGTATGTATCCTTTTGTATGTACCAAATCACCTCTGGGGTTTCGCGGAAAGAAAAATATATAGATTTTTTACAAACTTCCAAAAATACGAAAATATGACATCCTACCAAGTAAGCACTGTCCTAAGCGAATGGCCTATCCACTTCGATGTGTATGCCACGTGTTAATGGCTTAAAATGTGCTAAGACTAGTTTACTCAAAATATCCATCTCAAAAAGTATCTGAGACAAGCCATCCATATTCAATCTTTACCAAAGTGTAAATTTTAATTCCATAGTTCTTACATTCCAGCATTAATTTGGACTAATTTTCATAATTATTCGGTTTATGAACAAATAGAAATGTTACAAACTTGAAGTGTAACAGAGATGGTTGAGAGATGGTATGTTACTGGCACGTCACAGGTCTATAATCAATGAATAAAGATACCTTGTGTAGCAAATTGGTTACACAATTGTAAAGAGGTATAGCAGTTTTTGTGCACAGAGCCATAGAATTATCAGTAATTGAAGTCAAACAAAATTCATAAAACATTAACTTTTTCATAAAATTTTATATTATAAAAGTATATTATTTGTTCATTGCTTGTTTATTGATACAGCACACAAATTGAAAGTTTGGTTAGCAATTAGCATGTTAATGTACCCTCAACTTGATGTTCTTGAAAAATTTGTTCAGTCCTGTTTGCTGTTGCCAAACACTTTCATTAACTTGCCACAAACCTACATTTGCATACCCGAGTGATAAATATGTAATGTGAATGTGAGTTCCATGTCATGCTCCAAAAAGTCATATGCACCTAACTTTGCATCAAGTTCTGCAACTTGAACAACCCAAAATCTGATTTCCATAATTGAAAGCGCAGAAATGATAACCTTTTGCAACTGCAGTTTCCACCCAGAAGCTAAAATTTCTTTCTTTTTTTCTTACAGGAACAGGGAAGATCTTGCCAATTTAATCTCAGAATTAAAAGTTTCACAAGGTATGCTATTTAACCCTGATTCTCTTGAGAGTTCCCGATCGGCAACCCCTGTTTTGACCAACGGTGAAGCGAAACATGGTGTGGTCAAGCAAGAAGCAACAGATGGTAAAGTCGACAGTGAGAGCAGTAGTTTAGTGAAAAGCGAGGATATCGCTGATACGAGACAGCATCAGACAGAACCAGGCATTCTAAGTGCAGGAACGGTGAAACTCGAGGATATTAAAATCGAAGTAGAAAAACCTTTAAGCGGGAAATATGAACATGATAAAAACAGTATTCAAAGTGAAGAGAAATCTTCATTGCAACAGAATGAATGTAAAGAAGAGGATAAAAGCATACCTCAAGAGAAGGAAAAGAAAACTTTGAAAGATGTTGACAGTACTAGCACCGGGGAGGCGGAAACGCCCCCACAGGATGACAAACCAGAGGTTAAGTCCGATCAGTCGATGGAAACAAAAAGTCATAGTAAAGTGGCAAACATCTCAGGAGAAGATCACGGAAAGGTGACTGTAAAGTCCGAGGAGGGGTCTGCCGTTCAAAGAGAAGAGAACTCTGACAGCGATGGATTAGTCATCGACGAAAAGGAGGGGAAGACAGGTGATCGAGAGGAACAGGAAATAAAGGAAGAGGCTTCAACTGACGATGATCTTAATAACAAAAGTGCATTAGAAAATCAGGGGCGGAGCAAAGACCAAAAAGAGCAGCTTGACGACAAATGCACAGAACAGAAAGTTTTGGCAGATGAAATTAGGACAGAAGAGAAGGAAGTTGTAGATGGAGGAAAATCAAAGGAAAAGGAAAGTGAAGGCAAAAAAGTAGAAAGACACAGAGACAGTAAGGATAACAAAGGAAACATTGAAGGCGGAAAGGATGACCGAAAGGAAAGTGACAGGGTATCCAAAGAAAGTGGTGAAGAGAGGAACGAAGAACCAGGAAAAGCAGAAACAGAGGACCGAGAAACACATTCAACAGACGACAGAACAGAAGCCGGTAAGGGAGGAGAAGAGAAGGAAACTGAAGAGAGACCTGAAAATGTTTCAGAAGAGCCAGATTCAACGCCAAAGGAGACAGAAAAGTCGACACCAGTCGACGAAGCGAGTGAAAACAAGGAAACGTTACAAGTGGAGGTGGCAGCGAAGGATGTAAGAAAGAAGGACAAGAGAGGAGTGAGGAGGAAAGCTGTGGAGACGGTAGAGGGAGATGGGAAGGAGGTCCGTTGGTCGCGGAGGCTACGGGAAAGAAAACCGCCTCCGCCTCCTCCTACTAAAGAGGAACCGGTGGTGGAGGAAACACCAAAGAAGAAACAGAAAATGGGGAAGAAGGACGATGTCAAAGTAGGCAAACACAGCGGGAGGAAAAAGAAGAAACGGGAGGAGAGTGACAAAGAGGAAGAGGAAAAAGAAGAAGAGGAAAAAGAAGAAGAGGAAATAGGTAAGACTGACATAGTTTGCCTGAAGATTTGAAATTTGTTTTTTTCCTCAAGATTAGATGCTTCTGAACAGAAGTATGATTAGAAACACTTGTGTTTCAAAGAAGATTGATTTTCTATATTTGTGGTGGCTATCCCACAGGCCAAATGCTGTGTAGGAGGAAGCACTAATACTGTATGGTACCCTTATTGATAGTGACTTAAAGCTAAACTGTTTGGTCTTATTACACTATTTGAACGTGTGCATTAGCTTTAACAAGTAAAAAAAAGGCATCTACTGGTTTGTTTAGTCTTCAGCTTTGTTGCCTATAACAATTTGTATACTCAGTCCTGCACAGTCACTATGTAGCACGAGTACATATCTGAGAGGGAGTACAAGTAAATTAAGGTGACCATACTTCAGAAAAATCCAGAGACATGATAATGATGTCCACCCACTCCCACCTCCCCCTCCACTCCCCATGTTGACATCAAGGGTTGTGGTTGTGTGTGTGACCCAAAGTTGGTTTGTGAAAATTCTGGTGGTTCACAGGATTTTTGCTTAATTTTACAGTATTCTGATCTTGCTGAATCAGTTATTGTTTTATTTTTAACATCAAGTGAGGTCCATTGTCAGCTAGCCTCTCCTCATGCATTCTGGGCTTTTATTCTGAGAGATGGTAGGTTGGGGGGGGGGGGTCTGGTAGGTCGTGAATGTTCCTCATGGAAACATCATGTGTCATGGGCCTGAAAATTTGTGCAGCGAAGGTTTAAAGATAGGGTGGGATTTTGAGAGCCTCTCAGTGTTTTAGTGGTTCTGTGGCCGAAGTTAAGAATGTCAACTTAGTCTAGAACGGAAAATATTTGGAATTTGAAAATTCAAAACAATCTGGTTCTCTCACTGTTTCCAAGAATCAGACGAGATTGAAGAAAAGGACAACTCATCGGATGAAGATTTCACCTTAAAAAAGGCGACCACCAAGAATAGCTCAAACGAAGTAGCAGCACCTGTCCAGAAAGCCAGGACGGCTACGAGTAAGAAAAAGTCCAAGTCACATAGTAAGAAGATGGAACCTGAACTAAGCGACGAACCTTGTATCAAATGCGGAAACTACAATCATCCTCACCAAGTGAGTATATTTCTCCATAATGTGGTGCTTTTTGCATAATTTAACTGCCAATTTTCTCATTTTTTCAGACATGCTTAAGTATCCTCTAAGAACAAGATGTCAGTTGGATCCAGTGAAGATATTTTTACCATTTTAAGACCACATGAACGTTAAACTTGGGAATTTTAAGTTTGTGATTCAAGTTGAACTTTTGTTGACCAAAAGAATTCTGCATTTTATTGTAGTACTAATCAATCACATGTATACATGAAATTCAGAAAACCTAATTTTTTTTTTAGTATAGTTTTATTGCTTGTTTATGCTGTTTGATATAACTGAAGATGATGCATGAGATTGCTATGGGATTTTACTGTTGTGTGGTATCATCACTGATTCGATCATATTTCAGAATCAAAGTAACCTCTCTCCTGACAAAATCGTACATTGCTTTCTGAGCGCATTGTGTACAGTCGGTTCCATTGGTGTGACAGAATATGTTAGGTACTGGAGGACAGTGTGGTCTAGTGAAACGGTGTATTGAACACCGATGAAATGAAACATCATTGACAGGTAGTTAGACCGTGCTAGTCTCAACTCATTCTTCATAATGTTATACTCCACTTTTAAGAGGATCCAATATTCTCAAAGGCAGTGTAAACCACCTTAAGGTTTGATAAATGAATTGAAGAATGCACACTTGAGAGAAGTTGTTTTCCTCTTCTTGAAATTGGATGATGTTGGATGCAGTTCTGTCATCAAACTGCAAGAATTCAAGGAGCTTCATATCTGACAAGAGAAAGAATCTTGAGGCCATCCAGGTTGTTCAAAATGAACTCAAAACTTTTAGTTACTTGTTTCATTTATAAGAGAATTTCGTCAGTCTAAGCAGTTAACATATTTTGTAGAAGGCGTCAGCAAGTCCATTTAATTGACCAGGTTTTGTACAAAGTGTCTATTGTTTTAAGGACAACACATTCATCTAGCAAAGTCATATTTCATGGCATTTAAGTGAAGACTGTCATAAAAAGCCTGCCTTGTCTCTTTAAGAGCCAAGTAACTATCAGTGTCAACATAAGGTGACACTTATAGCATTGTTAAGCTAAAAATTTAGCTTAGTCTAATTGGTTTTTGGTTTCGATGATAATCATAACCTTTGCATTCATGATGGCTTATGTGTGTATGTTTGTGTGTGTGTGTGAGTGCGTTTGTGACGCCCAGCTTGTAAACACGATATCTCAAGAAGAGAAGGTCAGACCAATTTCATATTTGGTGTGTAGAAGTACCACATTAAGTACAAGAAGCCTATTGTTTGCGGTGGATGTGAAAGGTCATTTGGGGTCACCAGGGGTCAAATTGTGAAAACCCAGTAATCATTATACCTCAATACTGGAAGCTTCAGCCGACCTCTTATTTAGTGTGTAGAAGTACCACATTGAGTTAAAGAAGCCTATTGTTTTTGGTGGAGGTCAAAGGTTATTTGGGTCATCGTGAAACTTGTAAACATGTACACCTCACTATACATTACCTCAGATTCATGAAGAAAACTGCTCATGTTACATCATCGAAACCACAATACATTTTTGCATTCTGGATGTCTGTATGTTTTATTGTTATTATTTGTTTCATTTCACAGATCTTACTCTGTGATTCCTGTGATGCGGGATATCACACTGCTTGCCTCCGTCCTCCTCTCATGTACGTTCCCGATGGAGAATGGTTCTGTCCAGCATGCGAACACGTAAGTATAACATGCTACGTCGTCATACATAAAGATATCTTATCATTATCAAGAGGGAATGGTTTTCAGAATTTGCAACTTCAGCATGATTCTACTTAACATTGATGATTAGCCAATTAAATGTCATGATCCTTTTGTATTTGAATGCAATTTGTGTTGTTCAGTGGATGTAACAAGTCTGACCTCCCTATTGTCATCTGCATTTTTAAAGGCATTGAAGACTAACCCCAAACCGCGTGCCACCATCTGAAAAAGTTAACTTTCCGTTGCTTGCAAGTGACGTTTTGTTTGTGTCACTACAAAATGCAGACAGTACAGTAATGAACCGTGATACCTTGTTATCTTTAGCTGGACCTGAGATGTTCATCGCTGTATTGTTTGTACACTGTGCTGTGGGTATTGACCGCAGCTGTATGTACTGACTGTACACTAGTGTCTTAAGCTGTGTGTGTGTATTTTCTGGGATTGATGGTGGTGTCTAAAACTTCTGTTACACCTCATTCGAAACTAGGTCAGTTTACCGGCATTAGACGTTTCTTTTTGCGCGAGTCTTCACACCCTTTAAGTCCCCAGTGAGTTATGCATAGCAGGGAATAAATAAACTTGTGTGCAAACTTCAAATCTCATGTAGCAGTTTTGATGGCTCTAAAGTTGGTCTCATAAAACTACTATGGTTTCCTGTGTGCATGATTACCTATACATAATTGGACCAATCTGGCGATTTGCAATGCAATACTGGAGATGTATTAATTCCTGCATAGTAAATTGTGATGACAGGCTTTCAAAAATCACAGACTCTGAAAGACGAGGTAATGATAACATGGTATTTGGTATGTAATGTGTAATAGTATATTATGTAGAATACAGACTACATTAAACTTTACAGAATACAATATATTATAATAAAGTACATAACCAGCCATTTCAATACAAGATGGCACAGTGCATTACAATACGATACGATTAAAAAAAAATACAATACAGCAACAATACAATCAAAATACAATGAAAAGACAATACAAACGCAATACAATAAAAAAGAGCATGCAATACATGAAAGTGCAATACAAAGAAAAATACAGGAAATATATATATTATTAACAGTAATAACCACAGGAATGTCTTTTTGTAACTAATGCAGATAAGAAGTAAACAATCAACTGGTATAATAGATGGAATTGGTGAATCATAACTGAAGTGAAGTATCAGTGATCAATGGCATCTTCTACTTCATTTCACATATTTTTCAATTATACTTAGATTTTTCACTTATTTGGCACAGAGAAAGATAGTCATTAGTCTCACTTTTTCCTTATAGATATTAAAATTGTTATGTTACATATTTTGTAGAAGAGAGAGACTCTATTGCTTTTTTTGGTCTACTTGATTAAACAGTGAATTTCAATAACTGCTCTAAGTTTGAATTGACATAAGAGTAGCCATTTCCATAGGATCTAGAACAGTGCTTCTTAACCTGGGGTGCACTGCATGTCACCCCCTAGGGGTGCGACGGCAGTCCTCCTACGGGGGTGCAATGCAATATGCATAGACAAACAAATTTATTGAAGGGCAAGTTCAATAGTGTTCCTCCACAGCTGGTAAGGGAGGTGGGGGGGGGGGCTTCAAAAGTTTTGTCAGTTGATTAGTGCAAATTAGTGGAAAAAGTTATGAAACACCGACCTAGAATAAGCCAAGAAAATCACGATATCAGGAAAACAGATTAATATATCAAATTCACAGCATTGCACATTTACAATTTGGAAGCTGTCTTATTCATGTACTATCTTATACATCAGGTGACTCTCTTAAAGAGGTTAGAAGAAACCCTGGAAGTTGTAGACGGGGAGCTTAAAGTCATGGAACAAAAGAACCGCAAGAAGCAGATCAAGTTTAAATGGCTGCTGACTGAAGTTTGTCCTGCTAACATTCTTCCTGTGGTAAGGTGGAGGAATTTTGACTGTGTATGATTTACTTTCAATCATTAGGTCCCCGGTTCGAGTCACTCCAAGATTAATGTATGTCGTCTAGTTACAGACTTGTTGACAATTGATAATTCATAATCATGGACGTTAAATATGAATGTAAGAGACTGACTTAGGTCAGCTGGCAGCTTTGATAAGCCAATGAGGCTTCTTTGCAAGTTCCTGCTGGCAGGAGGATCTAAAATACATACAAATACATACATACTTATGAAAGAGATTGAGAGGAAAAAAATTGCAAAGACACAGATAGGGAACAGATGCTTTCGTAGGCCTGCATCTGCATCATTCCGTAACATAACGTATGTTATATAACCACAGGAAAGTGTTTTGTGACTAATAAGTTAACAATCAACCAGTAGAATAGATGGAATTGGTGAATCGTCAACGATATTTTGGTTGACTCCTAAGCAATTATTTTAGGATTCTTGTTTTTTGCATTGTTCATCCTTTAGGAATCTTTGGTACTGGTGACCAAGAGAATAGAGAAAGCAGAGCAACCGGAGCGACAGAGACACGAGAGAACGAGGCCGAAGCCGAAGAAAGCCGCGAGGTCATACGTCGAAGAGCCAGACGAGATCGAATACATTCAGAGACGATCGGGGAGAAACAGAAAGCAAATCAACTACAAATTTGAAGAATTTGACACGGCTATCAACTCAGCCATCTCAGAAGAGGTGGAAGAGAAGAAGAAAGGTCAGTGATGTGTTGTAACATCTTCACACTGATTCAAAACTAAGCGATTTTTGAAATGAAAGTCAGAAATAACGTTAATCGCACCTTTGTACTCTATGTTCTTTTCGACAGTGACAGTCCATCAGAAGCAGACTCCACCTAAAGTTCCTGTTAGTCGACACATACCAAATTTAATGTATACATTGAATATTATATCATATATTTAATAAATTTTCTATTCTGTTTTTGTACTTGACAGCCATAGCCCAGGGTGCTCATGTAGTCTACGGCCAAAGTAGAGGTAAGGATATGTCTACCATAGAGGCTGCCCACTGGGAGGAGCAGGAGATGAAGGAAAAAGAGAGGAACGCTAGAAAGAAGAGGAAGAAGCTGCTGAGTAATCTGGATGACAGCAGCGAAGAAGAAGAAGAGGATGAGAGTGATGAATTTAAGATCAAGGAGTGAGTTCTCTTCGTCTTGGACAAAAGATGCATTCACGGATAATTAGAAGCTATCGTGCTTCTTTTGTAGCATGGACACGTAATAAGTAGCTGGTTTAGTATCCCAGAATGTTATAATGCAAATATGGCCAAATATGGGAAGATGTATAACAGTTTTTCCAACCAGAGCCTTTTGATTTTTCTAGTGTTTTATTGAAATCCAAGTCATATAAGTCTCCAAATTGCTTTTGAATACATGGAGGGCATAGGTGGAAGGCATGCCCCAATGAAAGCATGCTTGAGATGTAGTCAATTCTAGTAGGCTACACACATGTCCCTAAGATATGAATCAAGAAACAAAACACAAAATTTTAATATGAAGGATTCAAAGTAGCAGGGGTAATTAATGTTGGATGACCAATTTCTGGAATCCCTCCTTCATTTCTCCATAGTATTGTTTTGTTTGAGTTATCAGGATAGTATGCTGACGTCTTATGACGAGTGGTGAATTTTGCTATTCCCTGCAATGTACAGTTGTCTTTTGTTGTTGTACACAACAGAAGATTGGAGGAGGCACACTGATACCCTGTCCGGTGCCTGTCCAAAATTCTTAGCAAGGATTCCAATAGACTGTCTAGTCTCTTCATGCATGTAGAATATCCTGGTATATTCTAATAACAATGGTTGCAGAAATCACGTATTCAGACCTTCAGTCAAAATATGATAGTCCTCATATTCACTGGGAACATAGGAACTTCCCGGTGTTGTTGGGAACACATATGATCAATACACATGCTACGGATCAAACCTGTGCACATTGCAACCAGTAGTAAAGTACAACTTGAGATTCTCAATCGATCTCAGTACGTACTGATCATCATTGTTATTTACTGATGATGCATAGCTAAAAAGTTGATTGTGAAAGTTGAGGGTGGCTTCTCTATTAAGAACAGATATTTTGGCTGAGAATTATGGATTGTCATTACTATAATGCAAGCTGACTAAATTTCTTCAAGTGGATTCAACAGCAGTAAAATGACTGCAAATTTGGGATGATCATTTCAGTAAGGAATGGATAGCTCGGTCTCGGTAGAGTGCAGGACTTGGAATCCTGCGGTCACCGATTCTGATCCAATATTTCCATGGTCGTCATTTCACTGACGATCCTCACAGGATCGATGATCCTTGCATCACAAACCAACACAAAAATTGAAACATGCCTGTTTCTTTCTCATGACAGTGAGAGTGGTTCAGAAGATGATTTTCTGGCAGAAGATGAAGAGGCCTCTCCAACAGAAGAAGAGGAGGAGGAAGAAGAAGAATTTTCTGGCAAAAGTGACAGTGGTTCAGAGTACGGCAGAAAGAGAAAGAAGGGTTCAAAGAAGAGGAAAGCCAGAGGCAGGAGGAGAGACAAAGGACCAGTCAGAAGAAGCTCCAGACACTTAGGGAAAGAGAGAAAGTTGTATCTGGACACCAGTAGTAGTAGTGGTAAGTAAATGGAGGGTGAAAGAATATGGGGGGAGGGGGTGTATGGAGGGAACATGAGGGATGGAGGAAGAGAGATGAATCATAAGAAAGCTCATCAGTATTTGACCAAGATATGCTGTTAAAGCAGCATTTTGTGTTTTGTCGCCGTTTTCCACTTTTGACAAGTCCGTCGAGTTTTTACATATATCAATCACAAGTCAGCAAACTAAGATATTAGCCAAGTTTTTTCCCTGCCAAAAGCGTTAATTGGCAAGTAATTAAGGACATTTGCAGATAATGAGAAAATTGTCGCCCGACAAATTACACATTTGATATTAATCGCATAAAGTTCCCCCAACCCACTAGTTTGAATTCAACCAGTCAGAGATGCAGGTTTAGTTATGAGCCGTTGCTAGAAATAGATTCAAAACGTCAAGTTTGTAACTTGGTACAACCAGCGAGCTGGACTGTAACAGCTCCCTGGTACAACTGCCATAGACAATCTACACAAATCAAGCATGGTGTTGGTGTTGTATTACGTATTGGCCATTGACGTTCGTAGCTTTTAAATATTCATATTATGGGCGAGGTTTATTTGCATCCCAACGGAAAATATCTTTAATAAAAAAATAGGTTGTAAATTTTTTCGACTTTTATGCCACCATTTGAAGTAAGATTTGAATAGATAAGCTAGTTATGTATGTCGTTATGGCATCGTGGAATCAGTGAGGTTGAGAAAAACCATAGAAAAGGACGCAAAATGCTGCTTTAAGGCCAAAATGGTCATTTATAGTGACACTGTGGATACCCCCTTGTTCAGAGCATATTCCTTATATCAAACACTAGAAAAAGTTAATAACCTTCAAATCTTGATAATACATTGAAGTGACCGATCCTCTAGAAATGGTATAGTAAAAAAATGTAGGTATGGAAACAATCAATAATTTGATTGCAGAAGATCCTTATTATTATTTTTTTCTCATTTTGAAGGGCATGGGGGGGGGTGGGGGTGCAGGTGAACTTTAAATCTTGTAAAATAAAAGGAGTTGCAATGTTGAAGTTGTCAAATTTGAGGTAACTAGCAGCCTTAGTTCCTAGTGTAGGTTTTGTAGTATATCATTTGGTTGTGGAGGGAGGGGTAGGGGATAGAGGAATGGATAATCCAGAAATTTGCCTTTTCTGGTTATTTTTTAGTCGCAATATAAGTTCATGCAATCTTTCCACGCTTGCCTTATCTTTGCAACAGAGAGTGATGAAGGTCGACCGAGAGATGCATGGCGTATGAATCCTATCATCACAGCAAGGAGGCAGATCGTCAATTCAGAGGATGAATCTGATCGAAAACGCAAGAGAGTGGACCAAAGCTCCTCAGAGTCGGGTGGTGATCCAAGTTTCGGCAAAGGCAGGAAGAACGGTAGCCATCACAGGAGTAGATCCGTTTCGCCAGACGAACATCGAGAGAAGAAGAAAAAGAAGAAGAAACAGAAACGGAAAGAGGAATCGACTTCAACAGAGGACGAAGAAGATGGCTTCGTCCAACCGAAACGGAAATTCCGCATCGACAGCGACGACTCCGGCGACAGCGAAGGTGGAGGGAAATCGGAGGAGATTGTCGGAGGAGGGAGCGAAGGGACCGCGAGTAAGAAGCAGGAGGGATCGGAAACCGAAACCACGAAAGTGACCAAAAAACTACGCGGAATGCACACGAGGGTAGACTATCGGAAGATGGCCGACGGAAGCAGCAGCGAGGATGGAGCAGGAGGGAAGAGCGGAGACAGTGAGATGGAAGAAGGGAAGAGAAAAGATGCTTTGAGTGTTGATCCCATCTCTGGAGACGAAGACGACGATGAGTGGGAAGGGGCGGAACGCAAAGTGGAAAAATCCGAGAAAATAGAAGAAATGGACGTCGCAGAGAAGGTCAGAGCGGGTGCCAAATTAAATCAAAACAATTCCGCCTTGGTTAATGACGATGATGGCTTACCGCCAATCACAGATCTAGAAGATTTGAAAGAGAACAGCTCCCTACAAAGCCAAAAAGTGGAAGCGGTCGCCCTGGCGACGGTAAAGACAGACAGGAAATCTGCAGAAGATGATGATGAGCTCGAAGGTGTGACCGACATATTTGATTACCTCAGTAAAGATTGATTCTTGCCAGAAGTACTGAAAATGACAAAAAATGGGGGGGTGAATAATGGGGAAAGAGGTGGTTGGGAGGTGGGGTAGTGCTGAGTGGGCAGTCTCCACTAGTAAGTTTGTGAACAATGAGGATGTAAAGTTGCATGGGTTGACCAGTTGGGCACCCTAGGGCTGAAGTATTCAAGCTCGTCCCCCACCCCCCCTCCCTTAACAGCCTGTCCTCCCATAATATTCCAGTCAAGATGACTTCCATGAACATTCTGAAATGTCAGTTGTAATTTTTTTTTTGTTCTGTCAGAGAAGGCCAACAGTTACAACGACTTATGTTTTCAAAATAAGAAGCATCCAAATGGTCATATGATGTCATATTTTTTCTTTCTTTATCAAAGTCTAGAGATAATTGCAAATTTGCCTGGAATAGTATTATCTTAACTGAAACTGTTACAGTCTTCTCACCACGATTTAATGCTAGCCAAGACTGGTATTATTATTGTTTGGGCCATTGAATTCTAAACACGGCGACTTTTGAAACCTTTACACAGAAGTATCCAGTTGTTCATATTTGTGAAGTATGCCAAGAGTACCCCCCCATCCCTCCCCTCCTTGGGGCAGAGGAATTGGTCTTAAAGCTTCAATATGCAGATGTACATTAATATGCGATATTGATCCAGTAGTTGTGTGGCAGAAAAAAGCTATTTTTGAAACTTGAACTAATCATATAAAAGACACATTACATAATATTTAACAGATCATTTCTATTTGTTGTTTGCTAAAAATGCCATTACATCAGTTACCTTCTGGCCAAAGTAAATTGGAAGCTAGAGGTGGATTATCTTCTGGTCTGTATTGCAGTATTCTCTGAACACAAGAAAATTGTGAGGATATCAGTATGTAAAATCTCCCGCTGTAACAACATTAGGATTAATAAAGTTATGAAACATACCGGCTTGGCACCATTTAAGATTTTCCACATATTAAACTCTCCCTTAGTGTTTGTTGAATTATTTTGAAGCATTTTCATCTCACCCAATCAAGAGGTAATGAGACATGGCCAATTATTTTGCTCTGAGTTTAAGTAGTCAAATTCTGCTGGATTTATCTACATGTGCTGTGAATGGCTTGAAACTTCTAAACAATTTGATTGTTTTTAGATGACTTATGAATAAGGACACAATGTTGGACTGAAGTACCCCTCCTGGGAAAGATTAACTATGACATGGCATTAACAAAATTTCTCTCAGAAATTTATGGGAAAATTTGCTAGACATTTGAAGTCTTATTCATCACCGAAAATAATTAAGCTCACTGTCCTGCCTCAACCTCTAAGAGTAAACAGTTTACACAAGTTTCTTCTCCTTCGTATTGATTAGTGAATTTGCCATCTCTTTACAATGATAATTATGATTGGTCAGTGGTCACCATCTCCCTAACAGAGACACCCTGTGAGGCTGTGACCATTCTAGCAGATTCTGAACGATTCTTTTTTTTTTTAAAGGAAATAATACTTTGCATATATTGTTGCTGTATTAATCTATCATTGTACATTTTCTTGTTTAATATATATGTAGATAGTAGTTATGTGTGTTTTAGGGAAATAGTGACATATTTTTGTATTTTTAATTCTTACAAGAGAAGGGTGCTTTTTGGAAGTTCAGTGACATTTACCTGATATTTTATATTTTCTGCTACATATTTTGCCTCAGTCTCCAAAAACTGCCCAACCCAACTCCTACAAGTTTCATTCATGATATTTGATGGTAGATTTCTCTAATTTTAGTTTGTTTTAAATTTCTGAAGTCAGCTGTTCAAAGGACAGGAAAGGTCAACAAAACAACACTGCGATTTACAAATTCTCTCGAAATCCCTTCCCTGTTGTTTCTCTAGTTGTATCGAATAAACCGGGGAGTGATCACAGATTAGAAAGGTATGCAAGGTACTGCATATTCATAATGGCACCCTGGCATAGAAATTGCTACACAGGTGATCGCCACCACCTTTGGGCTGGACAGCTCAGTTGGTACAAAGGGAGAGCTGTCTTTTAGAATCAGCAAGAGGTGTTTTAAGTATTCGGAAGTGTAGTGTAGCACTAATGCTGCTCAAGTTCTTGTTTGATTGTGATCAAGATAGTTTCATTTGGTTTCACAAAATTTGCCAGCTTGTAAAGTGCCAAGGTAAATCAGACCAAAATTTTTGATTGTCATTTTTAAAACCCAGAAAACAAACCTGGTACCATATTAACCAAAATATCTAACCTTTGTGGAGACCATTTATAATGGTAAAATGTCTGTTTTTGTAAGTTTTGTTTTCTAGTGACGACAGACTATCAGTATTAACCCTTGATTATGCTTGAATATCAAATTCTTTCTAGAATGTCTGTTTGCAAGGTTTTGTTTCCTCTTGATTTAAGGTCATCAGTCTTTTCCCTTAGATATGGGGGAGTATCAAATTCTGGTCACCTTAATATCTTGAAGATACAAGGTGCATATTTCTATGACCCCCAGAGAGCGTTTTAGCTGGAGGAATAATTGTCTTCGAACAACTGTAAAGGTCACAACTTCCAGAAAGGAATATTAAAAGACCTCAGCTCTGTTTAGTATGCTAAATTATGGAGGCAAAACTGTTGACCTATTAAGCACTGTCAAAGACAAATGAAGTTTCTTGATCAAATATATTTTTCCATGTTTTCTGAGTTTGTTTCTTTGCTGATGAAATGCTGAAGTATATTGATTCTTGTTGGGAGAGTAGATGTATTATTACCTGTTGGTCATATTTATTGTGTTCTATATGTAATGTGGGGGTGGGGTGGGTGCAGAAGTATATTGAAGGGTAAAAAATGTTTCTCTGTTGAATCTGCAGAAGCAAACTTTGGCATGAAATTGCCAATTCGTAGCAAATTTCCAGAACATACTGAGTATTTGTATCCAATACTGCAGAAAGGCACCTTAAAGGCATTGAAGACTCGCCCTAAACCGTGTGCCGCGCTCTGAAAAAGCTAACTTTCGGATTCTTGCAAGTGAAGATTTCTGCTTGTCGCTACAAAATGCAGACAGTAATGAAACGTGATACCTTGTTATCTTTAGCTGGACCTGATATGTCCATCGCTGTATCATTTGTACACTGTGCTGTGGGTATTGACCGCAGCTGTATGTACTGATTATACACTAGTTTCTAATTACCGATGGTAGCAAGCTGTGTGCATATTTTCTGGGATCGATGGTGGTGTCTAACACTTCTGTTACACCTCATTCGAAACTAGGTCAGATTACCGGCATTAGACGTTTCCTTTTGCGCGAGTCTTCACACCCTTTAAAGGATGACTTTGGGCACCATATTAATTTCTGATATGTTGTATGACGATTAAAATAAAAATCTTTCAGTGCAGGTCCCATTTCTATAACCATTTTTAAGAATGACCGTTTTAATACATTATATGGAAAGGTTATCCAAGAATGCTCAGTTGTTTTATATGAAGTTACAAGAACATGTTTTAGGTTGAGTTATTAGAATCACAAGACAACTGGATTGACACTAAGGACTGCACTGAGAAGCTAAAGTCATCGTCAATCAATTTAGACTTTAAAAAAAAACATTCCAGGGATCAAGCATATTTTAAATGTGAATGTCTTGAAAACTGGCATACTTATAGTAACAATACAAGCACTAGAATTGTTCCTCTTCCCATGGAATGTAACATTAAGACTAAAACTCTGCCTATGGTCACTGGTTACTGAAATAGTGCATTGGGGATTAATTTGCGTTTTCCATCGTATTTTGACAGACTTGTCTCGCAGGCTATTTAAACTATTTATCACAAGATTATCAATGTTAACTGATATAGATAGCAAACATCCAAATCTCATCACTACGAAACCAAAGGAGAAATTTGACTCTGTTCTTCATAGTAAGCAAAAAAAAATCGTCTTAAATGCTTCATTCGCTGAACCAGGTACTTTCAAGAAGTTAACTGTGGGTTTAAGAAAAGAAAATGAAAGAAAACAACAAAAGTATCTGTGGGGGAAGATATTTCAAATTGTGTCCCACCTAGACAGACTGAAGTTAACAGTCTACTAGTGCAAGTGTCCATGGTTTGAGAGGTTTTGTGACATTGTACAGCTGTATTATAATTCATTGGGTTTTTTTTGTCAAATATTTCATATTTGGTGTCACAGGATCATCTAATGCTCAGTTGCTCAAGTAGCTTAAAAGAAAAGAAAATCTTTTGATAAACATTCACCATCAAAATGTAATCTTGTAAATGGATAAAATCTGAAGAAACTAATTTTTGCAATCACTGTAATGTCATTCAACTTTGTACAAATTGTAAAATATGCAAATACAAAAAGGGATGTCAAAACTTGATACACAGCATCTCAAATGTTATATTTCTATATGAAAGAAAGGATGGTGTGAAAATGGGGAGGGGAGGGATAGACATGGGTGCTATCTATATGGAGCAATTTAAAAGGGTACTTTTAGCCAAATGTGTGCCTGTATGTATGGGTGTATAATATGTATGCATGGGTGTAGCCTATGTATGAGGTATGTGTACATTTTTGTTTATGCATATAAGTGTACCTATGTATGGTAAAATGGTAAATACATGAGGGGGGGGCGGGGTAAGTCATGCAGAGATGACAGGCGATGTCGCACAAGTTCCTGCAAGCAACCCGAAAGTTGGTCAATTTAAGTGCGTATCACTTGGGGAGGGGATTGTGACAATAGGCTTGTGGGTTGGGGGGTAACATTCAATGTGTCACCTGATGCACCACTCCCCCTGTCCTATACCATGAGAGTTTCCTGATTTCAAGGTTTGGAACAGTCAAAATTTGTGGGAGATCGATAGTGGCCAGGAGCTGGGCAGCTTTTTGAGGGTTGGGGAGGGGGGTTGGGGTGAAGTAATTTATCAAGAAATGTTTGTCAACATTGTGCTGTTGAACTATACAGTATGTGAAATAGCTGTAAGGCCAAAATCATAACTAAGTGAAGAAGTATCGTCATGCTCCTATCCACATCAGGGATCTGGACGCTCAGAATCTCATTTATGTCCAAAACAGAACATCCCCAACCCAAATTTGCATCATAGAATTGGGGTTCATGTTCACACTTTTCTTTTCTATTGGAAACTGGTTTGCTCCCTTGGATCTTTAAGGTTTCGAAATCCACCCCTGTGTGTTTCATGTAGGCTTATCGTAGAGATCAGTGTAGCCAGTTGTTCTGTTACATAACCGGTCAAATTTGCGGCCAATATCTTGCAGTCTTTCTTTTCGTAATCTGAAACGAAACTTGATTAGTTACATATTGTACGCTAAGAGCTATATGATACGTTCGCAATTGTATATCATTTGTGCTTTTGGTGGCAAGTTTCAATAATGAAAAAAAAGTTTATCTTTTACATGAAAATACGAATATAATCATATGACTATTTGAAGTTTCCTCACTCAGGATTCTCCTAGTTAGCAATTATTTAATTACCCATGTTACTCAGGGGAGACTTCTATCCCAAGTAGGGTTGTCAGTTATTTGGGCCCGTTTCAGTAATTAAAAGGTGATTTTCACTTAGCCTATAAGGGACAACTGAAGTAATTTACAACTTGAAAAAGTGTCACACTGGCTGCCAGCGTCCACTTCAATTTGTAGTTAATTGTAGATGACGTACACTAAACTGGACATAAACCCTGTCTTTATTTAATGCTGACTAAACTTGTCTAAAATGGCAACTGGACATAAAAACCCACTGCAGGGGAGTGGATTGTACCTGTTTCATATCAGGGCGCTGCCATTTAAATGACAGGCGTGTAGCCAACATGGTCATATTTATATAGGCCTACCACGTACTGATTGATATATGTTGCATAAGCATAAATTTTGCAAACTTCTAGCACGGATGACGAAACCCTTTCGTAAAAAATGACGAACAATGACCACATCACAGCGGTGGGTACACTCTCTAGAATTAAGGGACCATTACAGCACGGTTAAGTTCAGGAACGAATTATTATTACACATACACAATTCTTGTTACAAACATACATCGCCGCTTTAAGAATTCGACTTATTCAAATGTTTTGATGGGATCCGTTTCAGTCCAAAATTATAAAATATCCGTGTTTATAGATGCCCCATCTTTCAACTTCACTTTGTGAAAATTTTAGCATGCCTTGTTACCTTGATCGAATATAGTCAACTTAAAAGGAATCATAAGAATTCACTTGAAAAGTTATTTAGTGCAAATCTTCCCAGCAAAATGCGGACCTCAGCTGTCTAATTTTTCAACTCAAATTTTCGGCACACTGGAAACAAAAATGCATTTTCTATTGAGGTAAACTTTTCCGCAGTCGCACGTACTACACTACACAGGGTGGCTTTACAGAAAGATGCAAATTAGAGCAAGAAATCAACATGTAAGATTAGCCAATCGTGTGGAGGCCTTGTTTGAGTCACGTGACACAATGTGTCTGACAATCGAGTACGAGTACGCAAGGAAGATCAGTTGTGTGTAACCAACGTACATATACGTACGTATAGGCCTAACACGACTGTGTATACAATGTAGCTGCTTAATTTGGCAGCCTATCGCTGTGACACGGTGGGAAGCTAGTGGAGTAATTACGCAGGATTATTTGGGATAATCAGGACACAAATTCGGTCAAAATTTACACTGTGGTTAGCTGTGATTGTAGGAATCAAAATGCCAGTACTCGTGTTCCTTTTGGACACGAGTGCTTCTATGAATCAAAGGACGTATTTGGGTACTTCTGCTTTGGACTTGGCCAAAGGCGCCGTAGAGACCTTCCTAAAGGTAAGAGTTGGGACCTAGGCTAAGTTACTGATAGCTGGTGATATAATTACTGTTCCCATTCGATCACGATTATGACAATCGCCCAGTAATGTCGAATGTCTGGCAAAGCTTGTGCAAGCAAGGGTTTACAGGTACAAAAACTGTTCTTTCATTGTTTTCAGCTCAGAGCGAGAGAACCTGCAAGCCGAGGAGACCGATACATGCTTGTCAGCTGTGACGATCCACCAGCGACCGTGAAGGTTCGTTTCTCGCTTTATAGATGCCACAATTCCTTCAAATTTTATCTCAATAAGTAGAAAACAGCCACTCACAAGTTACATAATTTTGTCCTGAAAATTTATAGCAAAACAACACAATCTGACATAATTCGTAGAGAGCAACTATTCTTCCGGCAGAACGGAGGACATTTTGCTGCCTTCTGATAACTAGGTATAGGATTGGTCGAGATCTGCGACGTCACATAGTTGGTGGGGTCATAGTGTGAAATTTGAATATTAATCAATGTGATTTAAATATGTAGGACCTTTTTACATCAACTTTTTATTTATAGCCTTACATGTTTATTTATACGATGGTACAGTGTATCACCTTTCTTGATATTTATCTACCAATTTACAGTATTTGCGTAGGCTAGTTGCAAACAAAGAAAAACAAAACTTGTTGAGCTTACAGTCTAGCCTATAGGCATATCTTACAGATAGGCAATAGTTTGCCAATTTTCATGCTACCATCTGCTTCTAATTTAAGTATGTCTAATGTCCTTACTAGATCATTGGTCATTTGTAAATGGAACTTTTTTGCATTAAAATTGGCATATTTGTTAGGTCAGACAGGTTGAGTTTTTTTATATTGCATCTAATTCCAAGCTTGTGCAGATCTTACACGCAATTCAAGTATATAATAGAAACATGTGCTTGCGGTGCTCATTCATATTGGCTGTATTTACTAGAGTAAGGATGTTTTAAATATTAAACATTCATCCACATACATTAAATCTAAGAAGTGGCATCTGACACAAATGAAGTATGTACATTAAAATACTGTGCCAACTGTCAAATATAAGAAGACACTACCTTTTTGTTAAGTAACAAACTTTAAGAACAGAACTTAGAAGTTGGTGAAAGTTGACAGTTTACACAACAACTTCAATTTAAAAGCCACTAAAACAGAAACTCTTAGATTGAACTAATAGTGATAAAAGACATAATATTATTTTCATCTTGAAAAGGAAAAACAGAAGAAGGTTTTTTCACTTCTTTAACGATGTCTAATTTATTACATTTGTTTTCTTATCCAAAATTAACAGGCTGGCTGGAAGGAGAACCATGCAACATTTATGAATGAATTGAAGAATTTACAACCAACTGGATTGACAAGCTTAGGGTCAGCTTTAAAGCAGACCTTTGACCTTCTGAATGTAAACAGACTACATTCAGGGATTGACAATTATGGACAGGTTTGTAGAACATTATGTGGCTCAAAATTTATGCATGGTGAAATTGTTGAAGGTATCCAAGAGTATCTTCCTGGTGGTAATTTTGACCTTTCAAGTTATTCTCAGACAGTGAGGTGTGTTTAAAAGCATTGAAGACTCGCCCCAAACCGCGCGCCCCCCTCTGAAAAAGATAACTTTCTGTTGCTTGCAAGGGAAGTTTTTTTCTTGTCACTGTGTTGTGGGTGTTGACCGTAGCTGCATGCATTGGACTGTACACTAGTGTCTAATAACCGATGGTAGCAAGCTGTTTGTGTATTTTTTTGGGATCAATGGTGGTGTCTATCACTTCTGTTACACCGAAACTAGGTCAGATTACCGGCATCAGACGTTTCTTTGTGCGCAAGTCTTCATTGCCTTTAATTAGATAATTAAACACCTTGCTGAAGAATAATACTGAGAGGGGAAGCAGAAAACTCAAATCTTCATTTTCTTCCCTGTGTCTTTGACACATCAATCACCATAGTTCTGCCTAAAATATATATGCTTGTTGTTCTGGTAGGTAGATGTTTCTTGAATCTTCCTTTGTATTCTAAAGACTTGACTAGGTACATGTATAAGCTGTGATTACATACAGTAGCTACCAGTGTTTGAGACATAAGTTGTTTCTATAACATCAGATCCGATGATTATTATTTTGACTTTGAACGTAAGTGTTATTGATTGAAAGGTTTATTTCCATTTCATCTTTCATCATTGTAATAGTCACTCAATAAGATAGAGTGCTATAATATTATATTGTCACCTTAGTAACGTTTTGACACCTACAAGTACTGTGTGGCCATTGGAATATTTCAGTGATAAAAATGTAATTTATGCTCTTGATTTTACTTATGCAGGGCCGGAATCCATTTTTCTTGGAACCTGCACTGGTCATAGCTCTTACTGATGGTGACAAATTAGTCAATGCAACAGGAGTGCAAGAGGAGGTGAGTTTCCATTTGACTTGAGACAAGCTTTTTCTACTTTTTAAAACATTAAATGAGAGGTTAAAGCCAGAATAGAAATGATGTATTATGATATGTATTTAAGTTTTTCCCTAAAATCTAACATTGAGGTGAATCAGTATAGAGTAAGTATGTTTGAATGGAGAAAAGAAACATGTTATACAGATAAAGATGAATTTGCCAAAAAGGTCAGGATTTCTGGATTTTGATCTAACCCAGTAGAAACAAATTTTCATCATAGACTGTTTGAGTTATCTTCTCCAAATCAAGTATTTAAAAGCATGTAAGAATTGCTGTACTTCAGATGACAATCATGACAGGCTGCTGATTTGATATCTTCACCTCAAACAGCTCTCTTTGCCGATGGCTCATATGTTTCCTGGCAGTGAACTGACGAAGGAACCTTTCAGATGGGACCAGAGACTCTTTGCGTTGGTTCTAAGAATGGGTGGAGTACCGAGTCTAGAGATAGATAAGGACAAACCCAATGCCAGGTCCTTGGTTAATGTGGATGAGTCACCAATCAACGCAATGTGCGAAGTCACAGGAGGTATGTCATATGGCATGATAGCATATTAGAGTTTATAGTTTGGACCAGACTGGGAGGGGGTTGTGGTCAAGTGGTTAAGGCAGTGGACTTGTGATCTAAGGATTACAGGTTCACTTTATCTCCATTGCCTCTCTTCACCCAGGTGTATAAATGGGGACTTGCGAGGTGACTTGTAAATATAGTTGCGTGCAGGGACACATGGCTGTGGTGCACTGTGTTGCCCCAGGAGAGATTGTTTGAATAGTGCACACTTTGGTGTGTAGGTGTGACAAGTTACCAATGACCAGGTTTAAGTACAGCGTGGCGAGACTTTATTGTAAGTGCGCTATATAAGAACTGTTAATTATTATGATTATTCAAATATACCAACAACAAATTGCTGCCCCTGCCAGTCGCTTGCTGTATTGCCCATTAGAATCACACGCTGCCATCATGCCCCTCTGATCAATTTGCCATAGATGCCCGCATAAATTGATCTCATCCTTAAAGTTTGTTGTCAAGTTAAATCTGTTTGCAACTCTTACAAAATTTGCATCAGAAAACAGGCTGGTGTGTAGAATTTTATACAGCAACTTTGCAATGCTAAGCAAACAAAAGTACTTTTAAAGGTCAAAAGTGATGATGATATTTTTGGTTTTGCTCCGTGGCGTAGTTTTATGCTTTAACTACTCCATATAACCGTTACTGTGGTCGGAATTCTCCGGAATAAGATACATTTAATACTTTTAAAGGTCTGGAGTCAAAGGAGTCAGAGCAAGGGAAAACTTCCCTTATTTTCTGCATGCATCCATTACAACTGATGATGAATCAGTGACATAATTGAAAGTGTGCTGCAGGGTCTGCAGGCATTTTAAAAGTCAAACATGAGTAACCTATTTCCAAGGAAAGTCAGCAGAAGTATGTGTGTTTAGTTTAATTTACTTCGTTCCTCGCTTACCTGTCTCCCCACAATCATAGCACCGCCTTCAACCGTGCCTATTCTGGCCTACTGTACATTGTGGCCTACTGTACTTGCCATCCTAGATGAACTGTCATCGTAACTGATTATCTCATGCATGAACAATTTCTTCTGTGATTCTCACCCCTGCATTGTTTAGACTAATCTCCTACAGACTGCAGGAGTCTGTACTCAAATACTAGATGTATTGTTTGTGTAAAAAGGAGTGGGTGGAGAGAGGGAGTTGAATTTTCCAATTTTATACAAAGTTATTTGAATTTTTGTTTACATTTCAGTAAAGCTTAAACTTTAAGGTTACTTCCCAGTAGACAGAAAATACTGATGATGGTTCCGTAACTAATGACTGTGAAGAGCTTCTGTATCTACTTAGCAATTGTTTCTGGAGATGGTTAAAAGTTCAAACGCTGACAAATTCCCTAGATGAGGTTATTTTGCATGAGCGATAAGCAACTTGCAAGTCTAAATCTGATAAGAGTTGTATCGATATGATATCGTAGAATTTGCAAGTCTCACTACAAATTTTGTGGTAGGATTTAATTTAGACCTGGCTTTTTTGTGTTAGTTTATAGACAACACTGAATAGATGTTTTTATTAATTCACTCCTGTTGCTTGCATTAGGGGTTGGAGTGCTTTTGTTTCTGATGCATCCCATGTACCTTGAAAGAGATTTTTTCTTTGTCTGAAAAGAATTTTAATTTGAAAGTGAAAGCTAATTCTTGTTTCCAGTAGAGTAAAAGTTAATAGTAGACAAACATTTTGATTCTGTTTTGTTTTAAATCATTATATGATTTACCCTCACTATCATTCATTCAGAAATTGTGCCCTTACTAAGTTGTTTGTCGGCAGTTGGCATCAACCAGCGCTTTCATAGTCCTACTGTTACCTACCAGCATCAAGTCAGAAATTAATACAGGTCTTTAATATAAATCAAAGTGTGTACAGTTAAATGTACATCAATCCATTGTACAGTAAGACCATTGTACTTTGTGTTATAATGGATTAATAGAAGTAACAATACAAAACTCTAAAACAGCTTGCTACATAATATATGATATTTATTTGTCACCAGAAGACGTGCATCAAACAAGGAATGTCTATATATATTCAATTGGTTACCCCCCACATATCTTGGGTGTATGCTTTTAGCAACTATTTTGTAAATATAGGTCCTTTGCTGGCCTCTGAAATACAGTATATAGGACTAATGTAAACCAGTACCCAACTTAAAATAGCAAAAGTAATCCCTCTTCTCCAAAAAGGGTCATCCTTCCACTCTCAACAATTACAGACCTGTTTCTATCTTGTCATGCTTTTCCAAAAACAAAAAAATTAAATGATTGTCTACAACCAAATCTACAATTTTCTCTGGAAACAAGATATATAAACTTGATGTAAACTTGATGTAAACTTGATATATAACAAGATATATTATATCCAGGTCAATATGGCTTTCGGCCAGGGTGCTCTACGGAATTAGCTAGTCGATAAAATAACTACTGCTCTGGATTTGAAACAGTCTTGAGTTGGTATCTGCCTGGACTTATCAAAAGCATTTGACACGATTGATCACAACAGTTTCTTAAATATTAAGAAGCTTCAGCATTATGGTGTTAGAGGTAAGGGCTCAAAGTGGCTCAGTAGCTACCTCTGTAACAGGAAAAAATTTACATCTTGTAATGGTTCTTATTCTGGCTCTCACAATATCATTTGTGATGTGCCCCAAGGTTCTATTCTAGGTCCATTTACTTTTTATGACTTCATATGTAAATGATATATGTAACGTCTCAAATGTAAGTTCTAATATTATCTTTGCTACAAACGTATGACTTTGAAAAGGATGAAGGACACAATATGCAGTGAATTGCAAGTTTATCATATTATATGTTTTCTGCTGACAAAATGTCACTAAATGTGGGCAAAAACCAATTACATGATTTTAGTTACAATATAGTAGCGCATACACAAGGTAGATGATATAAAATTCCTTGGTGTCATTATTGATACAAGATTAACTTGTAAATATCATATTGACTCTACTTCCACTGAGGTCCCAAATGGAACTGGTATTCTCTGAAAGTTGAGACATTTCTTTCTGAAAAATATCCTTCCCTCTTTGTTACGTACTGTACATTAATTTTACTACATTTGACGTACTGCTTAACTTTCTGGTCTGGTCTGGGGCATACAATGTCTACCTCAACAAATTAATACTTTTGCAAAGGAACAATTTATCATGTATCACGTCATGCTAAACATGCTGAATAAGTTGTTTCTTCTCTGAAGTTGCTCAAGCTTATTGTTCTCATACATGGCAATATAGCTGAGCTTTTGCTTACTGCATTGTTGATAATCTACTCCCAGCAAATTTCACAAATTTCTTAACCTACAATTGACAAAATCCACAATTGTAACACTAGGTCAGCTGATGACCTTTACACTTCACGGTTAAGGACTAGTACTGCCAAACATTGTTTAAGGATTCACGCAAATTCTCTCTGTAACTCATTGACACAGGTTATTAAACATTATAGTTTATAGAACTGTTTCATCTTTCAGAAGAAAATTGAGAAATAGCTATGTGAGATATTACTGACTACTACCACATTTCCTTCTTTTGCAATCCTTTTGATATTTATTGTTTGCTTATGTTTTGTTCTTTCCTTTGATATATATTCTTGTCCATTCGTATTAGTTCAACTGTGTTATACGAGGAGTGCCTACTAGATAAGCCTACAATGGTTTTTAGGGCACTTCCTTTTACAATGTATGTCATCAGTTACATACTTGTTCCATATATATATGTTGTGATGAAACAAACAACTGAAAATGAAAAACATTAATATTGCAAAATTTGTTGAGAAATATAAACTACAGCACTACATTAAAAATTGAATTCTTTAATAGTAAAAATCCATTAACCTTTACAGTATGGTTGTCAAAAAGGGTTCAGTAGTTCATAATAAATCGTAAACACAATTCTTTTTCTTTTTTTCTCTCTCTCTCTCTCTCTCTTTCCCTTGTTAAGGTCGTTCATACACTGTCAATTCTCTAAAGACACTTAACCAGTGCTTGGAGTCGTTAGCACAGAAAGTCCAAAGTGGAGTCGTGGTCAACTTTGAGAAGTACGGATCTGATCCAACTCCTACCGAGAACAGTGAGTCCATGAATTATGAGCTAATGTTTTATGTTTCTATATTAAGTCATAATTGGCATAAATGTCATATAATGTCAGTTGATACTAATGAAAAATTCAGTTTTGGCAGGGAAATATTGAGGTTGGGAAAAGCAAAGTCCATGCGTGCTGACTCAAGTGGTTTAAATAGGCTAGAGAGGGAGTATATAACAAAGAATTATCACACATGTCTAACGGATAGACGTTGGTTCGATGACTGGGCGTAATGGGATCCTGTTTTGGACACCCCGTTTGAGTAATCTGAGATGATGTTTGCTTGTAATAATGATAGAGTTACTGTAGCTATGACAAGATTGTTAACATAAAAAAAACAAAGGCTTCGTCCCCACAACTTTAGTAGTATATAGTTCGTTGACTAACTTCATTTCAATCAGTTAACATGCAAACTTTACAGTACCACAAGGCAATGGACAAAGAAGGCTTTTTGGTTCCTTGCTGAAAGCAAAGGAATCTTTGAAGTCAGGTCGGCGTGTGTGTATGTGTATGACACTTTAGTTTGTATGCACGATACCTCAACATGGGAATGATTGATCAATGCCATACTTGGTGGATGCGTGGGTGGTCCATAATGAGTTGATGAACCCTATAGGTTTTGGTGCTCATATCATGAATATATATGAGGTCAGGGTCAAACGTTAAAATCCTCAAATTGCAATAACTTGGCAACCACAAGTTGGAGTTTCTTCAAACTTGGTATGGTGATATTGGTAGACCACCTATACATGCTGATTTGTCTTGCACTTGATATCATATTGATGAGGAGGTGGGGCTTTTGTTATTTTTGTAACAGAAGTTTGTATGCATAATAACTACACAAGGGAATGTGTGTTTCAATTGATAACGTGTGTATTTATGAGGAGGTGTGGCTCTATTTTATTGGTATTTATTTTATTGGTATTTATTTTATTGGTATTTATTTTATTGGTATTTATGAGGAGGTGTGGCTTTATTTTATTTTTGTGGCTTTATTATTGCATTATTTAGGTGGTAACAAGTTTGTATGATTAATAACTTCAGAAGGCAATTATTGATCTTGCTTCATTATTACATACTTGGAGTGTTTCCTGTTAAACAAATCAATGAGCAGCAGCAAGGAACCATGAAATGTTTTCATTCTAGTTTGTACAAGGTATTGGATGGTTTTGTGTGTGTGTAAGGGGGAAGGATGTGGCTAAGATTAGAAATTTCTCCTTGACTATTCTCTGTGGTTGCTCACCTGTTTGATATCATTACTAAACAATTTGTCAAATAGTATTACACTTGGTATATATATATATATATATATTGTGGTAGTAGTTGTGGTTTATTTGGACAATATTTCCCCCTTTTCTCTCTTCTTATAGGTAAAATTAGTGGTAGAAAATCTCCAATTGCTATGGAAACAGAAACAACAACCAATGGTTTTCTCCACGGGAGCAATGTCTTAAATGGCACAAAGAAGACGGACTCTGGTATGTTTTCAAGTAGCTTCAATATGTAATATTCCATTTGGAAGAGGGCCAACAGAATGGTGCTAGTCCAAAAAGGGGACAGCAAATTGCAACAATTGCTTTGATCTCTTTTTATTTTTGTTGCTAAAGAATAGTGCTAATATGTTTTCCAAAAAATTGACAATGGCCCAAGCACTGGGGAAGTAAAAGACATGAAACTAGCAGTGTGTTCCATTAAGTGTTATTGCAATAGTGATACAGTAGTTTATATATATATCATTATGACTTATTGCTTCTTATTTGGATTAGCAAAGTAGCCTGGATGCTGAGTTTTGAATTGTGATCGTGCATTGTCTCAAAATAATCGCGAGCAAATATTTCCAGCAAAGGAGAAACTTTAATCATCAGTGATTACTAATTATTAATGCATAGACATACACAATGCTCAACTTACACAGGTGTGACAGGCTTGAAAATAGCCCTCTGT
Organism: Apostichopus japonicus; assembly: GCF_037975245.1. Classification (NCBI taxonomy): domain Eukaryota; kingdom Metazoa; phylum Echinodermata; class Holothuroidea; order Aspidochirotida; family Stichopodidae; genus Apostichopus; species Apostichopus japonicus. The sequence continues at coordinate 9,239,984 of NC_092570.1, read as the reverse complement.
ATGGTCTTTTGTTGGAAGATCTGAATATGTGATGATTACAAGTTAGTGGAATGTAATAACACAGCCTGATTCATGCATGAAATAGAAGAGGCTTTTAAACAGGTTCAAAGAACTATTCCAACTCATTCTACTTGACATCTAAATTATGCATTTTCATCGAATTATGTACAACTGTCTGCAGATGGCAGCACACTTAAAGGAAGCAAAACCAACATCGTCAAAACCATTTTGTGTTATGTGTAATGTAAAGATAGAAAAGAGACCCAGCATAGTCCTTGTGAACCCTTGAAAACACAAACTTGGTCAAAGATCGCCCTGGTGTCTGAGAAACCATTTTGACTCTGGAGCATGTCATTATTATTATTATTACACCGGTGCTTATATAGCGCAAAATCCCAGGGTTCAATGCGCTTAACAAAACATATACAAAATAAAAAAATACAATTGAATACACTTAACCATAGGTTTGTTTGAAATAAAACTTTAACGCTGATTTGTAAGTGCTGATAGAGTAAAGGACTTTGTGTTTCTGATGGTAACTTGTTCCACAACAACGGTGCGACATGGCTTGTTCTTCTTTTAAGTGCGACTTGGCTTAATAATTACAACAGGTGTATGACAAACTGTTTGCAGCATTTGTACTTCAGCTTTAAGCAGTATATTAAGCAGTTTGCTAACAATCTGTTCATCCTTTAAGACGTGTAAAAGTAAGTTGGTCTGACGTTTCGATCCTAGCAGGATCTTCTTCAAAGGCTAAATGACAAGTAACAGTAACAGAAGGGACAAAAAAATGCACAGAATACAGACAGGTTAATGAGCATGGTGAACATAAAGAGATATATATAAGGGGATTAGTAGACAAGGGATGGAGAGAAGAAAGAAAGAAACCAACAGGGAAGAGGAGAGGTAGGGGAAGAGGAGAGGAGGTAGCATTTCTATTATCTTTAAGATAATAGAAATGCTAGATGGTAGTCTAGCAAGCAGCTGTAAATATGTATGTTTCTGTGTTCTCAACAGTGAAGGCTTATAAAAAATGTTGCAAGCGTTTAAATGTAAATTTACAAATCAAAGTCTTCGTTTTGACTCTCCAGACAATGACAAGCTGTCGATACCCAACAACCTTAGGATGAACACTGCCTCTCCGGTTCCTCCAGCACAGGACACAAGTTGGCACAGCTGTAGACGGTTAATCTACGTCCGACCAAATTCCAAAACAGGCTTACCGGTCGGCCATTGGCCGGTACCAGAGTCTTTCTGGCCTGATATTAATGCTCCAACATTGGTAAGTGACGTGTACATAATGAATAGTTAGAGGAAAAGAGTTGTGTGGGTTGTTGACTAGCAAAATAGTTCAGAGTTTTTCTTGTTCTTCTTCTACTTAATCATTCATTTATTTATACCTTATTAATTCAGTTTTAATGAAATGTTTAATGCCAAAGATTCTGCGATCAATCAAAAAGAAAGAAAGAAAAAAAAATCAATATTTGAATGTATAAGTTAACAATGGCAAAACGGTACAACAATAGGAGTAAATAGCAAAACTTGATGCAATGCAAAGAGCAATATAATAGCAAAAATGAACATCTATATCTACAAGGGATACTCAGTACAATATGTATGTATGTATGTATGTATGTATGTATGTATGTATGTATGTATGTATGTATGTATGTATGTATGTATGTATGTATGTATGTATGTATGTATGTATGTATGTATGTATGCATGTATGTATGTACGTATTTTAGATCCTCCTGCAAGCAGAAACTTGCGAAGAAGCCATCATTGGCTTATCAAAGCCGCAAGCTGACAGAATTCAGTCTCTTAGATTCATATTTTAGTCCATGATTATGGATTGTCAATTGTCAGCAACTCTGTAAGTGGACGACAGATATTAATCTTAGAGTGACTTGAACTAGGGACGTTATGATTGAAAGGCCCTGGTGTTAATCACTGAGCTATATGGATTTAACCACTGTAATTTAACCACAGATTTAACCACGGCCTTAACCACTGAGAATATGAATATGCAGTTAATTAAATGTGTTAGATGTTAGTACAGTGAGAAACCTGACAGTCCCTCTTGCAAAGTGTCCCCATTTATGCACCAACAAATGCCTAAGTTGCTGGGAGCAATTTGCTTTGTGTGTTATTGTAAATGTTATACCTTTTCCACAAAATTTCACACTTGGGAAAAATGATACAATGGTAGAGCTTAAGTTTGTAAGTTTTGCAACAAAAAGTCTCTTCAAAACACATATAGAGTGTCCAAAAACTTTCATCAATTTTGTTCTCATTAATGATTATTTGAAATGGCACAGTTCTCCAATGAGATCTTGATTTTGGCAAATTTTGATACTGAAACCTCAAAACATTCATTTCATTGGTTTGATCAGTAGTCTCATTTGGTTCAAATAAAAACCAACAAAACTGTGGGGGGGGGGGGTGGGGGGAGGAGGAATGTTTGGAACTTTTCATTCTGCTTCTTTGCATCCATAGAGATTTGTAATCTGAAATAGTCTGTAGGGGACCAAATTGTGCATACTCGATTGGAAACATTAAAGCCAAGCTGAAATAATGTTTGTCGATGGAGGAATTGTTTATGATATCTTCTTTTGATCAATTCTAACTTTATTCTGAATAACAGTCTATAAGTTTGGCAAACCTTAGCTGCAGAATTGGCAGTGTCATCTAAAAGGCTACATTAAAGCCAAGACTCCTCGCTAGTTGTGTATCTATCAAAGTGTGTTTAAACACTACATTTTTTTGCAGCCACCAAGAGATTCGCAGCCGATTCTAAGATTTACGTGTTCGGACAACGAACCCCTGGTACTTGACAACTTACCGTTTGATAAGTACGAGCTGGAGCCTTCACCTTTGACACAATACATCTTGGAGAGAAGAAACCCAAATGTCGGTTGGCAGGTGAGCTTAGATTCGTCTGCTTGTTAAAACTATCAGGAAATTCACGATCGAACGAGATGTTTTGTCATATTTTGTGACAACACAAGCTCCTCCCTGCTACATTGGAAATGTTCTCATGAAGCAGAGAGAAGATGATACCTAAACAAATTAATTTGCACCAGTCGGCTCCTCCTTGGCAATAGACAAAAGCTTGAAAATTTAGCTCCCCCAATCTAGCAGACACACAGAGCACTTTGTGGTGTTGTTCAGTAGTCTGAGAGGGTGTTACCATTTGGTTTGCATGTATATCTGACTTTGTTTAGTTAGTGTGAAAAGAAGTGGCAGTTGTGGATTAAAACTCCAACAACAGGTCCACTCACAGACACAAGAGATGTGCCCACTTGCAAGGAAAACAGATATAGTTCACATCGCTGAGTGAAAACTCAATCTCTGTGACCTGTTCGTTACTCTAACGTTCGTAGCTACGGTTGTTGTTTTTTAGTCGATATATTTAGATTAGATAAATCGTTCATTACTCCAGAATACAGTAGGTGGTTTTTGTTGTCATCATGGCAACTGATCTTTTCATAATCTTCTTTTTTGGATTCCTCTTGGAAATGGGAAAGAAACGTGGCTGTTGACTGAACTGTCATATGTTGTCTGAATTCAGACTTCATTGACATGCAAATCCTTATGGATTTATACATGATACAGAATAACAAAGACATTTTCAACTCATTTACCATTTACAGTGATGTCATCCTCTATCCTCCTGCTGGATAATTTTCACATAATTCTGGGTTTTTTTTAGTCTTTTATTGTAATATTTCTCAAGTTCATGAATTTTGTATCTAATGATTCAGTGTGTCAGAAAGCTACTGTACATATTTGTGAATCCCATTGTGCATGACCTATCTCTGTGAAACCAGATAATTTATTCCGTATCCTGTTCATCAAATTTTAAAAATTCATCATATTCAGGATTAAATATGCAGACAGGATGTGATTTTCACATATGCCTTTATAAAGCTGTGATCGTTCCTGTAATGCAGCAAACCATGTGAAGTAGTTTGGTCTTGCGCAACAAAAATGTAAAATTAAAAATAACGCTAAAGCTACTGAATTATTCATGCATGTATTTATCACGCACTATTTCTAGCTCCTTAGGAGCAATGATATGAAGCACTTATAAAAGAATTATCTATATATCTATCTATATAAGCAAGAAATATGAAAATCCTGAAAAAAAAAAAATAGTTTCATCAGCTGTGACAATGATGAGTTAATTTTTCCGAATACAATCTTATATACAAATAGAGGTACTTCTCCTTGGAAATCATTTTTTATGGAGTTTGAAAATGTTGGCTTTCTCTTCACTCCCTACTGATTTTCTGGTTTGGTTTCTCCGCAGGTCTACGTCGGTAGCAGTGGCAAAACAGGCAACGACCTAGGCCATGCGTTTGGTTACTTAAAGGCCAGCTCCAATCTTAGTTGTGTCAACTTGGTCATTATGCCTTACAATTATCCAGTACTCTTACCGCTTCTAGACGACCTCTTTAAGGTGCATAAGTTAAAACCCAGTATTAAGTGGAGGCAGGCATTCGATAATTATCTCAGGGACGTACCAAATTATTATGCAGGGGTGAGTCTACACTTTATTCCATGATTCTTTTATGTGTTCCTCTTGTACTCTTACATGACTTGTATGGTGTGGAAGGAAGGAGCATTCCTTGTTAAACACAGTAAGGATAGAATGAGGGTGTGAGGCTATAAATTAGAAGATTTCAGAGGGGGTGGGAGGGGGGGTGTGCGGGGATATCTCTCATTTTTGGGGTGGGTGTATTGTTATAACTTTCCATGCCAAACAATTGCATTGTTTGTATATTACTCTGCCTTATCTATCCTGATTTTAATTTCTTATCTGTCTTCACTTTTGAAGTTCAGGCATGGGATTTTGAATGGAGGGAAGAGACATTCATTTTAATTAACCTGAATGTTCAAAGGAGAAGGATTAACAATGAGAGTGTACAGCAATGCACCAGGGGAAATAAACTTCATATGTTAAGCTCACCGAGCATGGACACAAATTGTGGACACATGTCTTGGGGCAGTTCCGGGAAAGGTGGTACAAGTGGCTTCCTGAGAATTATTTTGCAGTAGAAAATTAGCCGCAAAGATATGATTTTTTCTCATAACAAGGTACACAAAAGACAATTTGTTAGCAGGCTTGTCACACAGATTCCCTGCATTTTTAAAATATTTTCTTATGCTCAAGGATATCTACTGCTACCCCCCTCCTCCCCCCCACTCCCCCTTAGGAATACTGGATCTGCAAAGATGGACTTTTGCCCATGTATCTACATGATTGATAAATATTGTTATTTACAAGTGGATATCATGTCAGTGCCTTATTATGTAATCCAAAATCAAAAGTTGGGAACCTATACGAGGATTACAAACCATAAACAACTTTATCATCATCTTCCTCCCATGCCCCATGTCTGGTAGGGTCTTGGGCTGGATACATCCATCTTCTATCGTCATAATATAATTTCCCGTGTGCATACGTTCTAACTATGTTGTGTTCCATTACTCCCCCTCCCAACCATACAGCCTCTCAGAGTAGCATTGAGGAGGATGGGTGCACCAAACTTAATCCCAGACGGGATGGAGAATTGCCTTAGTTACAGCGTGGTGACGTATCTGAAGAAGTTGAAACAACAGTCCAAAGTAGAAGCAGAAAGAATGGCTGCCACCATCTCTAAGAGGCCAAAAGCTGTGGAGCTGGGAATTAGAGTTCAACCCAGGTAAGGAGAAGATTGGTTTTCTTTTCGTTTCCTCCCCTCTTTTAGAAAGTATAGACAGATACTCTTACAGGGCAGTGAAGCATTAATTGCTTGTATGCTTTATTTTGGCCCCAACCCCCCCCCTCCCTCTCCACCCCTAGCCTCCATACAATACTGCCTGCTGAACTACACATGTTTTCACCCATTTCAGACAGAACTTTGCATGAACCCTCTGTCACCTTTAAAAGGCTTTCTGTAAAGATTTCAATTTTTGAGGTATTACCTCTTGTTATTTTTTCTGTGTAGGTCGCAGATGCCTTCGTTAGCTGCCAGAAAGGACTTTCAACATTTACTACAAGCAATCACGGGAGAGACGGTGACGGTACGAGCCGATAACAGCGTGACAGAATTCCCGGGTTTCATGCTGAGGTTGAGCGAGAAGGACATCAAGCCGCAGATGTTCAGGAATGCGTTTGACATCCCACGTGCAGAACTCCTCGATCAAGTGCAGAGGATGCGAACCAATTTCCTGCAGTTACCATCTTCAAAGTCTGGAAGGCTAATGAATGAAGGTTCGTTTTTTATCGCCATTTTGGTTTCGATGATAATCGTAACCTTTGCATTCATGATGGCGTAGGTGTGTATGTGTGTGCGTGGGTGTGTGTGTGAGTGAGTGCATTTGTGACGCCCAGCTTGTAAACACAATATCTCAAAAAGAATGTTGAAATTTAATCTTTGGTTAAAATTCCAAATTTTATCGGAATTTTTTCAGAGAATAGTCTTAGATGCTGTTTGTCTGTTAACCTGAGAATAACATATTCAGATGCATTCTTGGATAGTCATCAATTTCTACACAAAACTGCCCAAAAGATTCTAATGGTGTTCTTATAAATTACAAATAATACACTGGCAGTATTTCTATTTTTAAACCTGCAAAACATGCAAGCTCTAATAAATTTATTAAAATATGCTTATTTGTAGACAGACATATCTTGGTTTTGAAATGTCAAGTATAATATAGGACTCGGTCATAAGTTTTTTTCTATCTCTCTTTTTTTGGGATAAGTAGATTCGGAAAGGCAGTAATAAACGGGCATGAGCTTTTTCCGCGAATATGTGGAATATCCGTGATTTCTTTTCTACCTCGGGACAAAAACTATTATCCTAACACACTGTAGCATACGCATACTGGAGCCTATACTGCAATTTTGGCAAAGTTCCATGATTTTTTTTTTAACCCCAGGCTCATCTCTGAATAAAGAAACATTCCATCTTGCATCTCCACGAGAAATTTCTCATCTTTTTGAATTTGATTTTTCTTTCATCATCAGATAATATTCACAGTATCAGGATAGCAGAGATGGGTAACTACCAGGAATTTTTGAAAACGATTCCGAGTCCATTACGGGAAGTAGAGGAAGGCCCCTCCAGGCTGCACACATTTGGGAATCCTTTCAAATTAGCCTCTGAGAAAGATAAGGTGAGACCATTTCAGGCAGTAGTGTTTACTTTTGAATGATATGGGGGGAGGTAAACAAAGCAGGAGGAATTTGGTTTCAGGTAAAGGGGGCTTTAAACATTGACTTTTGCACCCTTTCATTACTAGGGTTTAATAATTGAATGTTGTGAGAGGGGGAGAGGGGAGGGGTTCTTTGGCAATATTTTCTTTTCAGGTTGTGAGCACTTGATAGGGTGTTAGTTATCTGTGAACAAGGAACTAGAGGTAACTTCTGTTTGTCATATTCCAGCAATTTGATCACATTGCTCTCTCTCTCTCTCTGTGGATCATCATGGCAAGCAATCGTAAAGGAAATACATCCTTGTTTGAAAGTTGACACAGGTGGTGGTATGCATGCTTAGCTGTGAATATACTCCAATTACACAAAAGTTGTCGACAGAATAGTTACTTGATCTGTAAACCCGAATACTCATTAAATTTCTGTCGTGCCATTAAAAAGGTTAATATTATAAATACTCATTTCCTTCCAAGTTTGATCTCCATTTTAAATGATGTTTGTATCTCGTCGTATGCAGAGAATGATGGTGGTGGATGAAGCAGATGTGAATGAAGCGATGACAGGGCCCGCCAAGAGAAGATCCGAGAGTCCAAAACGAAGAAATTCAAGCTCCAGTCCTCCCAGCAGACAGCCAACGTCGCCAGGAGCACAGGACAGTATCCTCAGAAAGCCTGTAGCAGAACTGAGGAAAAGCTCTCTAATCAAACAGAAAGGTGAGGTTCATAAATTGGAAAAGACAATCCTGCTCGAATTCTCTTGGACAATTTGTAAGAAAAACAAAATTCACCATATTTTCCAGCTATTCAGATATTGAGCAAATTGTCGAATCATCTCCTACTCGTGGAGATATTAGTTCGCCAAGGAAGGAAAAGACTATGGAAGTGTTATTGCAGAATGAAAAACCGTCAAAACGTGACTGTTACAGGGCAATGTTGGCCGCAACATATTGCCATCATCGATTGCCACTTCAGCTGCACGATTTTTAAATTTGTTTCCTCCGCATGTTCCTTTGCTACCTCCAGGGCAACAAACTGCTCCTCCGGAACCAAAACCACCCGAGGAAGTCGATGACTCGTTAGATGACGCTGTCCTAGTCGTGGACGAGTCAGGAGGGGAGGATGCCATGACGGTGGATAAGGCAGACTCCTTGACGTCGTCCAATCATGTAGACTCCGAGAGTTCAAAGGAGAAGAAAGGCAATAAGAAACAGTCCATCTTGGATTCTGGCAGTGGTATCAAAGGTCAAAGACACGAGCCATTAGCATACGAAAGAGGCATCAACGGGCACAACAGTGAACTTAAGAGGGCAATCGTAAAGGAAGTTAGAAGACCTGGCAATGGTAAGAGTAATTTTGCCAACAGAACAATCCGAGATCAAGGATTCTCCCTCCCTCCCTACCCCAAACCATCACTCCTTCCCCTTCACACATGTCAGGCATTATTGTGCCCCCTGCCGGGTTCTAATGCCCCCATTCTATGTGAGGTTGCTTCATTTCAAGAACCCAACATAACTCACTGTGAGGATCATACCGTACACACTGGGGTATATTTGTATGAATATCTGTACACTTTCCCACTTTTTTATCTTATTTTATGTTCTTTTTTTTTTAAATTATTCACATTGTAACTTCTTTATATGCAAATCAAGGAAAACTCAGCATCCAGCTTGGATTAAATTCTTGTTGCTTTAGGCCTGAACTGTGAAGAAGATAAAACAATAAACTTGTTGGTAAACCTCTTGGGCTCAATTTTCATCAAAAGGCTAAATGGAGCTGTTAAGCTTTTCCACAACTGTATGTGTGAAGATATGAAAAACTGAAAAATGTTAATTTGATCCCTCGCTAGCTGCATAAATGAATAGCCGGTCTACCAACCAACTCAAATGAATCGCTCAAAGCAGCATTTTTGACTTAATTTTGCTAAGTTTGGCAAATTTTTGTTGACTAATAAAACTTAATTAAGTTGCTCCTCATCATGGGAAGATCTTTTATATCTTGGAGGGACAGATACTCTTTATAAATAAATGATACTAGAATAAAATTTCTCTATGCTTTTGTACTTTCTCTCACAGATTTCACAAGGCTCTTTGCAGGATTAGAGAACATTAAAGGTGATCTGGATACCAAATACCTCTTTGTGAACGCTATCATTTACGAAGCATCTCGCTTCAAGAGGAGGGTTCTGATCAAGAAGCTGGAGCTCTTCCAAAGGCACATGATCGCCCAGGAGGAGAACAACAGCAGTAGCAGCAGCGGAGGCAGCAGTAGCAAGCAGACGAACCTGAAGAGAGCAAGGAATCATTCCGTTGACCAGAACAATCAAAACAGCCACAAAGCCAAGAAAGCGAAACCCAGGTAGGCGCGCCTCCAAGGAGGGGAAGCCTGAAACGCTGGAAGAACGATGAAAAGCCGTGGTCCACGACACCAGGCGGAAAATTGTAGTCCTTTACGAGGGGAAGGCGACACGAGGGAGAGTCGCGAGGAAGTGCTGGTCCCTGAGGAAACTTTGCAGGGTCGTTGGAATTTCATCTCGCTGGTCGAGAGGAAGAGGAATCAGGAGGAAGAATCGGACAGTTTGACAGCGATATGAGATGGTTAAGATGCTGTGTTGAGAGAGTTCATGCGAGACTGGTCATTGGGCAGACTTTTTACGATAGGTTTTGCTTGGAAAATGGAAAGTGAGCTCATGTGTAGTCGAAGAAATTGGCAGGCTTCTTTTCATGAGCTTAGCAATTACGTGAGGAAATTTATGTCATAGATAAGATAGATAAGATAAGAACGGAGGAATCTGTTTAAGAAGGTCATCTGGAGTGATGTGGTGGGTTCTTTGTTACTGTTGAAACAAGAGCAATTCTTGGCCCGAAACCTTCTTAACCCCATGCAATGACAAAATAGAAAAGAGCAAGCTTTAGGAGATGCTTGCAACCAGCGAGGCAAATGGGAAATGTTGTTGTTTCATTAATTGAGTCTGAAAGGCAGCAGTTTTGTCGATTCAACTTATGTCCCTATAGAAATGTTGAGAAATGCAAGAGATGTGTAGACAAAAACATGTTGTGATTGAAATTTTGGCATCAAGTATATGAATCAACTAGTCAAACTTTGAAACAGAATTAAAAATTGGTAACCCCCCCCCAAAAAAAAATAAGCCTGTGCCAAAAAAGGCCATTTCCAAGAGTAACAAGCTGGGCTGAAATGGTTACCTTATGAAGTTCTTGTAGACGCTCTCACAGCAATTCTGCAATCGTCTTTGTGGGGTATTGAATTGAGTCAAAATCGAAGGGTGCAACAACTGTGATTGACTGCCGATGGTTATTTGCAACCCATACCAAAGTTGGTGATGATTCTGCTATCGGCTGTCTGCTGTTTGTGGGCTACAGTTTCTTTACTAGAAATGACAACCTAATTATTCACAGACTAATGACTGTACTCAGAAAGCGTGATGTTGGTTTGGGTGGTTTATAAGTGGCTAGTTGAGTTTCTTCTGGACTCATATCATTATAAAATGAGAATAAGAAAATGAAAATGAGTGACGTAGTTTATAGTGGAGAGCTTACCTTCATGCTCAGCATAACAGAAAGAAATCAAAGAAGGCAAAATGTGTTGCTGGAAGAAATGATTATACCATTAGAACTTTTACTATGGGGGGGGGGGGGGAGTGTTAGGTGGTGGTGACGAGAACATACAGGACAGATATAACCATTCACATGGTAAGGTATGTAAAGTTCACGATTTAAATCTCCTCGTTGAGAGAGACATCGATATAATTGCTAATTAAATCTGCATCAGTATGGCTCTAACATGTGATGTGATTGTGTAAGGCCTTTCTCAGCTACAAAGTGATTCTCTGTCTGGGGTGGGGGGGGGGGAGATGAAAACCTGAGCAGTCCTCTGCTTATCCAGGGGTCATTAACATCACCTCTGTCCATCCCTCCTTCCACCTCAAATCATCACGTTCTTTCGACCATTAATATTAGTATCAGTTTATTTAAGCAATCCAGATTGGTGTTAACTTTGCACTGCTGCACATCAGCATACCTTGGTAGGGTAAGGGAATGAAAGTTGGGGCCTCCAGCATCAATCGAGGGAAGCCAATTTTACGTAAGAAGTTTATGGTTCTGTAGTAAACTTAATATGGTAGTTAATGATTCTGTTCTGATCACCTATCCACATTTAACATTTTCATAATTGAAACAAAACTGACAATCTTCAGTTCTATTTTGCATGCTTTATGTAGGAAATGTGCAATTCTTAATTATCAAACATTCATTAGTAAGGAGGTTGTTGTTTATTTGCAATTCTCAGAGAAATGCAGAAACTTCATAAAATTTTCTATGTTGACACTCAGCAAAAGGGGAAAGGTTAAGATGTATAGTGTGGTGTGGCCGATGCATGACAGAGAGCGGTATTTGTGGGAAGGAGGATAGCAGGGGGATATATGCCAAGGGCCCCCCCCACACCCCAGGTCTTATTAATCTATGGTTAAGGTCTATTAAGTTTTATGCTACTGAACAATGTTCCCCCACCCAAATTCTAGTATTCTTACAAATTTCTCTGAAATTGTTGTATGATAATATTTTAAATATGGCAGCCTCTACAGACTGATAAAACTCTTTTCTTGTTGTTTGATGTTGAATAAAATACTTTATTAAGAAACAATTAGTCTTTACGACACAAACAGTTTTTTTAATTGATTTTTTTTTTATAGTGTCCATACTTCAATAAACGACAGTTGTTTGGTACACAGAATCACATGCAACGTGCAGTGTTCTGAAGTTTCAAACATAAAAAATCTAATGAGCAGATGGCTTTGAGTGAGGGGGTGGGGGGGGGGTGTGGGAGGAGGAGTTGGATAAGGCTTGAATATTTGGAAATCTTAGAAACATCCAAACACATGTTATGAGTACAAGTTTTGTGGAGGGTTTTTTGTTAATGATTTCATATCCTGGGGAATTTTTCAACTTGACTGGGAAAGTTTAGCACGTAGGCAATTAAAATAGCCAGCTATGCAAAAGCACTGCAAATGGGAAAGCAACCATTGTTGATCTCAAAGGAGAGGAAAAGATGTTTCCATTGATTTGCATGCTTTGTGGGATGTGTACTTTTACTTAATATAAAAGCAAAAGGGCAATTTTGGAGCAGAGTTATACCTGAATGTGAAAAGCTTATAGAAGAATGTACTAACTCAGTGATATATCACAACCCACTAATGTCATCCTCAACATTGTTTTGAAGGAGTATTCCAAATATTTTCTTGAATTTAGAGACTGTCGGATCAGAGGTACTAATTATAGCCACACCCTTTAAAGTACTGCATATCATTACTAAGGTTGTCAAGTTGACCAGAAGTCATCCTTGTGAACCTTTTGTAACAAAATAAGATATCGGGTGTGATTCTTTTCAACAAAGAAGTTGAAAGTTTGGTTTACTTAAAGCAGCTGGTTGCCCTCGTACCCTTATTCCAAATATTCATCCGTTTCTTGGGCGTCGCTGACAGAACATATATATCCTGTTAATCGAAAAAGGCCAAAGAAAACCGGTAGTAAGCCCCTTCAACTGTAGTTAGCCCTTCAAACTTGAAGCAAAAAGGGTTTTTGACCCTATGGTTTTGTGAAAAGTACATTGGACTAGTTATCTATGCAATGGAATTGTGGTAGGGTCAATCTGCTAAGGTTTGTTGGAAAGAATGGTAGAATTCCTCTTGAATTTTAGATGTCTGTTGTTTCATAATTACAATACACGTATAAGAACAGTTTGTGTTGAAGTTTTTTTCAGATGGGGGAGAAATGCAAATGCTATTTTAACACAGCTTGAATTCATGGAAATTCTCTGTTTTGCTGTGTGTGGGTGGGTGTGTGTGTTTGCGACCGATTGTCATCTCGTCTGCAGCAAAATAAGGAGATTTAGGGTTGTGTGTATAACATAGATCAAGGCAATAAGAACTGCTCTCCTAAACTCCCAGATTCAGATATAGAAAGCAGAAGGAGAGTTGCATAGTAAATATAAACTTCATACAAGCAACATAGCATCCAAAGATGACATCCCAAAGATGACATCCAACACCCCATTTGTCATTTAATACCAATTTTGCAATATATTATATAAAATATTACCTGAAGCCATAAGAATGATTTTGTCTTTTCAAAAAGAGGGTTGTGTTGTTCCTGGTGTGGGGGGAGGGGGGTGGCTGACCTAATAAGTAGTCCAGCTTCTGAATGTTTAAGGGGTGATTGCTCAAAAAACAAAAAAGTTTGATAGAAATGTTACCTTCGATGACAGCAGAAGTGCTTAAACCTGTTACAATATCACAAAATTTAAGTTTGAGCACGGAGTCATCCTTGAGCATTTCAGCCGCATCCATGGCAGATGTAGATCTCTCAAATGTTGCTCACTCCAAGGAATTTTTCCATCTTTCCAGCATCAATTCCTTTCAACCTACTGACACTACTTTGCCAAAAATCAAAGCCTAGGTTACATTCAATATATATTTGAATTGGTAAGATGGTTGGTTATGCATAATAATCTCTTCTAGTTGTTTAGCTTGTTTGATGCACAAAAAAAGAATCTTGCAAAAGATTTGTTATAGAATTGATTGTTTGGTTTCATCATAAATCTCTAAATAATAATTCAATTTAATGTAACTTCATGGGTCAGTTGAATCTATAGATACAAATAAATACTAATAAAATGAACAATCCTTGAAAACATGTAGCAAGGTTACTACCTTTGGGTGTAGGCCTTTGTCATTGATTGTTTTTAAATTCTAAGAATTTCATGTTCAATTCGAAAATTGCACATTTTTTGAATAATGTCAATTATGTGAAATGGGTTTTTGAATCGCACAAAATGTGCAACATTTGATCCACCAATTGTAAGAATAAAATGATGAAATACAAATTTGAAGGAGTAAATTTACCTTATGTAATAGTTCATTTTAACTGACTAACTTTTATTTCTTGCATTGTGTGTGTTTAAGGTCATAAGTACTGTCCCATAATTTGCTAGAAAGTCAGTAATGATAAAAAACAAATAATGGTTAATCATGTTCAAACTTTAATGACAATTTTTCTACCATTCTCAAAACAATTTTTCAGATAGTCCATTGTCTAAGTTAAAGGGGACACAAATCCAACCATTATATTTGGCTTATATGAAAGAAATCTTTGTGAAGAAAAGGTTCCCCCCTCCCCCTAACAGCTATGAAAATATCTTGTTCTGGTTTCTATATGCAAGTTTGATATCGTGTTGTTGATGTCACATTAAGGCTTCATTAAGTCTTTAACCTTGAGTGTGAAGGAACATGGAATCATGTTTTCCTTATAATGATGGTTAAGTTTGTGTCTCCTTTTATATTCTTCCTCAGTGTCTGGGACATAGTAGAGGATGACATTTTAGTAGAAAGGACTTTTGAAAAAGGTTAAGTACTTTTTTACAGGCTAAAAATGGGGGCTATAAATTAAAGTGTATTGGTTAATGACCTTTCAGTGGGTTTATTGTTCTGTCAGCTTCGTACTATGACAAATGACAGCTGTAAAATAGTGGTAACAAGTCTTATATGCTGCCAGCAGAAAAAAAGGGGGGAAAAATCTTTGCAAACTGCACCTTGATTGCTTGTTCATTTTACCCATTTTCTTTCGAAGGAGCTGGACAAAGAGAGTTGTCCAGGATGCAGGGGCAGTAAGAGGTATCTTAGAAACTTAGACTTTTCAGAGGGAATGGGAGTAAAACTAGTAAACTAGGACTAGCAAAACTTTGCTCTGGCAGATAGGATGAGCGGCCAATGAGGCGATTGTTTGTGAAGTGCATGTTCACGTATGTCGCATTTCTTGAGTGTGGGGCCTTAACGAATTCGAGGCGAGAAAGCGGGTTTAGGAGTACTTTCCCCCACACCATTCGATTTGAGGAGGGGAATTAGCAGTCTCAAATTCTCTGTTGAAAATGTAAACCGTGTAAGTGTCGATGTAGCCACTTTCCACCCAAAAAAAATGATCGTAATCAAATCACTATTTTATGAATATTTATAAGTTATTGAAATAGCAAAATCGTATTCATAATTGGTGGTTAGAAAATGATTGTGTTCTATCACTGAAGGATGTTCTGAAATCTGAAATTAAAAAAACGAGTTTGAGAAATATATTGACACGAAGTTCAGTTTCTCGATCTATTTCATTTGTTCTTCGCTTTCAATAATGGAAAGTTGTCCGCAAAAACAAAGGGACCATGGATGACTACTACGAAACCGAGTAATGCCGACCGTCAGATCAGAGTCCGGTTTGGAAATTGTGAGTTCGGTCTGTGTCTCACTATTTCCACGATTATTCAAATTTGACACCCCCCCCCCCCCGTTGTTTTTCCACATTAACCCCATCTCAGCTGCCTCCTCAGTCGAGTTTTACTCATATCATGGCGCCGATCCATGGCAGGGAGTGCACGTACGTGGGGCTTTACATGAATGAAGAATTCAAATGATTGTAGGCTAGGCCTAAACACTCATTTCTGCGATATCTGACTATCACCCATAGTGCGTATGCAAGAAATCAGCATATTGAGCGTCTTCTGCTTTTAACGTCCGTGCCAGATTTTCGTGACCACTTGACCCTACGTGTTGTTCAGAGCCTATGAATATTCCATTTACGACTATGACCAAGTTAATTTTTTTTTCTTGGGTATAAACACGCAATATCAGTTTTCTTGTAGCTATGAGAATTAGACAACGGCCTGATCTAAGCTTTCATGACCCGGCGGTCGGGACGTTTCATAAAAAAGAATTTCATGTTTGCAGATGATATATGGTAGGCATAGCCTTTCTGAGGTAGGTGCACTGCTTTACGGATGATCATAGGGCCGTCTACCGCGGAGGTATGTTTAGTTGGTGCGGCAGTGCCATGTTATTGAAAGAAAAAAGACGTTGAAAGTCTTATATTAGTATTGCCCAACTTCTTGTGCTAGACACTGAGACCGTCAAATTTCGGTCAGTCTTCCATGTTTAAACTTAAAAACGCACTTGTCTGCCGCTCTCGTAGCATTTCAGTACTACAGTAGCCTACTTCACTGCGACAATTCATTTTTTCATTGTCTGAATTAATATACAGTACTGTATACGGAACATATACGTGTAGCCATAGGCGTAGGCGCCTAAGTTGATTGGGGGGGGGGGGGGGCTGCAACGACTTGCCCGAAAAATATAACCAAAATTTTTCGCTGGCTACGCGCGCTTTCAACATGTTAATGTGCATATCATATAGGCATTCATCGGTTATTACATCACGTGCCAATAACATACACACATGTTCCGTGTTATATAACACGGAAAATATGTGTGTGTTGGTTATAATTATTGGGGAAGTAGTTACAATAATAATGATAATAATATCAGTTTAACCATTGAAAAACACAGCAAATTATTTTTCTTTCAGTAGGTGCCCGAAAAAATCGCAGCATATTGTCCGAATTTTCACAAAAAGTTTTGGTTGGGGGCTGCAGCCCTCCCCCGCCCCCCAGCCCCCCGCCTCCTACGCCTATGCGTGTAGCACATGAGTGTATCATATTTAATATGAGAACTGTCTTGGCCAATACTAATGAACAATAAAAGAAGATTCCAGTCCCGAGGCAACGTTTACCTGTCATGGATATGGAATATTTTGCGGAAGGGTTAATTAATTGGCTGAGGGTGTAGGCCAAAAAGCTCGCTTTAGAAGGACAGTCTTGTCCTCGGCCCTACCCCGTTCCCACCAGTATGAAACATGGGAAGAGAGGTAAATATCATAAACAACCTAATTCGCTGATATTGAGTTAATTGACATTGAAAACGGATGGGGAACCCAATGAACAAATTTGTGTGAACATGAACGAACGTGACGACGGTATTGTATCCATGTTACTGTAACACCCGCATGGGCACCAACTGAGGGTAAACAAGTTGTCAAATTGGACCAACTACGAGGTCCGATCTCGCTCGATTTCATGGTTCCGGACAGAGCTACTTTAGGTTACCATATCCGTATAGTAGTAAGTAAGTAGTAAGTTGAGTCTCGTCTATCCGACATGCTCAGTGATTAACCTCCGCCACGTATCACGATCTTGCGCAAGGTTTATTGCTTCCTCGAAACTGTTAATTTTAACGTCCTTAAATTGCGACTTTATTTTTCCAAGTAAGGTAGTCACGGGCCTTCCTATTGCTTTAGCAGTATATCTCAATGCTTCTCGCAACCTTTGCTGGAGCGTCCTCCTGGAGTCTTGCTACATGACCGAAAAATATCAATCTCCATCTTCAATATCCGTATAGGCCTACGCCATTACAATCACTTGCCCCATCATTCCGTCCCCCGCCATCATGATATATTTACGCCGTTACATCCGATCAAATGATATCTTCATTTTCGTGATGCTTTCACACTTTTCAACATCAAAATAAAATTAATGTTACTAAAGCTAGAGTTAGAAGAAAGTACAAAAGGTTTTATATTTATTCCTTTGTCTTTGAGCTACTGGCAAAACACATGTGAGGTCTCCGTCTTTTTTTACGATTTTAATTACACTTTCACTTTTCATAATTTCATTGTACAGAAGATGAATGGATTTGGGATCAACAGTAGTGGAAGGAAGAAGTTCTATCAACGGAGGTTACAGTTTATCGAAGAGTTATTTACTGAAGTTTATTTATCAGCTGAAGCCGCCCCACAGAAGCTTTCAGTCGATCTGTATCTTTTTGTTGCGGTCACCGCAAAACGATGCGATTTACCATCTGGCCCACGTTGCTACAGTAGCAAAGAGGTATAGAGGGCGACATGTTAGACACGAAGGGAAGGCCTATGTTAACTCCACGAAAATTCTGAAGGGCAGCCGGTCTTTTCCTTTTTCTCTTAGTACCATCTATGCTGATTTGCTGTGTATTTTTCCTCTCACGGTAATATTAAGATCATATTATTCATCAAGCTCTCATTAAAGTGGTGTATTTTGCTTTAACGCAGTCACATTTTCGACTCTTAGAGATGACATTCTATTTTTGCGCAGCTGATGCTTTCGTAGAGCATCAGGGCCACGAAAGGATCCATGAAATATGGCTCTGGTGTGCTATCTAACTTCGCTTTCATCAATGAATTACGGATCTTTCCGACTTTTGGCAATTGAAATAGTCTAACGAGAAAAGATTATGTATAATGGTTGTTCCTCAAAGCCAGAAACGAAAGAAGTTGTCGGGCCCATATCCATGAACGTTAGGCTAGCTATGGTAGCCAGACCTTACTTAGGCCTATGCTATGTATAATATACGTTTTAAAAGCCTACAGTAGGTATGCCTACAGTAGGTATGGGATAGGCCAGGACTAATGTGAAGCCTTCTACCTAACTAAACCTGGTAGGCCTAGTATTACTAGTACCACTTTTTTTGTACTATCGAGGACGGTAGGCTAGTAAGCCTAACTATTAGTCATAGCCTAGTGCAGTATCATTACCTAATTAATGCTAATTTAAGTCAGTCTAGTCTATACAGTGATGTTGAATGATGAGAGATGGTCTATAATGGTGCTTAGTGGATCCTTTTTTTGCAAATTCATAGATAGGTGTACATTAAGCATCACCAAGAAAGTAAGTGCCTTAGGCTTTAAATGTTGCTTCTCTCTGATCATAACATAAATTATAAATATTGTCGGTGCATGAGGCCTTACTTGATGCCACTTCGAAGCATCTGAGAGGGACTTACTAACCAAAATAGCTTATGAATTTGCAGAAACTGAGGATTTGAACCCTTACTCATGAGTCTATTGGAAAAAATATAACAGAAATATGCAAAGCGGCCATTTTTTTTTCAGGGTGTGTATCCATCACAGTGGACCAACACAGCAAGTACGACAACGTTTCAGTACACAAACTTGTAAATTATAGGCTGTCTAATAGCTGTAGAATGCTTTGCATGGTCAAGATCTAGAAATATGCAAGATTTTTTCCAGAATTATCTTGTGTTACTTATGCATCTAGGTGAAGCCTAGGGTTCATATCATTGTTTGGAAAACTGATAGGTGACAGTAATACTCATACCAAACTGCATAGTTGTCTTTAAAGGCATTAAAGACTCGCCCCAAACCCTGTGCGGCCATCTGAAAAAGTTAACTTTCCCTTGCTTGCAAGTGACGTTTTGTTTGTGTCGCTACAAAATGCAGACAGTAATGAAACGTGATACCTTGTTATCATTAGCTGGACCTGAGATGTCCATCGCTGTATCGTTTGTACACTGTGCTGTGGGTATTGACCGCAACTGTATGTACTGACTGTACACTAGTGTCTAATTACCGACGGGAGCAAGCTGTGTGTGTATTTTCTGGGATCGATGGTGGTGTCTAACACTTGTGTTACACCTCATTCGAAACTAGGTCAGGATTAACAGCATTAGAAGTTCCTTTTAACGCGAGTCTTCACACCCATTAATAGCAATATGTACTCAACAGGTTTTTATGGTTTGGATTATGATAAGTTGAGCATACATGTATTTAAAGTATGTTTCTAGAAGAAAAGGAAGAAGGTTAGTAGAGATGAAATGTTAAAACTTAACAATGTTGTTTAGGCCTAGGTCATGAGTACTGTTCAGCCTCGAAAATACACTGGTGCAAGGCGATTTGATTTGCCCTCTGTTTTGTCAAAACAGCCGTCTGAAAAACATCGCCAGGGCGAACATAAAATGAAAATGTGATCAAAATCATCTCCAGTATTATGTCACTAAGAGATATCATTACTAAATTCTGTTACAGTATCAAAGAAATCAGTAATTTTCGGATTATTTCTGTTTAAATGCAACCTTTTGGGTCCCGGAAATGTTGATGTTTTTGATGCACTTGTTCTGCGAAATGTTCATCAGAGCATTATTCAGTCATTGCTGCAATTTGTAGTATGTATAATAACAAGTGTTATGTGCTATTAGCGTACGTCCCATTGTCACTTCTACTGATGCACACGGCATCATTGTCTTGCATATGGCCGCTGTAGGAAATAGTTATCAGTTATCAGTAGTAGAAAAATAGCAAGCCCCCTCCCCCTCCAAAAAAAGTTTGTCCCCTAACAAAGCTTGCATCTCTATCAAACACCAATTGCAGTTATTGTATGACCTACTTTTAGTAGTATAATTGTAAAGATGCGATATTATCACTGCCTATACTGTGTGCATGTTCTATACAATATATAAGGCAGATGGCCCAGTGCCCTAGCTTTGCTGTTTTACAGTGGCGGCCTGCCCCATCCTCCGTTGGCTTGCCCTGCCCTGCCCTTTCAACCAAGTTTCATCGCCTAGCCCCTGTTGCATCAGCCATTGTACTTCCCTACTCGCCAACTCCGTAGTAGCTCCATGCTTTGACCTTGCAGCGATTTCAACTCTTCAAAAATCCCTGTTCTACAATGTGATTATCTTTCACTAAATTCCACACAGTTCACTACTGCATTACTGTACATAGCCTGTTTGAACATATGAGTTTCAACTACACATGCGCAAATCCTCAAACCTGACCCAACATTTACCCTGGGCGCTTTGCAGTGTTTGCAAACAACCAGCTCCATAAAAAATTACAGTAGTCCTATTTAAACAACTTTTTATGCAATGTCGATTTAAAAAAAAAATCAAACTTCAGTGTCTACTTTCGAAGATACAGGAAGTAGAGTAGTTAACACATGAACGTTGCACAGAAAGAAAAGGTGACTGAAGCATATGGTCAAAAGGACTGCCAAAATGTTTGCAAGAAAGAAACTATTGTCTTTACGGAGAGAAAAAACATACTGAGAGATGGAAAATCCTTTTCAGTATCAGAGATGTTAGCTTCCCACAAAATACATAGATTGTCTCAACTCATAACATTTCCTGATCAAAACAATGGTTCAAATATTACGCGATAGTCTAGCAAACAATTCAAGCACATCTTCGTAACATAAGCGCTTGTTGTCAAGGTTAGGAAGTACAGTATGTAGTGTTTGCAAGGGGTATCTGGGTACCCACCTGACGTGATACTACCCAATTTCTAATTTATTACACCGAATCCTATGCAAAGTGATTTTTTTTTTTTTTTTTTGCAAACCGATGGTTAGGCAAGATTTTCCAATTTAATATATTTAATTAGATTTAGAGAATATAATTCATTAAGTATAGCATCCAAGATGTAATATCTTCATACATGAGGGTAAACAATTTTTTTCGGGTACCCGGATACCCGAAGGGTAACAGCTCTCGGGTACCCGGTTCCCGATTTTTGGACCTGTGTAAACACTAATGTAATGTGTTGTAAAATTATTCATGAACATGTGTTCATTTATTCATTTGAAAGTAAGCCAGTGAACAAGAAGTTTGTTGCACATTGGTATCATGACAGTTTGTGTTAAGTTTGTAGCCTGGTTAAATGCACTTGAATGTGAAATCTTGTGAATTAGTCCGATTAAAGTTGTTTTTCTCCTTGTCCACAGAACAAGTGATGAGCTTGAGGCTCAGTTAACTAGCCCAGGGAATGTCTGGGATTGTGCCTACTGTTTATTATGGCCGACCAGAACCCTAGCTTTAATCAACCTGGGGGGTCGCAGCGCCGCATGAGACAAGGTGCCACATCTGGGTCGTCTGTCTCGTCACACTTGTCACAGGACAAAACTTCAGCCACAAATAACAAAAGGTATGCAAGAACTGATCCATTTTAAAGTTATCATGTTTGCATGGTGTTGTATCTCTGATGCATTCTGTCTAGGGATGTGTTAGTGAAATGGTCCCATGCATTCTGTCTAGGGATGTGTTAGTGAAATGGTCCATATGACCATGAGGAGATCCCTTTGAAGTATACCGGCAGATTAAATACAGTCTTTGTTTCACTGGGGAGACGCTGATAGAATGAATCAGCAAACCAGCAGTAGTTCAAGCCTCATTATGCAATCAATTTAAAACAAAACCTAACCGATTGCTACCTGGTATACCATCCTTTTTGGTACTTATTGTGTAGTAAAATAATCACACAACCACAACGAAGTACTTTTTTGCCAACATTTTGGTGGTCCCTTCCTAGAGACTATGTATGATAAAAGTGTAAGGGGCCTTTAATCTCATGAGGAGATTGTTAGAATGGTTAGGCTGATTCAATGTGGATCTAGTGTCATTCAGGTTCTTGGTTACAGTAAGACCTTCAGTGATAACAAGTAACTATTTCCCCATTCCCCAAAACTTGATGTGCCGTCCAGATTTGTGTAATAAAAATTTTTTTGACTATCCCTTCTTGTGTCACTTTCTACTGTTTTGCATTTATTTTCACTCTTCTTGTCTTACTGAAGGAAAAAGCAAAAGTCCGGATTAAAGAGGAAATCCACTCCAGAAACAAGTTCCATTCCAGAAAAGGTCAAAAAGGGAAGTAAAACTGTTATATCTGATCTGACATTTTCCTCTCAATCCTCAAGCAAAGAGTTGAAAGTAGCAATTGAGAAAGTTCATCGCACCCCAAAAGACTCACAGCAGACGTCAGTCTCCCATAGTAGGTCATTGCCTACCTTCCAAACAAACTTACCTGGACCCTCAAAACACTTATCCTCTGCCTCAAAGCTTGAACTGAAACGAGGCAAGCAGTCCAAGAGGAGGAAACAAGAGGAGGAGGCCGAAGAAGAGGAAACTGAGATAAACATTACCCCAAACTCTCTCAGATCTTACTCGAGGACTCACCCGTACCGCTTTCAGTCTATCGATTACTACGCTCCTCGGCGTTTATCCAAAGGAGGGATCAGCGTCGTGTTTGAGACTTCTCCCGGTAGAGTCTCGATTCCCGAAAGCCAATCTCTACCCTCTGTATCCAGTCTGGGTGGTTCAAAGACGGAAGAAAAGGGAAACAGTGATATATCAAAGTCCAGCAAAGGCCTCAAACACAGCTCGGGATCAGATACAAGCGTTAAAGGTGAGGCGCCAACGACCTCCGGAGTTCAAACCAGGAGGCAGAGTGAACCGACTAGTAGCTCCGGTAAAAGCAAACGGAAAGCGAGTGCCGGCACCAGCCCTGCTAGTTCCAAAGGAAAGAGCAGTACTTCTAAAGGTGAGTTTCCTGGTTGACCTTTAATACTCCAATTGCTAACAATTGACACCATTTGAATGTACGGGTTATTTATTGTTCAAATTTGTGGGATGAAATGGAATAGTGTCTGTTTCAGTAGAATGGTTTTCAGTGGTTGTGTTTGATTTGTATTGAGATCACCTATGACCAAAATATGAACTCTGTAGAGAAAATATGTTCAACAACTGCAGTACCGCTCTGATGAATTTCATAGTCATGGGATGTTTATATGCCCTTTAATGAGTAACAGCATTCTAGTAGCTTGTGGGGAGATTAAAAGTCAACAAGGAAGCAAACTTTGTCTATCATTGATGAATCCCGTGTTGTACTGCATTGTGGATGCCTTCTTCATCTGGGGTGCTTTGGATAAACTGGAGAGGCCATAGGTCATTTGAGATTTCCAATGGCCATAAGTATAAAAACCTAAATAAGCTGAGGCTACTCAATGCCCCTTAATGAGTACTAGCCATCGAGAAGTTTGATGGAAATGAAAGGTCAATTGAGGTCAACAGTTCTGTACATAAAATCTGGAAATTTTGTGAGCAAGCTATAGGCAATACATCTAGCTTTGATGAGTCTCATGGATTAATTTTGGTATTATTGTGGATTTGTGGTGGCCAAATGTCATTTGAAATCATTGATTATCAAAATCTGAAAACCTTGTGAACAAGTTCACACTGTAAGTTTAGTTCTCTCACTTGGTATGCTGAGCCCCTTACTGAGTTAAATATGTATTGCTATAATTTTCGTGTGGAGATGCTATTGTACAATAGGTCTGAACTATTTAAGCACCACATATACTTGTCAGAAAATGAGATGTCTTTGTTCCATAGAGTTGATGTTTGTTTTTGTTGGTACTTCAGCACACCTGGCCTTGTCATACTCTTGTTTGCACAAATGAGAGGCCAAAGATGGGTATTTATGCGGTGTCAAAGATGACCTAGTTCTGTGTGAAATGCTAGTTGAGTTTAGGGAAAGTTCTTCTTTTTTTTTTTTAATTTTAAAAACAAATTAAAGCCATGTAATATCCATTACTAACATTTGTTAAATGGAATGGTGGTATAACTGATTTGTTTTTCTCAAAAACTAGGTAAAGAATTTCCATGACTTCACAACACATCTATGTGACTGTCAAGTATTCCCCACAGTAAGAGGCAAGTTGGCATAAGACAGACATATACATCCATGAGCAAATGAAAAAAAACAAATTAGCCTGAAGACTTGCTTAAGTCATGTTTATCATAGCATTTTCTGGCTTATAGAAACAGCCTGTTAATACAGGTCTCTATTAATACTAAGTGCATGCAAAGGCTTCAAATGTCCCTGTGCAGAATACCTTCAGCTTTGCATTTGTTGCCGTTGCAAATTGGTCTATGTTCGGGCGGCCCATTCGGTGGAAAAGTCTGTCAGGTTGATGCGAGATTAGAGACCATTCTGTCGGGTCCAGATTCCCCCTGGAGAGTGCATCTGCCTCTCTGTTGCTTTTCCTGGCTATGGCGGGGGGGGGGGGTGCCTGTAGGGCCAGGTCATTCCTGTGACACAGATATAAGAGGTTCCAAACTGCTGCACAGGGATGGTAACCTAGTACCTCCTTGGTGATTTATATATGCTACCACCATCATGTCACATAAAACTGTGACTAGGTGGCCCTGAAGGTGTGGAACAAAGTGTAGTATTGCCCTCCTCACCGCCTCTAGTTCCAACTCGTTCCAACTCGCTGATGTGTAGTCTGGTCAGGTCTGGCAACCAGGTCCCTGCCGCTGTGAAGGCTAGCCAAAAAGCGCCCAGCCAGATAGCGAGGCGTCAGCTATTATCGATTTCACAGGCCTTTTTGTCATTGAAAACCCACAAGAAAAATAAACACTTGAAGCATAAGCCATGAACAGCTTCACATAATAGGTGAAGAACACACAAATATGAAGAATAATAACATTTACATTGAGCTATAGAGCGTTAAATATTTTTAAACGAACACTCTGGTACGTACAGCAACAAAGGTAACGGTACTACGTTTATGGTGCATTCGGTACCTATAACATAACAGAACTAACGATACAAAAACGTCAAAGGTTACTTATGCAGCACTTGGAAAGCATGTTGAGAAACTTCTCTTTCAGATCATGAAAGCCAACACATTCAGGAAACGTCCGAAAAACATTTTCCAAGACTATCTTCAGAGTAGGCTTCTTAACTTTTAATGGTAGAATTCAAAAGGAGGTGATGGGCAATGACCCTGAGGAGGGTCGAGGGGGTGCAGTGCTAAAATATTGCCAGTTATTAGGCTAGGTAGATGGGAAGAGACAGGTAAATAGCCAAACCAGGGAGTTTTGGAGGTTATGTACGGAAACGATGCCAACTTTTTTATTGAAAGTTTATCCTATTGCGTTGAGTTTCTAAAAATACTGAACAAGTACCTTTTCCCCCTACCAATATGTACTGCAAATGGCCGAACACATGCATTTAGCAAGTATATACCATTAATTTTGAGTCCTTAACACAGTACCAATTCCAGCCACCTGCACATCACCCCAACTGAATGAGACCCTAATCAGCAGCAACTGTCGCATGAAATTGGAAACATTTAACACTGCAACCTCACTGATCTACCTCCAGGTCAATTCCCCCCCCCCCCCCCCACACACACATGTGCTCTTCCATTCTGGAGGTTTTCAACTACAATTTCAGCATCATTTTTCATGTGTTGGAAACTGTTTGGCTTTTGAAGTTTGGTGAATCTGCACTTCTGCACTACTTAAGGCACTTCAGATGGGAATTGTAGGTCGACTGTACAGTACTGTAGGCCCTAACTGTTGACATTTGTGTGGTAAAAAGAACATGCTTTATTAAGCTACTGAACATCTGTCGTGACACAAATTCCAGGGGCAGATCATTTGTTTTCTGTTACGAGTGGCTTTGCTTTGCGAGAGACTTTACACTGCAAACAGCACGAGCTCTGCTTTAAGCAATATAGTTCAATCCATTGATTAGATTGTATGTTTGTCGAGTAAATTAATTGAAAACACTGAAACAGGTGACCATTTGACCTCATGAATGTACCCAATTGGTTACCCTTTAAAATGGATGACAATATGGCTCTTATTCATTGTTACCTTGAACATCACCTAAACACCAGGCCGTTCAACAGACAGGTATGACAAAGAGATCGGGAGGAACCTTCCGTCACGCTCCCCTGAACAGGATGTCATTGTTCCTCTGTAGGTTTGCTTAATTCATTGAGAAAGAATTGTTTGTTTTTGAAAATTGCCATACATATTATAATTGTGAACTATAGTGCATAATACGAGCTAGAAAGGGGGGAAACGGTGAAAAGAAGGAAGGTCACAGAAGAAGGCCAAGCTAAACGAGTACAGTCAGCACTGTCTGTTAGCCGGTCTATATGATTACACTTCATTCTGTCCCAAATAGGATGGTATTAACTGTTACTATTGTAAATCTAGTCACACCATGGAACGGCTACGTAAAGTGGTCTCTGTGTTCGGTGAAGGTAAGTCTACATTAAGCCTTGATATTCGGCCCTGGTGTAATTGCTAATCTTCTTATTATTAGTGGAACAACATACAAATATACACACACAGTCAAATACAAATATACTTTACAGACACACTGTGAATTTCAAACTTATGTTTGTTGTTTTGTTATTAAAGTAGTCAGTGGTAAATGATTTCTACAGTGTTGTTTAGATCAGAAATCAATGGATCATTTTTGCTTCCTCAGGAAAAGGGCGAACAACAGCAAGAACAACGGGCGCCTCAACTTCAAGCCAGGCTGCGAGCACAAATTCCACGACGGGAACCTGTGCCAGCACAAGGTGAGTATTGTGAGGTGTTCTTTGCCATCCACAATATTACAGACAAAGTTTTGTAAAAACATGGTATTGGTCATCATGGGTAGTCTACCAGTCATGGTATTCAGTCACAAATTTAGTGTTGTCTGTTCAGTTCAGTTTATTTTATTTTCACTTGTATGTAAAAACCAATGATGGAACAACATGTATCATTTCAATAAGTGGAATGAGAGCTGAAGAAGATAGATGTATTTACAGGCAGCTCCCCTTTGCAGAAGTAAGGGCAAAATGTATTTAAAGCATTACAAACAATAGTAAAGGGAGGGGGGGAACTGTTGACAATTTATAAAATGATGAAGAAAATGGGAAAATAATAGCTAATCTGTAATTAAGTAACAATCATAGTCAGTTGCGTGGCCCAGTCTTTCCTTTAGGAGCTTTTGTGATGCAATGTACATACAGTACTGTTGTGTTTGTCAACAGTAAGAAAGGGGTGCAAAGTTCCAAAACTTTGCACCTCCCATTGTTTGGTGTACCTTTCTTGAAATACTGTAGGTGAACTATAGATGAATATTGAACTACACAATGAATTTAGAGTTACTTGTAACTGTTGCATTCATGAATAAATTCTAGGGTATTAATGAAATTAAAAATTGTCTTGTGTTTGCTTTGTAAAGATGTAATAGTTTACCTTCTTGGGGAAAATGTTAGATATGGTCTCAAACCTGCAGTGACTGTTGCCACTTAAAGGCTATCTTTGTTTGTTTATGATTTTCTGCTTGTTCTGTGTAGTCAAAATGAAGCGTAATGTTTTAAAATTTCTGTAATCAAGTTTACCAAAGTTTGGTGGTTCATAAAGTTGCATGAAAACAAATTTGGAGGCCCTAACAGACCACACTCCGATGTCTCTATGTGTACATGTATACAGTACATCCAGAACGTTGCTATTCATTACTTGTGTGACCTGAGTAGAAAAATGAAATTAACACTAGTAATTGAACAGTAGTAGATGCAGGTTCCAGGAAAAGGAGCTATATTGCCATTTTGTTTTAGATTCTAGAAGCATGCATCTTTCTTTCACATGTGCCATTTCTGACAATGTACAAGTATAAAAATTATAGGTTAAACATTGTACAGTTTGCAAGTTGCATTGAGAAGGTTAAAATTTCTTGAGTCTCACATAATATTGTACATACATGTCACTAGTATTGGCACTGTTTACACTGGTGCTTTTCACAGTATATTACTAAGTACTGTACACATACTGTAAGAAAGTTGTGAGGCAGTGTTTTTTTCTAGCAGCCACCAGCAACCATCAGGTAAAGAAGATCACTTGCTACATTGTTGTATCATGCAACTTACAAAGATAAGTATTGTACTGAAGGGTATGACATCTTGTCTGTAAACGTGATGTGATCGGCATAAAGATGCTTTTGTCTAGCTTTTACTCAAAACGGAATTCAAAATTGTTACAACTTCTGGATAAGATAGACATGTGGTGGATCTTTGTGACAAGTTCGTTACTGTAGGTGTGGTAAGACACAATATGACCTGTTTTGAGATGATACAATTAAACAACATTTGGATTTGAATTAATTTTCATATCTACAGTTATTTCCAAAGAACTAGTAAAGATTTCAGGAATTACACAGAAGATATGAGTCCTTAGTATTTGTGGTGTAAATGAACAATAAGTGAAAACCAAAATGTTGCTTGTCATCACAGTCAGATATGGTATAAATCTCACTGAATTCTAGAAATGATTTCATTTCCCACGAAAATGTGAGAAAGACCCAAAGTTGTTCAGTTTAACGTTAGTTACGGTGTGCCATTATCTAATATTCCCAAAAATGACCTTGTTGCCATTTTCAAAGTTTCATTTGACAATGGTAGGTAGAAGAATCTGAAGCAAAGTAATCCCAATTACATATGTTTATCTTGAATGGTAACATTCCACCTCTTTGAGGGTGAAATGGACACCACGTAACTATTAAACATTAAACATTTGGTATCCTCCCACAATCGAGCAGTTT
This sequence comes from Apostichopus japonicus, assembly GCF_037975245.1. NCBI lineage: Eukaryota > Metazoa > Echinodermata > Holothuroidea > Aspidochirotida > Stichopodidae > Apostichopus > Apostichopus japonicus. The sequence continues at coordinate 9,210,897 of NC_092570.1, read as the reverse complement.
GAAAAAAACAACATTTCATTATGTTATCTTTTCAGTAGATATATAGTACACAAATAGTAGTATTTTCTGATGAAGAAGCCTTTGTTCTCCAATGTTAGAAAACAATTAATTACAATCCTGATTGAATGAAAACTAAGCATACATGTGTGTTCTGTTTTGCAAGCCAATATTGTGTCTTTACATGTATATATATACAGGCATGTATGGTAAACTTTATCATGTATTGCAAATAGTACTGGAGTGAACAAAGGGGGATGTGGTAAGGGATTCTTGTCGAGACTGTTTATCCATGGAAGAATTATGGCCCATTGTCAGACAAAGGGTTGCAAGGTACTGATCTCTTCATCCGAGATTCCAAGTGCTGTGGATTAGGGTCAGGGCAGTATTTGCTATGATAATCTACTCTCTACCTTTGTAAGTTTGTATGGCTCCATAGTACTGTACTGTTCCTGCTTGGGCAGTATTATCTTGGGACTGCCACCATGGTTCATATGTCCAGTGGTATTGAAAATTTACTGTGCAGTAATTTATACTGTAGGTTCATAATAATAATGTAGATTTATATAGGGCCACTCCAGGAAAGGAGTAACTGCTTATGGCACTTCATAATTCAAGTAGTGTCACCATTCTACAGGTACTTACATACAGTACATACATGTACTGTACATGCATTGTACATGCACGGTACCTGCACTGTACATGCACTGTACATGCATTGTACATGTACACATGCTCACATACATGTGCATCACATCTATGTACAGTACTGCACGTGTGCGATACTGTGTTCACACTTGTGAGCAATAAATTGCATATTTACGGTACAATGTTGACTATGTTCAGAACTGGCATATATTTTCACCATTCTATACAAAATGCTGCACATGTGGACACAGCTACTGTGCATGATACAACTAATTTTCACTACTTTATTATTCCCCAGTTGCTATGGTATAGCCTATTGTGTGAGACTTTCTGAGAGTGTTGGTCATTGTAAATGTGATGTGACTGTTACAATTACTGGTTTATTCCTTACAGAAATTGCAATATTATATATATGAGAGTACTTTCTACCCCAAAAAAATGTGGGTCATTCAGTATATTCCAGTCTACGGTAAACATTATAAACCAAGGCTCATTGTGAAAGCTATTTTTCATCTGAATTTAATTTTGGCCTGTACTGTAATTTAATTGATAGCTTTCCATATATTATACAGTGTGTAAATTATGAATAGTGTTTAATGTATACCTGTACATTTATGACTCAGTCACTCGCTATTGGTCTGTTATCATGGAGCTCTAACAGTTCATGCCTGTGATGATGTTACAAATCACCTTCAAAAAAAAGGGGAGAAAAAAAGTATTAATAATCCTTCTATTGCACCTCTCTCTGTCACAAGATGTCAACCAATGTGTAGACCAAATGATATTAAATTCAAGTGTATACTGTACGTAGTACTTACTTAATAGATAGGTCTGTATATATACAGTAGCATATCTACAATATACAAGCATTGTCTTGTTATAAATACCCTAGCCTACTTCACTTGTATGGCACTGTGTGTGTACAGTACTGAAACATGTTCATTCTGAAAGTATACCTACCCTAGATATAATGTACAATAGCAAACATATGCGGTCTGGAATGAAGGCATCATTGGAACCTCAATTTATTAGTGTACAGTATGCCTACCAAAGGAAACCTGTTAATTTATGTCGATTTTAGCCAACATTCTAATTTTTCACAGAGAAGATAACTTACAGGCACATGTATCTATTTAAAGAATATAATATTGTCAGACAGGAGGTGGGGTATTGCTGGTTTGCTGTTGTTATTTACATCACTCCTCACTCACCAATCTCGTATGCACTCCGATCGACCCTAGGCTAAGAACTGAAAACATTCTTGACACAGCCCCCCTCCCCACGCCCCCCCCCATGCCACCATGTTGTTACATTGCTTCATCTCCATTTTCACAATTTTGTAGTGCTCTCACAGTTAGTGATTTGGCTGAAAGCATGTTAATGAGATTTGTAATATTTTGATACATCCTGTGGGGTCTTGTTAAATTAACAACTGCAATTATCTCTTTAAGGATTTCTTTGCCAGGAACTTTTGGTCTTCAACATTAGTTTGTAAGAATAAGCTTTAAAAGCTTATTGACCTTGGTAGTTTGCATCTGTTTGGACCATTCCAACGAAGTTGTATCAACCAGTTCATTAAATAAAGGCCATATTCTATTACCTTTTTTTAATCTGAATCGTCATTCCCACTGGCCCCCTTTAAGTAGCTTTAGATCAAAAGATAATTCTCTGTTGTCAAAATTCTCCCTAAACAGACATTTGAGTCCAATAGCACCTTTCATATTGGTAGTTATTTTTACACACACACGCATACACACACATACACAAGAAGAAAGGGGACAAAGAATCACTTTGCTGGAGCTTAGTTCTCATTTACCTATAGATACGATAATAGTGATTTGGAGGCTATATTTGTTTCCTTTCAAATTTTTGCTATTATTTCACAATTTTCAATTAGTATTGTCATTATAAATAGAGTGCATTCACTATGGACAGTACAAATTTGTGTGTTCCATGGTGTACTGTAAACTTGCAGCATTATATGGTTACTGTAGTTCCCATACACACACATGTATATAGAAATAGATCAGTAGTTTTGTATGTGTACAGATCCTTGCATCTACACAGTGTATACACTGTAGTGCCTACTCAACTGTACGTATACACATGATATATACTGTATACATACAGCTGCTAACCTTGTCCACAAGGTTTAACTAGTTTGGCCCTTCAACAATGTCAGCACTCACAAGCCTGGAGACATTCAGTTCAACTCAGTATGTACCATGGCATATTGTATGTTACTGTTAAAGGGAAACAATACTAGCATTACATGTATATGCAAGGGCCTCAGTATATGTGGGCTCAAGAAGAGGGGGGAGGGGGAAGGAGGTTGAAGGAATGGTTGTCAGGGAAATCTGATGGTTTGTTGGCAAATCATGCTTTTTGTCCAGAAAAGTTTCCCTGTTGTATCAGACACCTTTGTCACAGGTAGATTCATATTTGCCATTTTGGTCAAGAGGATCAATGAGTTTTGTACAGTAAAAATTCAAATCTAGGTCTACCTACAGTAACTTTTGAAATCTGGTGACTTTCTTTGTGTTTTATCCACAGGACTCACTTGTGTGTACTTAATGTTTGTTCAGATAACAAAAAATTATCCACAGAACAGACTACATTTTTTTGTGTACTTAATCTTGAAAGATAATCATCCATCCAGCATGTCCTAGGGACAAATAGCATATGCCCTAAACGATCAAAATTTGTGCAAACAATTTAAAAAAAACCAACATTCAGTCAGTCCTTTGCTGTGACATTCAACGCCTGCTTTGTATCGTAATATCTGAACTGCTAACCAAGTTTACTGCCCAGATTTATCCCTTTCAAGGACAGAAATGAAACTTTAGTAGTACCTAGAAGTTTATTGTAAACTTATGTGATGAGTTATTGTGGCCACAAATTGTGTAATTTGTGAAGATGATAAAATGCAAACTGTAGCTAAAACTGTAGTAAGTACACTAGCATTAATTTGATCTGCTAGTTTGATCTTTCGATATCTCAGAAGTAAGTACATATAATCATACAGATAATGGGTACCTTTGAAATTTTGGTACCCATTGAAAGGATTGGAAAGGATAGGGATCTGTCAGACTGGTGATTTTTAACATACATGTACATGTTACCAATTCCAGATTTGAAGTTATTGTCATTTTAAAAGCCTCATGATGCATGAATTCCATTATAATATATATACATGAACTAACCAATGTCTAAGTGACTGTGTCTAACTCTACAATCCTTTTGATGCTATTGTGTACTCAAGGAAAACACTCAGTCCATGTCCGATGTACTGTATTAGGCAAAATTTGGGCCCATTCACAGGATGGAGTGAATGAATAATTCAAACCAAAACGTTGGTTTCCCAACAAACAATCGCACCAACACATTCGGACACATGAGCATAATGTTTGATTTGAATACTTAATATGACTATTGAAAAACAATGTAGCCTATACCGTGAACTATTTTTTTTTCTTTTTGCTGGATTTCGTACAATCAAGGGTTTAATTGATGAATCCAGGGTCTCATCTCCAAGTAATCTTCTGTTTGGTTTTGTACACAATCTCAGGATGTTTTTGTTTCATTTTTTTCCATTTTGCTGGATCTCTGCGAATGTGCCAGCATTTTCTATATAAATACAAAAACACATCCTCCTGATTGGGTGGTTATTTACTGCACAATAGTGTCAAAAGAAGTTTGTTAAGGTCGTTGAGATGGAATGCACATTTAAATAAGGCTTTATTTATAATTTTTAAATATAATTTCCCATTGGCCACTTTTCTGTTGTTGGTTTATTTAATATATGTTACCAATTTAGGAATATGTTACCAATTTAGGAAGGATCTGGATTACCTGAAAGCATAAATAGAGGCATGTAAGGACTGTCAATTGTACCTACAAGTACTCAAATTTAAATGCAGTACTTATCCCCTGTAGCTTAAAACCTGTGCCAAATGAAACTTTCTCTAAGACTTTTTACAATCTTAGAAGCAGATAAGACAAGGATGAATTAAGCCTATGGGAAATTAAACGAATCTGATGGATTACTGCAAGGTTGACGAACTAGAAATAATGTTATTATCCACTGGCTGCTCATTTGAGCATTAGTGCTAGGTGGTGGTCTTAATCTTTTCGCCGAAAAAGAAATGAAGCGAAATTCATAAAATGTGAAGGCCTTCAGACAAGAGACTAATTGACCTGAAACTGTTCTCATCTTGAAAACACAGAATTAAAAAAATATTGAAAAAGTTCTTTAATCTTTTGTTGAAAGATCTACAAAATCTTGGCTACAGTAAAGTTATCCACATACAGTAGATCATGCACTTACCTACCCCTCTACCTTACCAGTTACCAGTGATAACATTTTACCACTGGGATCCCCCTCCTCCCCCCCCCATAAAAAACAAATTCCTTGTGAATCTATCATTGCAAATAACTGGTTCAAATATCTAAGAGAGAAAAAAGAACACTCAGCCATTGGCATATATAAGTACTGAAAGCAGTCTGTGTAGGTTAAATGTTCAAAAGTTTCTCAGCTGACATTTCAATCCCAGTTGGAGCTCGATAAACTTGTTGTGCTTGTCAGACATTACTTAACACTTTCGCTTAATAGCACTTGCACTTTGATTAGGGTCATTCTATTCAAAATCAATCAAAGGCATCATAATTTGTTGATATTAGTGAGTTAAGAAGGCGTGCAAAATTCAAGCATTTTTGGACTTATACTTTTGAGTTGCAGCCGTTTGAAGTTGAGGTGCTACGTCCACTTTTGCTTGACGAGCGTGCCTCCATTACAAAATACCAAATTTGAGTCCTTATAAACTCTTGATAAAACATGCTAGAGTCCTGAAAATAGCTGCTTAGGTCAAGATGTGGCCATAGATGATTGGAGTAACTGTTACAGAGATACAGTATATTGCCTCAAAAATGGAAAATATCACACCTCCATTTTTGCTGGTTCATTTTTGGCCACATCTTACCAGTAAACAAACATTGCTTTCAGGTTACAACCAGCCTATAGTATTGGGGTTAAAAGATGTTGCTAATACTGGGGCCATATACCACTCACTTTTGGAAATAATTTGTATGACAAGTGGCACTTTGTGTGATTTTGCCAAAATATGACCTTCATGTATAGGCCAAAAATTGCGATGACATATAGTTAAACTTATAGATTTGTATGTGGAAGTTCTATATTGGAAGGATGTATTAAGCAAACATTTTACTTGCTCCCTCACTATAAGTGCAAAAAAAAATTATCACTGAGCTTGAGGGCCATGAACTCTTTCTACTATGTTCAGTGTTTCATGCTACTGTAATATAGGGGCCACATAAAGTCAGGTAGGTAGGCAGGCTGAGAGTGTACAACAATGCCTTTTCTGAGTACACTCTTTCATAATTCTACATACTGTAATATCATTCCTTCCTGAAATGTTCATGTACCTTCATCTCTTTGTACATGTATGATTGTATGTGCCATTATCGAAATTTAAACATCGTTCCCAAAATGCATACGTATAATTACTGAAGCACTCGCAATATACATATTGACTGCTGAAACATTGTTCCCAAAATGCATATACGCATTACTGAAGCAATTTCAATATAAATATTGCATGCTGATGCTCTATAATGCTACATTTCCATGAACTGTTTTATCACTTGTTGTAGGTCTTCCAAAGGAAAGGTTTGTATTGCCTTCCTGTGTTCCCTTGTAAGCTAGGGATGCCAACAAGGCAACATGCTGGAATAGCACCCAACAAACAACAGGTCTACTTGGTCAAGACAATGCACCAGTCTCAGACTTTTTTCATGAAGTTAATTTTAACATCAAAGTGCATCTCTGACCTCTCCATACTAGTTCCAAAGTGCCACTGGTTATGATATAAACATGCTTTGTAAAGGCCAAGCTGATCTATGCAAGAATACTAGAAGCTTCAGATGATTGTCTCGATGGTTTTTGTAGTATCTGTAGAAAAGCAGTGAATCTCCTTGTGATTGCTATTAGCAGGTCAAATTAATGGTGTGACCTGCAGGCTGCTACCTGGAATTATTTTGGGTTACGATGCGGAAGGCTCAGTAACCTTTGGAATCGTGCTGGCGTGTGTGTGTGTGGGTATGTATGTGACGGCTAGCTTGTAAACACGATATCTCAACAACTACAAGTCCAATCAATGTCATACTTGGTACTGTAGGTACTGTAGATGACCTATGATGTGTAGATGTGCCATATTATTTTTGGTACCTATCTCATAAATATCAGTGAGTGGGTGTCTTAACATAAAAAACTTAAAATGTCATTCTCTTCAACCATATGTCCAATTTAGTTCATACATGGTATGGTGATGTAACTACATAGTAAAGTACATGTTCCTTGCAACAACAATGTTTGCCTCCTTAATATTCATGATTGGATGGGACTTAATGTGAAATCATCAAGAACAGCTTGTAAACATGATATCTCAACGAACATTTTAAAGTTGAATCAATGTCATACTTGGTAGGTAGTTGCCCCAAGATGAGTAGATGTGCCATATTGTTTTTGCTTCCCATGACGTGAATATTAATGAGTGGGCAGGGCTTACCATAAAATCTTAAATGTTATTCTCTTCAACCGTATGTCCAATTTAGTTCATACATGGTATGGTAATGTATTAGTCGGATGAGTATTGTGCAATGTTTTTGAGCCAGAATAATTGCCTGTATGTTAAACTCAATGGCTGGTACTTTAGGGACAAGGCAATCCCATTTGTGTGCTGTTCTGGATTGAAATATAGCACATTTATAGTAACTACATGTTCGTTGCAACAACAATTTTTGCCGCCTTAATATTCATGAGTGGGTGGGGCTTTATTTGGAAATCATCAAAAACAGCTTGCAAACACGATATCTGAACAAACACAAGTTGAAGTAATGTCATACTTGGTAGGTAGATGTTGAACGATGAGTAGATGTACCCAGTTGTGTTGGGATCCAATTTCTTGAATATTTTTGAGTGGGCAGGGCTTACCATAAGTTTTATAAATGTCAACATACTTGGTAGGTAGATATCCTGTGATAAGAATAATGGTTTTTGGTGACCATGCCATTGAATATATGAATAAATAGCTTAACGTAAAATTTGATTCATACTGGTATGGTGATGTTGTACATAAATAATAAGCACATTTTCATGATGTCTCCTACTTTGTCATTAATATTCATCAAATTGTAAGAAATAGCTTTAAAGCACAAGACACATATCAGGAATATGAATCAGTGAACATATGATATATTTGAACAAGTATACATGTCTAATCAGCTTTTTATACATGTACTTGGATAATACAATGCAATTTAGTTCATACATGGTATGGTAATGTATTAGTCGGATGAGTATTGTGCAATGTTTTTGAGCCAGAATAATTGCCTGTATGTTAAACTCAATGGCTGGTACTTTAGGGACAAGGCAATCCCATTTGTGTGCTGTTCTGGATTGAAATATAGCACATTTATAGTAACTACATGTTCGTTGCAACAACAATTTTTGCCGCCTTAATATTCATGAGTGGGTGGGGCTTTATTTGGAAATCATCAAAGACAGCTTGCAAACACGATATCTGAACAAACACAAGTTGAAGTAATGTCATACTTGGTAGGTAGATGTTGAACGATGAGTAGATGTACCCAGTTGTGTTGGGATCCAATTTCTTGAATATTTTTGAGTGGGCAGGGCTTACCATAAGTTTTATAAATGTCAACATACTTGGTAGGTAGATATCCTGTGATAAGAATAATGGTTTTTGGTGACCATGCCATTGAATATATGAATAAATAGCTTAACGTAAAATTTGATTCATACTGGTATGGTGATGTTGTACATAAATAATAAGCACATTTTCATGATGTCTCCTACTTTGTCATTAATATTCATCAAATTGTAAGAAATAGCTTTAAAGCACAAGACACATATTAGGAATATGAATCAGTGAACATATGATATATTTGAACAAGTATACATGTCTAATCAGCTTTTTATACATGTACTTGGATAATACAATGCAAGTTATAGATTCATGCTTATGAGAGCATAAAATTTGACCTCATTAATATTCATGCATGTATCAGTTTTTATACTATGTCACTAAATAGACTTTGTCAGCATGATATAACTGATTCCTGGAACCTTCCTTTTTATCTTGCCACATTAGTCAATAGGTAAGCCCTCTTCAGTTTGGTGTGCACAAGTTCATGAATATTAACATGTATGTGTGGCTTGCCACACTATGAATATACGCAACATGGTCCTTCCCGCACCCCCCCCCCCAGCAACTTCTCATGTACTGTCCTCCTCATTCTACTATTAACCACACACACACACACACTGTATCTAACTGGGATAAAGTACTGAGATAATTTAAGTAGGACATATTGGCAAGAGGATAAACTGTACCAGAACTCTGGCAAAAACCTGTACCAGAACTCTGGCAAAAAATATATAAAAAAGTTAAGGCCGTAATGTACATTGTACAATGTACATTGCATTTAACAGTGTTGTATTAGTTGTATGAGTCTTGTGCAATGTTTGTGAGCCAGTATCATTGCCTGTATGTTTAACTTCAATTTCTGGTACTATAGGGACAAGACAATCCCATTTGTGTACTGTTCTGGATTTGAAATAACCATCACATTAAACCTTATACTACGCTGTGCTGCATAAGTGTAGATATTACAACATTGAAGACAAGTCAGTTCCAATGCAGTCAGCAAAAATGATTAATAATGGAACTATATTAGCAGCAGAAATTCCATTTCTAAATTTGCCATAACTCATTGAACATACATGTGATCTAGAAAGCTGGACTTATGTGTCAAGATTATTATTATTTTTTTTAATTTAACATGGTGACATACAGCACTGTATATTTATATGTGTAGTTGTGTGTCAGTTGGAATTCAAATTCTTTGGTAGTATCTGCGATAGTAAATGGTTTAACTGTCTGACACAGAGGGATTACAGCATGGCATAGATTTGTTTTACACTTTTTGTCATATGGTTGGACTTAACACGGTCATTTAGTCTCAGCTTTATTTGTTGCATCATGATAACAAAATTTGCGCATCACTCTTTGATGATTATTCATTGTTATATATGATGGTAGGATTCCTCCTGCCTCATGGCCATTAGTCGTTCAATGGCTTCCCAAGCATAGGGGTATCCCTCTCTGCCTGTATATCAGCCTGCATATATCTTTCTGTCCAAGGTAGTTTGAAAGACTATTGCTCACTGAACCGTTGATCACTACCAATCTGTAAATTATAGGAAATTGTTGTCCATTTTCATGGCACTTTCTCAAATTAATATTGAAATTAGGGTCATTTGAGGTCAACGTAGAGCAAAGTATGAAAACTCATTTAGTGTCTTTCCCTATTAGTAACGTCATCTGATCTGGGCAAGTCATTGACGATCATTGTTACTGTAGATGACTTGGCAAAAATTTGTACAAAGAAACTGGTATATTGTGAAACATTTATAAAATAGGTGTCATGGCTATATAATGTGTTAATAATTGAAGAAGTGATATACTGTACCCTTCAAAAGCTTGTTATCTGATTTTTTTTTTATCACAGTTAGAAACAATTGTAGTTAGTAGAAGAGTGTAAAGTAGTTCAAAAAACTTCAGTCCACTTTGATATTATCACTTGATCACTTGAGGCAGGAGAGAGAGAGGAAGAGAGAGTGATGTATTTTAAAGGAAAATTAATGTGATGAAAATGTTCGTAATATTTGTCACAAATGAGATTTAGCCAGAACTCTTCATTCAGTTCTTACAATTGCTGAAGGAAATTTTATTTACAGTACTTAGCTTACTACTTTACCCTACCTGTTACCTTAAGCAGTGTTGACACAAGTAATGGAGTTTATCCTACAGATAGCAATTTATGGCTTGTGAGTTTGGGTTTCAAAAGCAGCTCTAAGAACAACATTCTTTGAATTAATTGTAATGGATAATTAGATTTGCTGAAAATACTGACAGGCTTCCATTTTCTTTTCCATTCATCTTTGGTTGGGATGCATTGTGTCTTAATAGATTGCTCTTGTCATGTGCAAGAAGTGTCTTAGATTTGGTAAAGATCAAAGGTCAACAAAAGTCTGGAAACACTGTTGATCGGTTTTTACTACTGATATATTGCATTTTTATCTGCAGGTTTAGCACTGTACACCCTCTCGTAACTGAGTTAAAGCTGTTTATTCCACAGCAACGTTATTCATCATCATTCCTCCTCCTCATCATCCTCCTCCTCCTTCTTCTTCAAGATCTAGACTTGCATTCCATCTTTTTGATTCAAATATTCTGAAATCATGCACAATAAATGAATTGAATGGAACAAGTTGAATGAGCTCCCCAAAAAAGAGTACATTGTAAAGTGTTTTTTTTTTGTGCCCCTTTCAGGAGTCGGCGTGGCTCTGGCATGAGCAAGAGAGGGCCGGGAAAGGGAGGCCGACAGGACGGGATGTCTAACCAGGACACTACCACAGAGAGTAGTGCCAGCAATGCAAACGAGTCCAACGAGGAGACATCACAAGGAGCCACAGCAGGTGAGGGTTTTGTTGCTGTAAAGCAAGAGTCTTAAATACAGTAAAGGTGATATTTGAAAAGGGCAAAACTAGAACATTTTAACCTCACTGTATCTCATTCCAGTGGTTGGTTATTTTGATGTTACAAGCTCATTTTTGTGAGATAATCACTTACTTCAGGAAATAGAGCAACCTGTTAATGAAATGAGTTTATCTTTTCTCTGATGGTTCAGTGTTATCTTTGTTGTTGTTTTTTTTTTTTTTTTTTCATGATTTTATTTGTCCATATTTGTCTTCTCAGTAGATGCACCAATTAATTAGTTCCACACAGGGTTGGCTGATTTAAATCACTGAATTAAATCATGATTTAAATCAAGTATTTTTTTTTTTTTTTTTAAACATATAAAGCACATGTAACTTGTAACATTAATCAGTGTGCAGAATCAGTTAGTCATCATCTTACACTTGTACATTAAAGGTTCCAAGGGTGTTTCCAACTAATGTTATAAAATAAACACAAAGCTTCAATGTGTTTGTCATAAATGTTTAAAATACTGTAAGACCCAGAAGTTAGTGTGTGGATCTACTACAGGGAATAAAGCATAGAGGACATGTATAAAACCGTTGTCAACTTTACCACTAAAACGTAAACACTGAAATGCGAACTTGAAGGTGTATTTGTACAGTCAATAGACTTTCAAGTTTAAGGCTGCTTCTTCATGTTCAATGGCACTTTAAATAAGAACACAAGCTGAGTAGCTTTATGAGTTCCAAGGTGGTTTCTCAGCTTAGAGTGGACCAGACCATATGGTGGTTCATTTTTTTACGGAATAGCCTTTACCTGTATGTACACTATACTATAGGATGAGATACATCCAGGTGGCAGGTGTGCACATGTGTATCAGTGAGGTCAATATCTTTCTTGTATGGAGAGAAAGATTTAATTTAAAGAAAACAGGAAGTCAAGCAGACATCCTATTGTTATGTAAATAGTTGATTATATTTTGTAACAAGATTGTGAAAATAGTACTCAACAAGGATAATGTTCTTGTTGTATACTCTAGAACATCTATTTGGGTTGGCTACATATATTTGAACAAAAGTGTAATAAAAATATGGAAAATCATAAGATTTCTTCTTTCTCCAAACTGCATAATGCATTCTATAGGCTCATACCAATCATAGAAGTACTTAAGAGACTCATAACTGCCTCAAAAATTAAGTTACCTTGACATGTGCTTTCATCAAAGATTGAAAATCTTTATTAAATCGGATTTCAATAAAAAAAAATATGTAAAAAATTTATAAAATGCAAAAAATTGCCAATCCTGGTACAACATATTGTTAGCTTTCTAAGGCACTCTACATGTTTTCCTTTGGATAGCTAAATTTATCTCTCAAACTATCTGACTATCAACTTTATGCATCAGATTAATCAGTTAAAAGCATCCACTTAACAAAATTAATAAAAAGTGTCTGAAATTTTGATGCATCAATGGTAGTAATTTGGTTGTCATTCACACCTGAAATCATATTTTTTTTCCCTCTGTGATTCTTTGCCGAACACAGTAGGAATCGTTGAAATGGTGATGGCATTTTAGTGTGTGACGCCTTGGCTTATAAATAAACACAGTAACTCAAATATTACGTGTGGATGAACTTCATAATTGATATTAAAGATGCATCTGATTGAGTACAATAACCAAATTGCACTTTGAGGTCAATGGTCATTTGAGGTCAACACAGGTTAAAATATGAAACCTTGTTAATACAATAACTCAAAAATAAAGCTTGGATGAACATAATCCTTGTTATGTGGATCTAAAGGCAATAACTTCAAAGTAAAGCTTGGATGTGCTTGCACGTAGTATGCCGCTTAGCTGATTAAGAACAAGGAACTCATTGTATTCTATGGAGGTTAAAATGTCATTTGAGGTCAACAAAAGGACAAAGTTTGAAAACTGCTAACTTGACAACTCTAAAAGTAAACCTTGAATAAACATCGGACTTAATATGTGTGTAAACACTAATAAGTGCGGTAGTAATATTGTTATGTTGTCAACAGAGCTCTTCATCTGAAACTTTTCATCAACTTCTATTATCCTAACACACTGTAGCATATGCAAACTGGAGCCTATACCGCAATTTTTGCAAAGTTCCGTGATATTTTTTTTACCCCAGGCTCATCCCTGAATTCACTGTTCTCAATTTCAACTTTTGTCGAGGAATCACTATTGCCTGTATGTAGCTTTTTTTCTGGTCGTTATGTTTATAATGCATTGTCTTTCTAGCATCCAATACTTCTGGAGCAGCCTCGGCACTAGCTACTGGAGGAGAAGGTGAAAGTGACGACTCTGAAGTCAGCAGACTTCAAGGCATGTACCCCAGTATTCAAATCATTCTTTCAGACAGTCATTACTTCCTGTATAGATCTAATGGCACTTCAAGGCATGTACCCAGTATTCAAATCATTCATTCAGACAGTCATTACTTCCTGTATAGATCTAATGACACTTCAAGGCATGTACACAGTATTCAAATCATTCATTCAGACAGTCATTACTTCCTGTATAGATCTAATGACACTTCAAGGCATGTACACAGTATTCAAATCATTCATTCAGACAGTCATTACTTCCTGTATAGATCTAATGACATTTCAAGGCATGTACCCCAGTATTCAAATAGTTCATTCAGACAGTCATTACTTCCTGTATAGATCTAATGACACTTCAAGGTATGTACACAGTATTCAAATCATTCATTCAGACAGTCATTACTTCCTGTAAAGATCTAATGACACTTCAAGGCATGTACACAGTATTCAAATAATTCATTCAGACAGTCATTACTTCCTGTATAGATCTAATGACACTTCAAGGCATGTACACAGTATTCAAATCATCCATTCAGACAGTCATTACTTCCTGTATAGATCTAATGACACTTCAAGGCATGTACCCAGTATACAAATCATTCATTCAGACAGTCATTACTTCCTGTATAGATCTAATGACACTTCAAGGCATGTACCCCAGTATTCAAATCATTCATTCAGACAGTCATTACTTCCTGTATAGATCTAATGACACTTCAAGGCATGTACCCCAGTATTCAAATCATCCATTCAGACAGTCATTACTTCCTGTATAGATCAAATGACACTTTTGTTGTCTAGCATGTAAGCAATAGACATTACTCACCTGTATAGCCAACAGAGTGTCATTTTGACATGTAGAAGCAGTGTACCACACAGCTTTAGTTTATTTGTTATTTTGGTTTATGCACAAGTTTAACCCATTGAACCCATTGTCCATGTGACCTTTGACATTTTACATTAGTTAATTAATGCATTGTAGACTCGCAGACTCTGCTAAGGGACATGTTGGTGGTCTTGGCCAGGTTGTCAATTTGGTATGAGCTCTTAATAGCCAAAATGCTGGTTTTGACGTGTAGATTCTGCTATCCTACTTGGTTTTGATGCCTCCAGCCATTTTCGCATATATATGTGATGACCAACATACTGTATTTTTGTTATCCGACCTCTGACCTTTGACCCTATGACATAGGCATGACATAATGTCACATAAGCACTACATCCAATGCCCTTGCACTTAACTATCAAGTTGGAAGTCAATTGGCCATATGGTTTAGGAGGATTCTTTTGTTCACACACTCACATGTGTATTACTTATTGACTCCCACATCATAAATATTAACCTCATGTTATTATGTCACCTTATGGAACTACAACTATTAGTCAGACCAACCCACCAAACTTCAGTGCAATGCCTCAAGGGGTGTGAGTTGGGCAGCAATTGATGTACCATGTTTGCACAAATTGTCCAGCCAGTACAATGTCTCATCCCCATTACATAACATGCGTAGGGTTCATATAGTGAAGTACAATTACATATAAGCCATGCAACGATACATTGAACAGCATGTGATGTAAAAGAGCATATTGCATATTCCACAGACAGTGTGAATTAACTGTGAGCCTACAGAACTGTGAAATGTGAGGGTATGGTGGTTCGTATTATTGCCTAAATAGCTAGTTTTCTGTGCAACGACTGTAGTGACAGTGTAAAGGATGTCACCAACAGTAGCAGGATTGGTCCAAAATGGCTGCTTCTTATAGAGAGTCCTCTTATCACCTGTTGGAGGTTTGTGCTAACAAATTCTGCTTTCCATTGAACAGCTTTATTGGAAGCAAGAGGCATACCGCCACACCTCTTCAACGCCCTCGGTCCTCGCATGCAGCACATCCTTAACAGCAGAATGGGAACCGGAGCAAGTAAGTGTTACATCTCTTAACACATCCTGTCTGACCTCTCCTCAGTCGTCAGGTATTTTGTGCAATGTTGCAAAAGGGGCAGATCTTTCTTGTTTTCTCTTTTTGGTTTCGATAATAATCTTAACCTTTGCATTCATGATGGCGTATCTGTGTGTGCGTATGTTTTGTTTTCTGACCGAGGACTTGAACAAAAGAATTCCAGGTTCTCAGATGGGATTTCTAAAGAATCGCCACGTCCTCGCAAGAATTCTGTTGTTAAGGGGTATTATTAAGGTTAGGGTACGTGGATTTGAACAATGGAATGTAACACACAGCTGTGTGTGTGCGTTTGACTCTCCAACTTGTAAACACAGTATCTGAAGAAGGGAAGGACGGACCAATTCATATTTGGTGTGTAGAAGACTAGAAGTACCGCATTGAGTACCAGAAGCTGCTTGTTTTTTGTTTGTGAATGTCAAAGGTCATTTGGGGTCACCAGGGGTCAATTTGTGAAAACCTTGTAAAACACGATATCTCAAGAAGGGTAAGTTTGGGCAGATCTCATATTTAATCTGTGTATGAACCCTATAGAGTACAAGAAGCCTGTAGTTGTTGGTAACCTTGTAAACACTATCACAAGAAGGTAAGCTTGGGCGGATCTCATATTAAATATTTATATAAATGCTGTCATCACAAAACATTAGCATGAAACCATGAGATCTGTTTTAGTTTCGGTCAGCATTTTCCAAATCTAAAATTTTAGTATGACTTGAAATAGCATAGGCTCACACCAAGACACCCTCCCCCCCCCCACCTCCCCTAGATTTGTTTACCAATCTGAAGGTTACCGAGTGAGCAGTTGTGTGAACCGATTCAGTTCTTAACAATTTATTACTCAGTTCCTATCATTTAAGAAGGCAATATGTAACAAGAAAATTATAAGGTTTTCAGCTTTGACTTCATTGTTTGATATAGGCCAACAGCTGAAACTCAAAAAGAGGCTGTAAAATCAGTTTCGTTCCAGCAACACCGGGTCTAGATTTTTAAAGCATTTTTGGGTAGTTTAATGCATCACAGACATTATATCAAAAGTTCTCCAAAAAATTTCCTGCAGTATTTTCATAATGCACCCTCGAAATTGGGTATGTTATATAGACATTACGTGCTACGATACTATGTATTAGGAACACACTAACGTTAGATTTGGTACAGTGGTGCATACATACCACTCTTTTCTTATATGTTTAATTACGACTGATATATTTTTTTGTGTAATAGTTGGGTCAGGGTTATAAGAATGGTGGAAGAGGATTCTGGTCTAAGGGTCAGTGAGGGTTGTTTTCAGGCATTACAAGTTGTGCCCTCCCCCCCCCCTCCATTTTCGCCAAAATGGTAAAAAAGCACATTCTCAACTTTGAAATATGAAATACAATTTTTACACATTATAACTTAAGGGTTTTAATTATAAAAATGGACCACTTTGAATAAACTCAGATATAATGCTTTGTAATAAATCAAATATTTTTAGATTTTCCCCCTATGTTATGAATGCATTTCGTCTGTGCATGTATGCATAAATATACACATATAATGAAAAGTTCCTCTCCATAATTGCTACACTCCCCATCCCAACTGTCTTACACATGTGACCCCCTCCCCCTCTTCTTTAAATGTAGCTAATTCCCTAGTTACAGTGAGATGTGCCAATGCCCCAAGACCAGTGAGCTATTTCTTTTGTATAAATCAATATATAAGTTGGCACACTAAGACGTCATGGCATATCGTAGATGTGAAATAAAGTTATATTCGGTATATATCCGTTACCTTAGTACTCTTTCTACAGTCTTCTGCAAAACTAGGTACTTTCTCCATGTTACGGAAACGACATGTTTATAATTCGTATTCCTGCAAAAAGAGTTTCCAAGGGAGTTAACGTATAAAAGAAAAGATCGACAAGGTTTCGAATGGTATTTTGAATAATAATAGTTCTATATTCTACAAATAATATGAATAATAAAGGTGAATGGTACAAATAAGTGAATAACGAAGACAGTTAACTTAAGCCCCAGATAGAAAGAAATAATGTATCTATTAAGACTGGGTCGATACACTCAATGGTGTAGTAGAGCTGGGCCTTTGCGATGATTCAAGATACAGGTTCTTCATCAAAAGGCGCGGCGCGGAATTAATAAGTGATTAAAAGTTCATCCAAGGACGATTGTACTAGTTATAACAGGATCCACTTTAATTCACTGCATGGAAGTCAGATATGGTATGGAAAAGGGAAAGTCCATTCAGTAGTAGAGGTGAAGATAATTAGATGAAATAAAAGTCATTAAAGACTTGGATATCCTTCAGTCAAAACTTGAACAGGTTCACAGAACGTATTAACAATATGAATAAAACAGGTAACGAAATGTTACGGCAAAACAATAAAGAACCGTGATATTGGAACAGGGTCAGGGGCGATGGTTCCCCAACAACAGTATATAAACCTCTGACTGGTTTCAGGACGCGGTATTGGCGTCATCGTCATCAGTAAATGTAGTTGTGAATATGCAAGAGGTAAAGCATGCCCATAACACCCTCCTCCCCCCTCCCCTCTCAGCACAAAAAGTGTGATTTGAAGAAAATGTGGATATTTATCATAAGGTGTCTGGTAGGTAGGGTAATCTACATAAAACTACTAATAGCTAAAATGAATATATGAATAAGATCATGTTTTCTGGTTCCTTTAAACTCTGGGGAACAAAATAATGACAACATGACTTCGAAAAAGTTAACCCTCTTCACAAACTTCAAACTTGATTAAAATTTCAGACTAAGATATCAAGATTTAACACCATCACATTTCATCCTCCAAATCATCTTCTCCTGCATCAACAATCTCAACATCTTCTTGGAAGTTGCTGCAATTTCTATATTTACATAGGTCTGTACACCATAGTTGTGCATTCATTCAGGAACATTTTCCTTTAAGACATTTGCCGACTCTACAGCTACTGCTGACACACTGAAGCAAAACATCTGGGTCAGGTGGCTTCGTCATCCAAGTGATTATAAGGTCATCATTTTCAAGTTTCCATCCATTTCCCTCTGGTGAGAGTGCATCAATCCTTTGCTGCAATGCCCTACTGTGAATAGCAGCCTGGTTGGTGCAGCGCTTAACATGCTGGATCAGAGCATCTTTTGTTGGTGGTAAACTCTGCTCTGAGGATGGAGATGAACAGAACACCTTGTACCATGAAATTGGATATTTTTGAGTCTCACATTTTATGATGGGGTACCAATATAATTACAATTCAGCTAGAAATATGTTGCAAATTACTTTAATAATTTCAATGGAAAGATTAACCTGATATTGCATCTCAAAGCGTTTAGAGAATTTTTTAATTTTCCTTGGGGGAGGACCCCCATATTCCAAAAGTCCTAGATCCACCCCTGAACACTCAATGAACCACACATTGAAGACAGTACTTTACCTTTCAAGATCTGTATGTCTTCCTTGTCAAGAATTGTATCTAGTTTCTTCAACATAGAGAGTGGTACCTCACTTCAATGGCAACACAGTCTTTTCCTGTAATATTCATAAAATCTGGGCTCATCTTTTTTCCGCTCTGCTGTTTGTCGAAGCAATACTTTAATAAATGAAATAAAAAAAGCAAATTGTTTTGCATTTTCTGTTGATCAAAATGTAAGTTTGAACAAATAAGAACTAAGACAATTTTATTTATATACCATGTGATCTGCTCATCTTCTATGGACAAACAAAGACACATTCAAATTTTGCAAACCAGTGTCATGCAAAAAAGAATTAAAACAGGCTTTTTTTGACAGTACAGTACATTATCTATTAATGTTATGGTTTAAATTATACAATGGTGGATTATATCTGTTACTAATAATAAAGGAGTCAGATACTTGTTCATTTTGGTAAAGCTAGACAGGCTGACCATAAGACCTTGCAAACCTAACCATATTGCACCTTTGTTACACTTATTTTTCTAACTAATATAATATCTCTATCATTCAAATAAAGGGCCACAGTAAGAAAACTATGAAGCCTGTATTTAACACTTAGGCTAGTGCCCCAGATGGAGAATTTGAAACAAATTTCCGTTCCTACCACCTTATAACAAAACAAATCAGATGACCATGCCACTAATTATATTATGTTCAGGTCCAACACTGTGCCCTTTGACTTGGATTCTATCCCTCAAGAGCTACTGATCTTGCATTATGCAACTTCTCTCAACACTTCAACTATGCCACAGAAGTACAAGTAGAGTCGTGTAGTATGCTTAGGCTTACCTCAATCGAAAGTCTCTGCCTGCTGCAGCTTGTCCTGCACCCGTTTGCAACGCCGAGTAATGTATTGTTTCTTTTCCCACGTATAATAAATTGGGCAGGCAATACACCAGAGCTTCTGCTTGGTTTCCTCGATCTTTTCCGTCAATTCTTCGTTTCAAATCATATGGGGTCTCCTCTGGTACTGTCCGTTTTCTTGCAGCAATGTGCTTGCTATCAATGAACCGCCTGTAACACTTATCGTGGAACCCCATCATACTATGCTGTTGAACACACTCTTGATCGTAGTAGGCCATGGAGTAATCAGCAGTAAGGCGATATAACTGTCTCCGCCGCTGAGATTAAGCCAATCTTTAGCGCAGGAAGTAACTTTAGTCCATCGTTTATTCGTCAGTGCCTTGACTGCTTCAAATTTTACAGATTCAATGTGCACTGAGCACTGTAGATTTCCGTGTGTCGGAGACTGACTAGCGCCCGTGGGAGCCGCCATGTTTGTTGTTTTCTACAAAGATTGCACATAGAACTCATGGCTCATTGGACAATTCATATCACATTGTACAGATATCTCACTGGCGCACAACTTTTGAACGTAAAACGGCAGGTTTCTTAACATACGCAATAAAAAATATAGTTCGATCTTTCAAGCGGAATTGCAAAAAAACTGCAGGAAAGTACATGGAGAACTTTGGATCATTAATCTTAGTTAATTTATGTATTCAATGCTGTAGAGAAATTTTAGACCCGCAGTTGCTGGAACGAAACAAGCGAATTTCGACCTTCAGCTGATGGCCTAATACCAAGCTTCCTTGCAAACATTCAGTGAAGTCATTGTTTCAGTTGATTATGGTTACGTTAAACTGTTACTCCAATATTTTTATTGTCCTGCCCGCTGCATTAATAGGGTTCTGAAATTCTCCTAGTGGGCCACACTTTGTCCACCTGCGATGGCTGTCAAGGGGGATTTTGTTTAATTTTTCTTGTCTGAACCTCTTACAGGTACCAAGGCCCAGCAGCTGTTGACGGGACTTCAGGCCACGGGAGATGAGAGTCAACAGTTACAGGCTGTCATAGAGATGTGTCAACTCTTGGTCATGGGTAACGAGGACACCCTAGGAGGATTCCCAGTCAAGCAGGTGGTACCTGCATTGATAACTCTGCTCTCCATGGAGCACAATTTTGACATGGTGAGAAATGAACATGTCTAGCCATTTATTATCGCTATGGTTGAGAATGGATAGTCAGTCATTTGTGAATTTTAAACAATGTTTTCAATGTTTTTTTTTTAATAATTAGCAAATCACTTTATTGTTACATCCCATCAGTTCATGCCTATTCCAATTTGACCCACGGACTACCTCCCTGCCCCACCCTTCCCCACCAAGCAGCCCACAAGACCCTTCTCCACCAGGCTAGTTACCAGTCATATCTGTTGACTCTGTTAAATTCCTTCTTTAAATTACACTATGTAATTAAATAGTATTCTATATAAAAACATTGCATGGACCACCCCTGGGTGGGAATCAAGTAGTTTTATCAACAGAACTTTTGTGATTTCATTTTCTTATCTATGATGAAAAATTTCATTAACAATAACCGACCACCTTATATTTACAATGTCTTTATAAATTAGTCTTGTCTGCCTCTTATCTTGACCACAGATGAACCAAGCTTGTCGCGCACTCACTTACATGATGGAAGCGTTACCAAGGTCATCGTCGGTGGTCTCTAGTGCAATTCCAGTCTTTCTTGAAAAGGTTGGTTGCATGGTTGTTGTGGTTTGTTAGCAGTGATGTGTAAGCCAACCCACTCGAGTACAAAGTCCGTTTGTTGTACGATCCTTGAAACCACAAACTGTAAGGTTTCGTCGTACTTGATCACGGTGAAACCAGTAATGACACTCGCATACCTGAAGACCATATCATATACCAGCCGTACTCTAACTCTGAGAAGGTCACAGCTCAGACAATGAAAACTAAGATTTTACCAGAATCCAAAGCTGACAAAAATAGTTATTAACTTTTTCTACGGGCTCATGTCATGCAGAACAGCTGCAGCAGCTGGGAAATCCCCTGGAACAACCAAGCTGAATCAATAGCAAACAATATAGCTTATCTTTACAGAACAGCAATGGCCTTTTGTGTGAAAATTATCCCATACATGCTACCCTCTCAGTGTCCGACTTTTGACACAGTTGCTAATAGAAAAGGAGTTTCCCAGAGCGTGATTTTTAAATTGTCATGAATCCAAGCTAAGCCATCCATCCATACATACCTGTCATGAGGTTGATGATATATCAATGAAGCCATATAAAGTTTCCCACATTCTAAATGATATCTTTTTCTTATATTTTATGTTTAACAGCTTCAAGTTATACAGTGCATGGACGTTGCCGAACAGTCCCTGACCGCTCTGGAGATGCTGTCTCGGAGACACAGCAAGGCGATTCTTCAAGCTGTACGTGATGTTTTTGTTGAAATTTTCACACCTCCCATATTTGAATGTAGAAGACAACTTGCAATACCCCTTCTTAGTTTTCAAATACAACAACATAATTCTTGGCTAGAATGAGACCAGAACCAGTTTCTTTAAGAATACAAGTCTTTTCATGTTCCAAAAACGGAACTATTCAGTCTTATGTTGGGGTCAGTCCCTAGCAACCACCACTTTGCTGGGTGTAAAAACTCAGACCAACAGAACCCCGACAGATCTTTTGCAATCATATTATTTTCAAATATTACTGGATGTGGCATTTTTTGTCACGAAATTCTATCACATGAGGGTAGCTAGCAGTGTTACATAACTTATAGAAACAAGTGAGCATGTGGAAGCAATCTTATGATGTATCAAGTGGACTCATTCAAGATTTGATAGCCAATGGCTCACCACCCAATCTAAATGACTAATACAGTCGGTGTAGTAACTCTGACTTTCACCTTTGATCAATCACTTCTAGTAAGCATCGCACAAGGAAATATGTAATTCTGTTCAACTGAAAAGTACACCTCAAGAGAATTGTTACAAATTGTGTTCCAAGTTATGAAATCATACTGATCTTTTGCCCAGAATTTTGTACACAATCGATATATATTTTACCTTCCATCTGTCTGTTTCCCAGGGTTGAAATCTTATACCCACAATATAGTGAATTTCCTCCATTGTGGTGTTATGCAGCGCCTTTAAGTTGTCACTAAACTTAAGTCAAACTGTTCTCTGTATTGAAATATTTGTACACAGGGTATCTACTTTAAATATCTTTCCTGTTTTTCTTCCTTCCACAGGGAGGATTATCAGCCTGCCTACTATATATTGAATTCTTCTCCATTGTGGCGCAACGCAATGCCCTAGCGGTGGCAGCAAACTGTTGCCAGAGTATCAGTCCAGATGAGTTCCGTAGAGTGTCCGACTCTCTCCAGCTGCTGACAGGAAGACTACAGCACTCGGTAAGTGGTTGTTAAACCGTTTATTCAGAGTGACATCTCATTGTTTGCATCTCATGAACAATTAGGATGGGCCTCCAGTTGTAACCCGGGTGGGAGGTGGGTGGGAGGGGGGGCAAACTGTTGCCAGAGTATCAGTCCAGATGAGTTCCGTAGAGTGTCAGACTCTCTCCAGCTGCTGACAGGAAGACTACAGCACTCGGTAAGAAAGTGGTTGTAAACCGTTTGCAGAATGTGTGGAGATTGTTCAACGTGACATCTCATTCTTTGCATCTCATGATAGACCTCCAGTTGTAACCAGGGGTCAGGGGGGGGGTCTGGCCAACCAATTTAACTGGCTAAGAACCTGTACACTTCTGGGTTCAAGGTGCTACGAGATTGAGGTCGGTAAGGCATTGATTTCCTTTTGACTACAAAAAGCCCCAGAACTGTCAGTTGGATCACCGAGCATATAGCGATTTATGTCCCATTCAGCGGCCCCTGTTTGTAATTAGGGTTAACCTGGTAAATCTAACAATTGAGTCAAGAAGAAAAACTACAAAGCATCTTATTAGATGATTCATGACTTTGGTTGGAATTTGGAAGGGAGGTCATAATTTGGATATAAGTGAAATGCATCCAGTTCTTGTAAGTTTCTTGTCCAAGTAACGAATAGGTAGTAGAAAATATGTCACATGGTCTGTCTGAATTTGCTTAGTACTGTGTTGACAATCCATTTGTCACTTTTACAGAAATTGCCACGAGCAAGTTAACATAAACTAGATCGAAATTGGCTGTGTGCAAAGTGATAGGAAGTCTTCTGAACTTTGCTTAGTGACAGCCAACCATGCAGCAAACGAAATGTTAGTATTTATTTTTGAAAACCTGGAAGCTACCAACGCACGTCAGTAAGGCATCTTTTGTGGGAAGTTACCTTTTAGCAACCCAGCGATGAATGTTTGGTATTAGTCATTGACTGTATTCCTCCTTTATTGTCTTCACAGGACAAGAAATCAGTGGAGAGCTGCTGTCTGTGTTTCGCTCGATTGGTGGACAACTTTCAGAACGACAAGAACTTACTGAAGCAGGTAGCATCACATGGCTTGAATGCCAATCTTCAACAATTGGTAAGAACATTTATTTCTTTGCTCTTGTGTGGTTCCTACCAGTCATTTGTGTGCAATATTAAGGAACATTTCTTAGCTTTATCACATGTGTAATTTGTCTATTTTAATTCTTATATTTCTTATGGCCTTATTTTTGAATATTGTTTATTTATTTTAGTTCCAAGCCTCTTATTGTAAGGGTGTACAGGCCTCCGGGCTACAGGAATTTGGTTTCCTTTTGTACATCCTGATCCGCTTTGTGTTTTCATACTTTGTTGTTTGTATACTGTTCTTGTGATTGGATCAAATATATCATGAAATAACGAAATTCAGTACATTCAACTAAACAGAAGCCTGCCAATCAGATTTGATTGATGGTTTTGTTGATTGCAAAAGGAAGGTTCTAGCTAACATTGGGAGGCCTAGTCTGATAAAGGCAGGGGGTGAGGGGGTGTTGCTAAGATGATTGTCATTTGTTTGAGTTAACTGATTTTCGACAAAAACATTCTTTGAATCCTGTGACTTCAGCTTTGTAATTCTCCCCAAAGCTTGTTTTCGTGGGGGGGGGGGGGTATTTTAGATTGGGGATCCTCAGTAGTATGGCATGAGTGTGATTGTTCTTAAAACAAACATGGATTGTTGTTTTTGTTTCTTGTTCTTTGATTCAGAAATGAAAGTCTCAGAACTTAGGAATAATTTTTTTGCTTAAATGATCTTGTCTTTTTTCCCCACAGTTGGTGATTACCCCTCCGGTTATAAGCACAGGGACATTCATCATGGTGATACGCATGATGGCGCTCATGTGCTCCAGATGTCCAGAGTTGGCTGTGGAACTTATCAAACAAAGTGAGTTGATCAAAAAGTACATAGGAATATATCAAACTCAAAGGCCATAGGTGATCATTTACATATCTTTGGGAAATCTTATGCCACTACAGATGTTTTGAAATAATCGTACCTTTTCTTGGTTGCCTGAAAGAAAATTACTGTATTGTATAAGTAAATGAACACTGGAAATTGATGGGGAAATTATAAGAAAAGTTGAAAAGAGCACAACAGTTTTTGCTAGAATCAGATTCAAAGGTTTTACAAGCAAAAATTAAAGCACATATTGATTCATGATGTCATATTTAGACTTGATCAAGTCTTCAGCCTTGTGTGTGTGTGTGTGTGAAGGAATATTATATTAGTGGTATCTTGCAAGTGGAATAAGATTTTTCTTAGCTGGTGAAATAGTTCATTACAGCCATCTCTGTCACATGGACCAATGATAAAGGTCTTCATTGTTTGTGTCTCCTTTTAAATACTTTCATGACAATTGTACATGGTAAAATGTTGTTACAATTCCTTGTCCTATCCCCACTCATTTTTAACTATTTGGTCTTTGTTTCATTGGCAGATATTGCAGAGACCATTAGCTACCTTCTGATGGGAAGCCCTGATCAAGCCAGTCAAGAAATAGAGGTATAAATCTTACTTATCCTATAAAAACTCTCTACGTGGAATTTGTCAGGACAGTAATCCTATAAATAATGCAGCTTTCTTTTAAGTTTGACTCTCAATATTAATAAAATAATAAAAGAAAAGGAAGCAAATAAACAAGTGTAAAAATAATTCTTTGCATCTGATTATTAATACTTTATGAAGGAGTGTCTGAGCAGTAAATCTTTCATGAAACGAAGGTATTCATCAATTACTTAAATTTCACTTGGCCAGCAAAAATGGAAAGGTGTCTTAATCTGAGTAATCCTCAGCAACAACCAGGCAACCAATCACAACGAGCTATTTATCTTAGACATAACATTTGTGAGATGTCAAACCAGTTTTGATGATATATTAATTTGTATTTCCATGTACTTGCTGTTGAATTTTTAAAATTTTGTTTAACGAGTGACATGATGGTCCTATTGCAGCTTGCAATCTTGTGTCGCATACCTCAACGACATTGACAAAGACATTTATTCATGATTTAGTTTGATGGAGTCTTCTTTATTCCATCTCTCAGAAATTAGTACATTCATCCAAAATAGCAATATACAAGTTGTTTAGAAAGGGGAATCTTGATTTAGAAGTGTAATATTTAGTAACTGGTAAATAATGCATCATCATCTATATATTAAACTGAGCTAGCAAATGACACAAGAAAAGGCAGAGTTTGGTTGTCATGGTGATGTGAGATTTGTCGTAAAAAAAAATAAGACAGCCTCAATGTCAATTGCCGAAATGTCAATTGCCCATCTGAGAATTTCAAGGCAGGATGTTTGGTCACGTTATAAAATAATGACATTAGTCGCGTATCATGTTCAGTAATGTCTTGTAGAAGTTGATAGCTGTGAAAGTTATATTTTCGCAAGAAAACAGGCAGAGGGCAAAGTCATGAAACTTTGTTGTTCAAAACCAATATTGTTGGGTTCCAAGGTTGACCGATTAGTTAAAAACCGCCAAAATTAAGTATAATTTTTTACAGCATTATTTGTATCCATTAAAATGTATGAAATGTGGACTCCTTTGCAAAAATAGATCACATCATAGCTGAGTATGATGATATGTATAGTATGTATGTATGTATGTATATGTATAGTATGGAATGATGTTTTCTGATATAAAGATTAGTATTTCTCTTACAAACATAATAGTCTTACAGGCTCAATGTCAACAGAACTGATTAAACAACACCAGGATAAGTTCTTCCTTTCTGCCTTAAAAAAAAACAAATTCAAAGAAACGAATCGTTGTTGTGACAGGTAATTACAAATTCATCATTTTGAGATTCTCGTTCTTTTTGTAGCTTGTCCCAAGAAGCCCACAGGAACTTTACGAAATAACATCTTTGATAAGGTAAGCCCATTGTCATCTTTTTATTTGTTTATTTATTTGTTTTGTGCGTTTGCTTGTAGTGGTACATACCTTGCAGTATCGTTTTGACCTTGTCAATTGTTTTGATAACAAGGATTGTGCAATAATCCCTGATAAAATTAGATGAGATTAGCATGCATTTGCATTTGCACCATACAGATGTTACAAAGCACTATTGTAAAACCTGGATCAGCCAGACACTGGTGATGCATTGCACCATACAAATGTTACAAAGTACACACTGTAAAACCTGGATCATCCAGACACTGGTGATGCATTGTACCATACAATTGTTACAAAGTACTTACTGTAAAACCTGGATCAGCCAGACACTGGTGATGCATTGTACCATACAGATGTTACAAAGTAAACACTGTAAAGCCAGGATCAGCCAGACACTGGTGATGCATTGTACCAAACAGATGTTACAAAGTACACACTATAAAACCTGGATCAGCCAGACACTGGTGATGCATTGTACCATACAGATGTTACAAAGTACACACTGTAAAACCTGGATCAGCCAGACACCGGTGATGCATTGCACCATACAAATGTTACAAAGTACCCACTGTAAAACCTGGATCAGCCAGACACCGGTGATGCATTGCACCATACAAATGTTACAAAGTACCCACTGTCAAACCTGGATCAGCCAGACACCGGTGATGCATTGTACCATACAGATGTTACAAAGTAAACACTGTAAAACCTGGGTCATCCAGACACTGGTGATGCATTGCACCATACAGATGTTACAAAGTACACACTGTAAAACCTGGATCAGCCAGACACTGGTGATGCATTGTACCAAACAGATGTTACAAAGTAAAAACTGTAAAACCTGGATCATCCAGACACCGGTGATGCATTGCACCATACAGATGTTACAAAGTACACACTGTAAAACCTGGATCAGCCAGACACCGGTGATGCATTGTACCATACAGATGTTACAAAGTAAACACTGTAAAACTTGGATCAGCCAGACACTGGTGATGTATTGTACCAAACAGATGTTACAAAGTAAAAACTGTAAAACCTGGATCAGCCAGACACTGGTGATGCATTGTACCATACAGATGTTACAAAGTACACACTGTAAAACCTGGATCAGCCAGACACTGGTGATGCATTGTACCATACAGATGTTACAAAGTACACACTGTAAAACCTGGATCAGCCAGACACTGGTGATGCATTGTACCATACAGATGTTACAAAGTACACACTGTAAAACCTGGATCAGCCAGACACTGGTGATGCATTGTACCATACAGATGTTACAAAGCACTATTGTAAAACCTGGATCAGCCAGACACTGGTGATGCATTGTACCATACAGATGTTACAAAGTACACACTGTAAAACCTGGATCAGCCAGACACTGGTGATGCATTGTACCATACAGATGTTACAAAGTAAACACTGTAAAACCTGGATCAGCTAGACACTGGGGATGCATTGTACCATACAGATGTTACAAAGTAAACACTGTAAAACCTGGATCAGCCAGACACTGGTGATGCATTTTACCATACAGATGTTACAAAGTAAACACTGTAAAACCTGGATCAGCCAGACACTGGTGATGCATTGTACCATACAGATGTTACAAAGTACACACTGTAAAACCTGGATCATCCAGACACTGGTGATGCATTGTACCATACAGATGTTACAAAGTAAACACTGTAAAACCTGGATCAGCTAGACACTGGTGATGCATTGTACCATACAGATGTTACAAAGTACACACTGTAAAACCTGGATCAGCCAGACACTGGTGATGCATTGTACCATACAGATGTTACAAAGTACACACTGTAAAACCTGGATCATCCAGACACTGGTGATGCATTGCATCATACAGATGTTACAAAGTACACACTGTAAAACCTGGATCAGCCAGACACTGGTGATGCATTGTACCATACAGATGTAACAAAGTAAACACTGTAAAACCTGGATCAGCCAGACACTGGTGATGCATTGTACCATACAGATGTTACAAAGTAAACACTGTAAAACCTGGATCAGCCAGACACTGGTGATGCATTGTACCATACAGATGTTACAAAGTAAACACTGTAAAACCTGGATCAGCCAGACACTGGTGATGCATTTGTACCTTAAAAATGTTACAAAGAACACACTATAAAACCTGAATCATTTAGATATGTTTGTGTAAAACATTGTCCGGATATGAAACACAATCCTGGGCACGGATTTCTTCATTTTCTTATTATATCCTGCACAGTAGTTTGGACTGTACAATGTGTTTTATAACATTCCTATCAGATGCTTTGACATTTACCCTTCTCTTTCCATTTCTATCATATTTTGCTGTAATTACAATAACATATAAAACGTACAGCATTGTACATGTGTAGTATCATGCAAGTATACATAGTTGGATACCAGATCGGGATGGGCCAGGTTTTACCGTTCCCTTCTTGAACTCACCAAGGGTGAAGTCATCATGTTTTTCATAACTTCACACCCTTGTTCTCTCTGTGTACAGTGAACTGATGCCTCGTCTTCCAACCGATGGTATATTTGCGGTAGATGCGCTCCTGAAGAGAGGAACCATTCAGAGTACAGATGCGGCTATTTGGCAGTGGAAGGACGACGGGGGCATATGGAGGCCGTATAGTCAAATTGATAACAGAATTTTAGAGGTTGGTTATTTAGGTTTTCACAGAAACTTTCAATACTTTTATTGAATAAGCCACAGTGATACTTGTTAGTGTATTGTTTATTTATATGCGAATTATTTTTCCAGCAGTTACAAAGTAACCTAAGAAGTTTGGATGCTTACAAAATTCTTTCCAAGTCACCTCAGGAAAAGTGTATCTATACTAAATCATATCTACAAGCTACAACTAGGGTAACGTGGCAGCCAGAAAACCTTTTTTTTTATTATTATAGACTTTTAAGGTGGAAGCACGGAATATTTTAGTGCTGACATTTTATGTAACAGTTTTGGGGTTTGAAATTTTCATTTCTCAGAAAATAGTAAATATAGTATGCTGCAGTGTATAAAAAAAACTGCTGTGTATTTGAGTAGCAAATTTCTCATTTTGGCATATCATTTTTGCTATGCAATACCGTGTAAATTATTCCTTAGGAAGGGGTCAGACAGTGGAAAAGGGGAGGAAATGGTGGTAATGTAAATTGCTTTACCATGTTAAAGTGGCATAGTCACAGAGTTATCTCAGAATCTGTCTTGATGCAGCTTTTGGTGTTTTGGTGTTCACCAATTCTTCTCATTTGGTTCCCTTCACACTGAATAATTTGTCTTTGCATCAGAACAATACCTTTGTTTTGAAATTTGGCAACTTCTCTCTATTCTCTGACAGTAATATTCTGATTTCTTCATTCTAACCTGTGTCCCTTATTTTCTTGTGTTTATTCCCTTCCTTCATTATCTTATTTTTTTGTGTCCCAATCAGGCTGCTCACCAAGCGGGAGAAGACGAAGTGACCCTCTCCACCCTTAGCCGAACTTACACCATAGACTACAATGCCATGCAACAGATAAATGAAGACACGGGTAACGCCAGGCCAGTTCAGAGGAAACCCAATCCTGCTGCAGGGACTAATGCATCTGGTGGTAAGGATAAGAATGATCATGATGGTGGTGGTGGTGTTCGTAGTGGTGTTGATAATGGTGGTGATGATGATGACGGTGGTGGTGATGGTGATGATAGTGATGGTGATGATACTGATGGTGAAGGTGGAGATAGTGATGATACTGATGGTGGTGATGATGGTGGTGATGATGGTGATGATACTGATGATGATGGTGATGATACTGATGATGATGGTGATGATGGTGATGGTGGGAATAGTGATGATGGTGATGATACTGATGGTGGTGGTGATAGTGATGATACTGATGGTGATGGTGGGGATGATGGTGATGATGGTGGTGGTGCTGGTGGAACAAAGTGTAACAAAGATGTAAATCAGAGAAAGAACATGTGGAACTGCAATTAGTAGTGCCATGTTCTTTTGACATACAGCACCCAGTGTCTTACACAAACAGTAAATGCACTTGAAGGCCTCAAGGCAATTGTCCTTCCATATCTTTTTGAAAAATGCCTCCAGAAAAAATGTAAACTTTGCAGTCATAATCATACTCCGACAAAGTCTTTTGGTGGGATAGTTATGTTTAAATGATAGAATATATGTTTTTGATATAAGGTCTCTACCTTGCAACCATTAGAAACCCTTAGTAAAAGATGTCTTGAATTGTCTGCCAGTCGTTACAGTAAATTATAAGTCCTAAGATCATCTGTGAAGATGATAAAAGCATCCTTGAACAAAATCATAATCCTTACGTCGTCATCCTGTTAGGGCGTTGTGGTCAAGTGGTTAAGGCAGTGGACTTGTGATCTAAGGAATACAGGTTCGAGTCCTGGCCAGATCATTGCGTTGTGTCCTTGGGCAAGGCGCTTTATCTCCATTGCCTCTCTACACCCAGGTGTATTTATGGGGACTTGCGAGGTAACTTGTAAATATAGTTGCGTATGCCAGTTTGTAGCTGCACCCTATGGGAAGTCCCCCATGTGGTGCACTGTGGTGTCCCAGGAGAGATTGATTGAAGTGTGCACACTTTGGTGTGACAAGTTACCAATGACCAGGGTTAAGTTGTAAAGTTGTGTGAAAGGGCCTTGGCCCTGAACAAGACTGTAAACCTAAATATAAATATAAATCCTGTTTTTATTCTTGTTTTACAGCAGCACAAGAGATAACAGAGGATGCCAGACTAGCACTCCTGAATGAGAATCAAGATTTGTCAGCATCTTTCATCAAAGCTCTCTTTGCTGTTCTCTATGAAGTCTACAGTTCTTCAGTACGTTCAACCCTAGTTTCACTCTCTTGTTTAAAAGCAAAATAAAATAAAACTGTTAGAAAACTGCTTATCCACTAGAGAGCCTGTGAAAGAGAATGTGTAAAAGTAAGTTGGCCTGACGTTTCGATCCTAGCAGGATCTTAGGCTAAAAAATAAATAAAAAAGCTGTCATTTGCTGTTAGGAGACACAGACACCCAACCATCATCTTTAGCTAAGCTGACAGAGATCCACCGCCTCCAAGCAGCTAAGACAAATCTTGCTCTGTTTGCGAGATATCCTGAAAAGTCGTGTCTGTGATGAAAGAGTGCTACACGGATCTGACACCTTTTATGTTTTGCTTCCCATTTTTCAAGGTTCAATATTAGCAGAAATGACACTTAAACAAATTGTCATCCTTAGGTCATGTTAAGAGCATTTGCAAAATCTATCACCCTTAAAGGAAATAAAAGTTGCAGTAAATACAGCAAAAACAAAAGGGCAAATGTAGCACACACATAGCTGTATGATGTCATCTTAGACTTGATCAAGTCATTTTTCTGTGTTCCTCTCCATATGAGACTTGAAAGCTGAATGAAATCCAGACATGTGGTCTAATAAACCCTCATCCTAATTAGTCGAGTTTGGTATTTTACATGGCACTTAGTTGGATCTTAAGAACCTCACAACAGAATGATTAATCTAGCATAGCGTCCAAATTGCACCACATATGGAGACATGCAAAGCAGTTTTAGTACACAGAATCTTGGTAATCTTAAATTCTTAAATCTTAAATTTAGCTATTTGTTATGCAAAATCCAAATACTACATTGTTCCATGAACTATGTACAGGTTCAAATTGTATCAATTTACTAAAAAAAATCTTGTTTTTACCTCTTTTGTAGGCGGGACCAGCTGTGAAGCACAAGTGTTTAAAATCACTGTTGAGGATGGTGTATTTTGCAAAACCAGACCTACTCAGAGAAGTTCTACAAAATTTAGCTGTTTCAAGGTAAGCGGGGAAAGTAGCCCATATCAGGATTCTCATTAGGGCAGTCCATGTCCAAAGTCCAGCCAGGCAATGATTTCCATATGGTCCACCCAAAAATATATTTTACTCACAATCTTGCTCTTTTGTGGTATGCAGGCTCGTAAGGCCTTAGGCTTGAACACCCTATAGATCGACGCTGCACTCTGCCCAATCTAGGTATTAGTGTCATTGTGGCCCTCTTTGATCCTTTGCTCCAACCACTGTTTCCCTCTTAAAAAATTGTTGCATTTGAAAGTGAACAGCTGAACTAGCACATTTTCACCATATTTTGACCACCGAATCATAACAAAAAGATGGGGTGGTTCTTTGGACTATTAAATATTGAAAGTTACACCACTGATTGTGAATATGACCATATATATATATATATATATATATATATATACATATATATATATATATATATATATATATATATATATATATATATATATGTGAAAGGATGACATTGCCTTTCACAATGCGAGTGGTTGACTTAATTATTATTATTTTCTTTTTATGATTTCTTGTCCCCTATCAGTCATATAGCAGCTATGATGTCATCTCAGGACCTGAAGGTAGTGGTTGGAGCCCTACAGATGGCTGAGATCCTCATGCAGAAACTGCCCGATATATTCCACGTCTTCTTCAGAAGAGAAGGTAAGAGCATTCCCTTAAACTGTTGCCCTCCACCCCCCCCAAACTGTTACCCCCCCCCCCCTCTGAGGTGCAAATCCTTGAATAGTGGAGTGTGATGTTACAGAACTACAAAGTAGATGAAATCCTTGGCACTACCTTTCATTTCATCAGTCATTTCTCATTTCATATCTTTGTGTTGAAATTTAATAATAGCTAATTATGAAGGAAACCTTCAAGCTATTATTCCGTCTCGTTGTGGTTGTCGGTTTTTGTCAAGTTTTCCTTCTTGAAAAGCAAGTACAGTTGTCACTTTCTATGTGTCGATGCTTGACAGCAACATGTGTTTCAATTTCTGTTACCAGCCCCTCTTGGTTCTTGTGACAGTTTGTCATTGGGTACGGTGTGGAATTGTTCACAGAAGTTACTTATTCTTGCTGGGTAACATATCAGACAAATTTAGAGAAGGTTTGCATTTTTTTTGGTGCATAATGCATGCATCTCTTATCAAAAGCTATGTCTAAATGTCAACCTCACAGGGGCTATGACCACTTTACATGATTGCTTACCTTCCAAAAATGCCCTCAAGCATAGCTAGTGAAGTATGTCAACACATGATGTTGATCATCTTAGGTAGTGTCAGGTACTAACTGCAGAGCTGATCAGGGAGCTACTACTATCTACAGTACCTACCTGTTTAACCTGATACTCTGGGCATCAAATGACAAGCATCCAGACTCTGCAGCATTACTGCTCTTTTCTGTTAAATATCAACATCAAGCTTTGCATCGAGTCCAGTTAATTGACTAATTCCTTTCATTAGGGGTAATGCATCAAGTGAAGTTACTCGCAGAGGCCCCGATAGAGGCAGACAAGACCCCACCCACCAAACGATCGACCACCAGCGGTAGCAATGCTGCCACGTCATTCCAGACGCCACCCCAAGATAGCAATGATGTGGAAGTGGGTCTCAATTCAGATGGCGTGCCACAAGGGTAAGTACCCAGAATGGCTGGTCTGTATACCAGTATGCTATGCTCGTTATACACATTTAACCCACTCTTCCACAGATGGTTAGCACTTCTGGGGTTTGTACCTTTCACATACAAATAGGATTTGTCTGTTTAACTTCAAACTTCCATATCTGCAGAAGTGACTGTTGACTGTAATAATAATTTAATAATAATTTTATTATTATATAAACATTGAGGAAATGGAAAATTAAATGAAAATAATAATTTATTTTATAAAGCGTAAAATCCACAAAAGTGCTCTAAAACGCTATGTAACAGTAAAAAACTGCAGAATAAAATACAATATAGATGAGTATGAAGAATATGAATAATAAAAACTGTGGCCATTACAGAAAATCAGTGGTTGTTTTAGAAGTAAAGATTGACTGTAGTGAATGCCAAGGTCTGACCACTTTTTCGTGGTACACCCCATTAAACATCACTGCAGTATGACACTGGATATATTTTGCAATACCAACGAAAGAACAGAAAATAGGAAACAGTCCGTAATTTCTATTTCGTAAACCCAAAAGTAGCCAAGTGTGTGTAAGACTCTGATCATGTAACCTTGGCAACAGCTGTTTGGAACCATTCAAGAAAAATCTGGTGCCTGATTGGTTCATACATACCAGTTACCGAAGCAATTTGCATGAGAGAAACGCAACTTGAATACTATCACCTTTTAAGGAAATGTAATCAGCTTTTTTATTTCAAATGGATTCTCAGCAGCATAACTCATGTTCTTATTTTCATAGGAGACTGAGCGATCCACTCAAACTGAAGAGGCCTCCAAAGAGAGTCTCTGGTCGCAAGAGTCGTCAGTCCAACCTGGAGGAGGCAAGCCAGTCACACGACCTTACAGACACACCCACAGGGAGACCTCTGTCTGGTTCCAGTTCCCTCACCAGCGGATCCTCAAGAGCCTCTTCGAGCTCATCGAGGGGGTCCGCTGCGGCAAAGAACAAAGGTACACCAGCTAGTAAGTAATCGGCATCTTCTCATGATGGTGATTTTAATGGTTTAATGACCCCTCATCAGTTATTCAGTTTTGCTTTAGTTTCAGTCCATGCAATGTCACCAGAACAGATTACAATATAATGGAGATATAGGGTGGAGGGGCGGGGGATGAGGGTGGAGGGTGAGGGTGGAGGGTTAGGGAGATATAGGGTGGAGGGGAGTGAGATAGAGGGGGAGGGGGATATAGGGTGGAGGGGATGGGGATATAGGGTGGAGGGGGAGGGGGATATAGGGTGGAGGGGATGGGGATATAGGGTGGAGGGGGAGGGGGATATAGGGTGGAGGGGAGGGAGGGGGACATGTTGGGTAGACTGTAGAAAAACTTTAAAGAGAAAATTAGTAGAATCAAAAAGACAATTTGAAAGATATTTTCACAGTCACAGAAGAGTACACAGCATGTAAAACAAGTTGTTGAGTCTTATCTTTATGTTTTTCAGCAGGAGTGAATGGTTATATTTACCATAATGGTTTTACAATAAGTAATAGATTATTGTCATTTTTGTGGAATGTGGAGTTCAGATCAAACAGCGTTTTATGGCCAAGGTTTGAAAGTTGTAGAAAACACCTGGGAAGGGTGATACACAAAGTGACTGGAGTATTCACAAAAGTTGCAACTTACTGTGGTTGGTATCACCTGGGTGTGGGCGTGAAATTGATCTTGCTGGCCCTCTGTGAAACTTTTGTATCTAATTCAAAGTCAAAAGTCCACTTACGGATGTACCAGCTCCCATCATGATGTAGATGGAAATATTACAATATATGGGAAACTATGAATGACCAGAAACTTGTACAACGACATTGTCCAGCTTTTATGTTGAAATATCCAATCAAAAGTACCTTGTTTTAAACTTTCTGTCATTCATTGAATTAATTGTTTCTGTTGATATATGATTGGATAAAAATTATGCACAGATAGTCTAGGTTTTTTTTTCGCTGGCAGCATTAACAGTGTTTTTGGAAACTAGTTCACACAGCCTGCACTCTGTCACGTGAGCTTAAGGCTATTCAGAAGTCTTGAGTGCAAAGGTCACTTAAAATCTTTTGTGGTAATGTTTGAATAAATTGTGGCTGACAGTAACATTTGGTGCTCTAGTTCTTTGGTACGTGCATTTTGTAACATTATCCCAAAAACCAACTGTGAAGGTAAATTATGATGAGACAATCATCGATGGGAGAGCAAATGAGCTGATCCAAAACGACTTAACCGAGGTAATCTGACCTTTCTCTGACCTTTCACCTCTCTTATCGCTTGACTTTCTCAGGCAAGAGCAACAGTAATAGCTCCAGGACATCCTTCCTAGCAAGTCTGAGTTTGTCACGTTGGGGAAAATCCCAGAATGCATCACTTGCCAACCCGGGATCGTCCCCGTCGTCGCAGGGCGGTGGCCTGCTGGGTCTCCGACCGGGCCACCTGCCAGACAGATCCCTAGAGTTAGCAAAACGTGAGGCGACTAATAACGCCCAGAAAGAGAAGGTCAAGAAGTGGATCAAGGATCAAGGTGAGTGGATTTAAATGCTTCAAGTTCAAAGGTCAAGGGGAGGAAGGAGTTAGCAGGAATTGAAGGATAGTTAGTGTAGGGGGAATTCGTAGTTTGACTTGCTCAAAGTTAGTTATGTTTTAAAAAGTCAAAGTGTTAATTGGCAATATCCCCCTTAATTGCAAGTTTATTTGTCGATCCTAGTTACTCGACTTGAAGGCCTGTAATTTGCAAGGGGGAGGGGCTTGAGGGGAGAGAGTATGAAGACCCTACAGTGTATGTTACGATTTGAGTAAGTTTAAGAGATCATTGCTCAAAGAGCGCTCAGATGTACTGATGATCATGTATCAAGTCCAATATCTATTCTGCTCTTTTGTTCCCTTTAAACTGTTTTGTCTTCGTTGCAACATATCTCACT
Organism: Apostichopus japonicus; assembly: GCF_037975245.1. Lineage (NCBI taxonomy): Eukaryota > Metazoa > Echinodermata > Holothuroidea > Aspidochirotida > Stichopodidae > Apostichopus > Apostichopus japonicus. The sequence goes on along the minus strand of NC_092570.1, from coordinate 9,173,303 downwards.
ATGCACATGTTCTTACTAGTTGAGGGAAAGCTGAAGGAATCTTGTGGGCATGTTATTTTAGTTAGGTTTGACATACTCTTGTCATGGGGTTAGAGGGTACTGATAATTCAGTCTCAAGTTAGCCAGTGACCAGTAGCAAGTTGCCAAGTTGCTTTCGCCGTTTCGACTTTTCTCTTTTCCTTTTCCGTCAGCTGTGAAGTTCATCAGCCAGTACTTTGACAAAGAGGTCTCTTCCGAGAGCCATCCAGCTTTAACCCTTCTGAATAAACTTTGTGCTTCTGTGGATGAGCTCAAACCAGAGGTAATTAATAACATTATATGCTAGGGAACCACCCTGCAGAGAGACATAACCATTCATAAATGGCCAACATGACTGAAGAATGCTCGCAAAAGGTGCTCGAAAAATCAAAGAAAACCCAGAACTAGATTTATGAGCAGTCCTGATGTGACCCATTTTTGTAGAACTTTTGGATTCAATCGTCCCATCGGTTATATTGATTACTACTGGCCTTGAATGGGATTCCATATATGTGAAGAATTTTTTCTTTCTTCAATGTTTTGGATCTAAATCAACCAAAAGATTATAATAAGCATAATTGACGCTTTTGAAGAGCATTTGCCCAAGTGACATTACAGACTACCACCTACTGAGATCCAAGTGTCTTGATTAGTTGAAGGTTTAACCAGTCAAAATAACTTCCAATCAATCCACCGTATCTTGAGTTAGAGACAATATAAGTTGTTCATTGTTTGCCACCATTAATCATTCTAAGATATGCCTTTAAATATACTTCAGTGGAAAATGCAGTGCTGCTACAAAGCCATTTATAATTTTTTTTTCTTTTTCGGATCACCTTTTGCTTTAAACTTAAATCCATTTTGTTGATAAACTATATTTATAGGTTATGTTCATTTACCGTATATTCAATCGATGGTGTCAAGTTTTAACATTTTCTCTTCATGACAGGGTGAATCCAATATAGAGATACTAAGAGGTATAGCAGCCATCCTCACAGGTTCAGACGTCTCAGCATTTGAGATTCTTCACAGTGGACTGGTAGGCAAGCTACTGACATTCCTAGTCAGTGGTTCCGGTAAAAATAGGGAAAAACGACTTCAACATTTTCTCCACGTTTTCTTAAAATGTCCTGTAAGTATTATTTTATTTTGTGTATTCATTGCATTTTTCTATTCCATATAGTATTTATTTTTATTATTTTTTTGATGATTCGTTTTTATTATAATGTGATAATTTTCTGCATGTGATTAGTTAGTGTGATTGAGAGTGCCAAAAAACAAAGTTATGTTGTGAAGGGCCAATCCTTGTATTGGAGACACAAATTGCATTAAAGAAATGCGGATAATTATTTGTACAGAAATTTTCTTCTAATGGATGTGTGTCCTCATGGTTTATTTATCACCAATAAGTTCTCTGAGGGAAACTTGTTTCTTTCTGTTTTGTAATATCTTACAAACAATGTAAGAAACTGTCATGAATTTTGGGGATAATTATCCATTATTATGAAAAGACAAATCATTCAACATGAATAAACATTAACAAAAATGTAAATGAGACTTAGAGAAGGGTAGAGTCCTAAAAATCTATTGAAAAATGAAAAAGTCCCATTCTAGAGGTCACTGGTCTCAAACTGATTCTTGCCAATATCTCTTTTCCCAACTAGAATTCCCAACCTCTATTTGCATCATAAAAAAAAAGAACATTTTTAAAACATGAAAATGGAGAAGATTGCTTAACCCTTGAGACCTTAAAGGCATTGAAGACTCGCCCCAAACCGCGTGCCGCGCTCTGAAAAAGTTACCTTTCCGTTGCTTGCAAGTGAAGTTTTCTGCTTGTCGCTACAAAATGCAGACACTAATGAAACGTGATACCTTGTTATCTTTAGCTGGACCTGAGATGTCCAATCGCTGTATCGTTTGTACAGTGTGCTGTAGGTATTGACCACAGCTGTATGTACTGACTGTACACTGTGTCTAATAACCGAAGGTAGCAAGCTGTGTGTGTATTTTCTGGGATCGATGGTGGTGTCTAACACTTTTACACCTCATTCGAAACTAGGTCAGATTACCGACATCAGACGTTTGTTTGTGCGAGAGTCTTCAAACCCTTTAAGTCTTATTCGTTCGTTGGAAGAGAGAGAGCATTCAAATTTCATTTTGTTCTCGTCTCTCACAGTTGCCAGACGGCCCTCCAATGATACAGCTTGATATTTCCCAGACCCCTCCTTACGTGTCCCTGGTGAGCAAGGTTAATGGCTGCATCAGCCATCTGGAGCAGTTTCCAGTTAAAGTTCATGACCTCCCTGGTGTGGAGGGGACCGGTAGCAGGGGTTCACAAGCCCTCAAATTCTTCAATACGCATCAACTAAAGGTAATTTGTCTCTATGTTACGCCACAGTTTTTATTTTTTTTTGTATCGATAATTTTAGTCGTCACTATTTAACAAGTATCAGTTATAATTGGTTTGCTTTTGTTGAGAAGTATTTTTCTGTGAGAAGTTGCCAATTTGAGGAGATTGTCTGTATCTCCCACATATTCCCCCCTCAACCCCCCACCCCCTGCACCATTTATATTATAATGGTATGGGGGCAGTGTGGTTCAAGGTTTGTGTGAATTGGGCAAGGAATAGAGCATAATATCTCCTCTTTTATCGAATGTTCATCTCTCAGGGTATATCTCTCTTTGACCTGCATAATTCTAATGACTCTCTCTCTCTCGGTCCAGAAAGATGAATTTCAAATTCCATCGGCATAAATTAAGATAATAAGTTCAAAATGAATTCTAATTACAGTGCCAACTAGAAAGACACCCAGCTTGTTCCAACTTGAGGAAATGGCGCGGAGGTGCGGTCAAGATCGACCCGCTGGCTCTGGTGCAGGCCATCGAGAGGTACCTGGTGATCCGAGGTTACGGCAGGATCAGGCAAGACGATGAAGATAGCGAGGAAGACGTATCAGACGATGATATCGATGAAACATTAGTGAGTTATCTGAAAGAGGCAGGGAGGACCAGGAGGGAAATATCTGAAGCGGTGGGGGAGGAGGGGCATTGGAGGGGGGAGGGGGGCATTGGAGGGGGCTGGTGTACAAAATAATGTGACAAGGCCCAGCCAAGAATGAAGTAATTTAATAACAAAAGCATGATATATTATGCACATTGAGTAGCAATAGCTTTCATTCTTAACCTAATCACAGTCTTGACCTTTGTGACCTGGGTAGAAGAGGCAATTTGTGATGATGTTTTGAAGGGATTATGTTATTGGTATGCAGATCCAGGTTGGTTAGTACAAGAACCCTATTGAAATTAGTGGAGGTCAAAGGTCATATGCGATCAACATTTTAAGTCAGTCTGAAAAAACTTGTAAGCACAATAACTCAAGAAGTGCATATTACATGAATTATCATACTTAATATGTAGATCCAGCTTGGTGAGTGCAAAAAACCCTATCGAAATTGGTAGAGGTCAAAGGTCAAGTGAGGTTAACAGGTGTCAAAGCCTGAAATCCTATTAAACATGATAACTTCCAAATTAAAGCTACAATTAAATCTGTGAGTTTTCCAGTGCTATGATTTTGTATTGGTGAACAAAATTTGGTCAAATTCAGTTCTGTTTAGTTTTGTGAAGGGGCTCTTTAGGTCTTCAGCAAAACATACAATCATCCAGGAAATGAAATCTTCTTGAGAGTGTTGCTTTAAACATGAATGGACACTGTGGTTATGAGTTTTTAACCTCTGAACTTCAAGGGGTCAACAGGTTATGTCACATGGGCTCAAAAATTCCCATTCTCCCTGAGATTTATACTAGATGACTCTTGCTTTGGCAGTAGATTGTGAAAATACTTTTGAGTATTATAAACAATACATTGTAACTCTCATTCATTAATAAACAATTATTAAAGGGATGGTTCTGTAGCAGAGGTGATTTCCTAGCTCAAATTAGTCAAAGAAAATATTCTTTTATTCATACATCTTTGTGTCTATATTTCACATAGGGAAGACTGTTCTTTCTGGATATTGAAACATTTTTGGAATAAAAATTTGATACTGTAAAATCCTGACCAGTGGGATAAGATGGTTGATGCCCCACAAGGGAGAGTGCTACAAATAAGAGCTGAAAATTGCTGACCTCTTCTGGTTCTCACTTAATTTTTGGACAAATTTAACTTACTTGCTCTACATGAGTCATAGATAGTTATGTGGAATTCTGAGCAACTTGTATGGCAAATGAATCACCATCGCCAACTGGCTTTCCTTGTTGTCTCGATTCAGGCTGCTGCTTTTGCTAGTTCCAATACCAACATCAAACACAAGCTACAGTTCTTCATCGGAGATCATCTCTTGCCTTACAACATGACGGTTTACCAAGCGATCAAGCAGTTCGGTGGTTCCAGCGGTGCTTCTGCCTCCTCGGAGGACGACAGGGACACAGACGACGAGAGCAATCCTCTCGGAAGGGCAGGGCTCTGGGTCAAAACACATACAATATGGTAAATGTCAATGGTGTTGAAACAACAATATGCAATCCTCCCGGAAGGGCAGGGCTCTGGGTCAAAACACATACAATATGGTAAATGTCAATGGTGTTGTAATAACTATATGCGATCCTCCCGGAAGGGCAGGGCTCTGGGTCAAAACACATACAATATGGTAAATGTCAATGGTGTTGATATAACTATATGCAATCCTCTCGTAAGGGCAGGGCTCTGGGTCAAAACACATACAATATGGTAAATGTCAATGGTGTTGATATAACTATATGCAATCCTCTCGGAAGGGCAGGGCTCTGGGTCAAGACACATACAATATGGTAAATGTCAATGGTGTTGAAACAACAATATGCAATCCTCCCGGAAGGGCAGGGCTCTGGGTCAAAACACATACAATATGGTAAATGTCAATGGTGTTGTAATAACTATATGCGATCCTCCCGGAAGGGCAGGGCTCTGGGTCAAAACACATACAATATGGTAAATGTCAATGGTGTTGATATAACTATATGCAATCCTCTCGTAAGGGCAGGGCTCTGGGTCAAAACACATACAATATGGTAAATGTCAATGGTGTTGATATAACTATATGCAATCCTCTCGGAAGGGCAGGGCTCTGGGTCAAAACACATACAATATGGTAAATGTCAATGGTGTTGATATAACTATATGCAATCCTCTCGTAAAGGGCAGGGCTCTGGGTCAAGACACATACAATATGGTAAATGTCAATGGGGTTGCAATAACTATATGCAATCCTCTCGGAAGGGCAGGGCTCTGGGTCAAAACACATACAATATGGTAAATGTCAATGGTGTTGATATAACTATATGCAATCCTCTCGGAAGGGCAGGGCTCTGGGTCAAAACACATACAATATGGTAAATGTCAATGGTGTTGATATAACTATATGCAATCCTCTCGTAAAGGGCAGGGCTCTGGGTCAAGACACATACAATATGGTAAATGTCAATGGGGTTGCAATAACTATATGCAATCCTCTCGGAAGGGCAGGGCTCTGGGTCAAGACACATACAATATGGTAAATGTCATTTAATGGTGTTGCAATAACTATATGTGCTCCTCTCGGAAGGGCAGGGCTCTGGGTCAAAACACATACAATATGGTAAATGTCAATGGTGTTGTAATAACTATATGTGCTCCTCTCGGAAGGGCAGGGCTCTGGGTCAAGACACATACAATATGGTAAATGTCAATGGTGTTGCAATAACTATATACAATCCTCTCGGAAGGGCAGGGTTCAGGGTCAAAACACATACAATATGGTAAATGTCAATGGTGTAACTATATGCAATCCTCTCAGAAAGGGCAGGGCTCTGGGTCAAAACACATACAATATGGTAAATGTCAATGGTGTTGCAATAACTATATACAATCCTCTCGTAAAGGGCAGGGCTCTGGGTCAAGACACATACAATATGGTAAATGTCATTTAATGGTGTTGCAATAACTATATGTGCTCCTCTCGGAAGGGCAGGGCTCAGGGTCAAAACACATACAATATGGTAAATGTCAATGGTGTTGATAAAACAATATACAATCCTCTCGGAAGGGCCGGGCTCTGGGTCAAAACACATACAATATGGTAAATGTCAATGGTGTTGATAAAACAATATGCAGTCCTCTCGGAAGGGCCAGGCTCTGGCTAACAACACATAAAATAAGGTAAATGTCAATGATGTTGTAATAACAATATTCTCAAAATACCGCTCCTACAAGTGAAAGCATGCAAGTTTGGCTCTGTGATGTCATGTTTGGAATTCTCTTAGAAGAGCAATCTTACTATTAGTGTATACAGCAATATGTGATTTATAAATTTTCTTGTTTTTCTAAGGAAAACAAGAAAAGGGTGCAATCCAAAAACTTCTCCCAAGATATGTCATCTAGGTCAAATTTAGAAACTTTGATTCATTTTTACTTGGCCTTGTAATAAGTTTTTTTTTTTTTTTTTGAGGTTAGCAGCTATGTGGCTAGAACTGGTAAAACTGCTCTGAACTAGCAAGCTACTAACCTTTTAAACCAATAAAGCATATCTCTGTTTCCGATGGATTAAAAATAAAGTGAACTGTTATGAACTGATTTGCCTTGGCATTGTTCGTCATATTTATTGTCCCTGTGCAAGTTGCAGGTTCTGAAGTAATAAATAAGTATCTTTCTTTTAACAATCATTAAACTTATCCTTAGTAGCAGGCACCACCAAACAAGACACTGCCTAATAGATTCCAGTTTCCAGTTCCAGTTTGTGGGGCATAACAAATAATTTAAAACTTATCAAAGCGTTTAGTTATAACTGGTATCGTACACTGACATGCTTCCCATTTCCATCTTCACAGGTACCGACCGGCACAGGAGAGCAAGCAGTCTAGTCCAGGAGCAAGTTCCTCTACGTCAGTTTCATCCAAGAAGGGCAAGCAGGGTGGAGGTAGCAAGGCCGCAGGCAAAGGCAGGAAACACGATGAACTCTGGATTGGTGAGTCCCAGCAGCTTGAAAGAGCGATGCACATTGATCTTGATGAGTCTTTGATGCTACATTTGATGTCGAAAGCTCATCACAATGGATTTTGCTTTGATAAAGCACGTTTCATTTAAATAATGAATGACAATGTAGCATCTTATAAACATGTATACTGTATGAAGGTGTGGGGCTGACAAAAATTATTGTGGAATCAATGGAAATCAGTATGTACTCTTAGTATTCAGAACAATATCGAACCTTTTACGATTGCCTTCGAAGACCACAGCGATTTTCGACCCACACCTGTTGGCCCCAGGTATGATGATCGATCATGTCATAAAATCATTTAGGGACGAAGTAAGAGATTGAACAATTGACATCCCTTTCGACTGCCAAGATGTCAAATTTAAATAAAGTCAACACCATGGAGGTTTTAATGGTATACATAAGAGAAAGGTTCACCTAAGTGTGTGGGAGTTTGCAGGATCCAGAAAGGATGGTGACCGGGCGCCGTCTACTCTCTGCACATGTCACCAGTTTATACGTTTCTGCAACAATCCATCTCTCCCTTCCTCCCTCCCTCCTTACCTCCCTCCCTCCCTTACTCCCTTCGTCCCTCCCTCCCTCCCCCTCCCTCTGTGTGTTTGTAGTCTTTGTAATTTCTTTGAAATTACTCCAAAAGCTGCCCAGTTGATAAGTTGCTCCTTTCATAAGCAGCTGCACTAACCTAGAGAAGAATTAAGTGTTCAGATTTCGTGTAGCAGTTTAAAAAGCTCTGAATTTGGTCTCGTATAAAATATAACAGTACCTGAGTACATAAACTGTCATACATCTTTGCACTTGTATAACAAGTTGCATAACATTTGGTGATGTGATACAGGATACATTATTCCCTGTGACTAAGTGTGGATGATACCTTTGGAACTCATAGGTTCACCTGTGTCTACAGTTACACATAGCAATCCAAACACTCCCACCCTGCCACCTCAGAGTACCACGGCATTGTTTAACATGTGTGTTCTCAATTAGTACTTGTTTATAAATATTCTAATTATTTTATTTTACTTGTCTAACAGATGGTGTTTGTCCTCAGTCTGATTCCCTCCTGGAGCCTTATCTTTCATCGTCACTGCCTTGTCTGAAGAACATAGTAGACCCGTCTCTGGAAGCAGTCACTCTCTTACGGACATTGCATGGACTCAACAGACATTGGAACTCTCTCTATTCTGTGAGTTTAATAAGGATGATTTCCATGTGTGTCTGCAATGTGTAAAAATACTGAAGAAGAAGAAAAAAGATGCATTGTTAGGTTGCCTTATCAGTGTCATATGTTTTAAGTCTTGGGGAAGGTATGTCTAAGTTTGGTGCTAAAGAGAAGAAGTTACGCCATTGCGGACATTGCATGGACTCAACAGACGTTGGAACTGTCATGTGTGTTTTCAATTTGTAAAATACTTGTTAAACAATGGTGCATTTATAGTTAGCCTCGTTATTGTCATATTGTATATTATCCAGATCTTGAAATCTGAGTTGCTCCCTCATGAGTAGAAGTTACCTATCCATTGAGTAGACCCACTTATTATTGGGCAGACCCACTCATTAGTGAGTGGACCCACTCATCAGTGGGCAGACCCCTAACCAGTGGGTGGACCCACTCATCAGTGGACAGACCACTAACCAGTGAATGGATCCGCTCATCAATGGGCAGACCCACTAACCAGTGGGTGGACCCACTCATCAGTGGACAGACCCACTAACCAGTGGTGGACCCACTCATCAATGAACAGACCCACTAACCAGTGGTGGACCCACTCATTTAGTTTTCTTCAGACCTACCCAATTAGATGTTTATATCTGAAAAAGGGTTCTGATCAAGATAAAAAAGATGACACAAATGGAAACAGTGTTTTTGGTTCGGTAGACTACGTAGCTGAATGACATCAGATCAGAAGCAAAAGCCATTCTAGACAAAAGAATATGTGTAGGAACATAGTATGGCAAGTTAAACTATACAGAGCATGTGATGGCACCAGACTAAATGTTATCATTGTTTGCACTCTTCCATAAACCTCTACAAATACTGCGTGCATTATTGTTGACTGATTTGATGGTTTCATTTAACCCATATAGGATGTGGCTCCTCAACCAGCAACCAACAGCAGCGAGTTCATCAACAGCAAACTGACGGCCAAGACGAACCGCCAGCTACAAGACCCGCTGGTGATCATGACCGGTAACTTACCATCCTGGCTAAATGCAATCGCTATCTCATGGTGAGTCTCGTATTAGTTCTGAGAAGAATGCAACTCCTAGCTAGCAGTTTATTGAGTTCCCTCTGTATTCTAACCGGTCCGGACCGGTTTTTGACCACTCCCTAGTTTTATCCTCGCTGCAGAGCTACTGTGCAAACGGAGATGTCTGTGTCGTGCACAGGGATTTTAACACATAACTGCTCTGCGTTCTATTTCAGCCCATTCCTGCTACCTTTCGAAACCCGCCAGATGTTGTTCTACGGGACAGCTTTTGACCGTGACAGAGCCATGCAGAGACTGCAAGACAGTAATCCAGAATTAGGGGCATCAGACACCAGTGAACGGGTAGCACCAAGGCTTGACAAACGGAAGGTATGTTACTTACTGGAAAATGTAAGAAATAACCCAGCAAAGTGACAGCCAAATTACCCAATCTGTTTATTGTTATGGTTGGTTTACACCTCTACCTCTTCAGGATTGGTTAACCTTAAATAACCTCACTCAAAGTTGAGTAAATTACAACACAAAATGTATCTCCCTAAAGCTAATGTCAACCCTTACCACTCAGAAATGTATTGCTAAATCTTCTATGAAATAATCTGCTAGAATAAACTCCTAATTGTTAAACAAAACTTGCAGACAATGGTCACTCGATAAAGAAATACGTTTTTTCCCCCATCGCAGAGAACGGTTTCAAGAACTGAAATTTTGAAACAAGCCGAGTCAGTAATGGAAGACCTTGCAGGTTCTAGAGCTATTCTCGAGGTGCAGTACGACAGTGAGGTAGGGACCGGGTTAGGCCCTACTCTGGAGTTTTACGCTCTCGTCTCCAAGGAGCTGCAGAGGAGCGACCTGGACCTCTGGAGAGGAGAAGCTGCCCCAATATCAGAGCCAAAAGGTACAGCAAAATTGCATAACACATTGCCCTATTAGTAGTCTTATTTGTAATCAAACAAATATATGGTTAGGTCTTTCATGTTGTCTAAATAATCGCATGGCAGTACAAAATACATTTCCCGACTGTCACAATACGACAATAAATTGCCAAATTCGGCCAGTTTTGTCACTTCCCAGTGCCACTAACAGCTTAGCTAAGCCTTCTTCAACTGTCACATGCTTCCAAATATGTATCTGCTAAAGATTTGGACTATCTTGGCACTTGGAAATTTCAATACCCAGACACCTTTGTTTTGATCTGCATTAGGAGTTTGTGTGCATATTACATTCCCTGTTCCCTGCCTTTGTTTTAAACACAATGCTAGGACCAGTGGCTGAGAACCAGGTCAATTGTATTCTAGATCCTCCAGCAAGCAGGAACTCACGAAGAAGCCATCATTGGCTTATCAAAGCTGCAAGCTGACCGAAGTCAGTCTCTTAGATTCATATTTAACATCCATGATTATGAATTGTCAACAACTCTGTAACTGGACGACGTACATTAATCTTGGAGTGACTCGAACTCTGGACCTTATGATTGAAAGGCACCGGCGTTAATCACTGAGCTAACACTCCCTATTAGTACAATGATGATGATGATGCAAATGGAACATTTTCAGTTGCAGATGGCCGAACAGTCTCTTGTAGGAAATAATCATTATTTTGTTTGTGTAAATGTGAGTTATTGTGACATTAATATGGTTAGACACAAGGAATTTCCACATCTCTTTTTTTATATCAATCTTTCCTTTGTGTCTCTTCTGTCTATCTTCAGATGGAGGTTCGGGCAAGAGGTACATACACACTCACAATGGATTATTCCCAGCCCCGCTAGGGAGGAATGCCAAATCATCTGCTGTGTCAAAGGTCAAGACAAAATTCAAATTTTTAGGTCGTTTCATGGCGAAAGCTCTTATGGACTCCAGAATGGTAAGATTGTAACTTTCATTTTGTATAAATATCGTCTGTTCTTTGTACTGGTTTGGTCACTCTTTTTGATGGAAATTCGCTAGCAATAAGAAATTTGTATATATGCCCATAGCTTAGGCGAAATCTAATTTTAATTTCAGTTACTGGAATGGAAGTCAGTTTACCATGTAAGTCCCTGCAGCTAAAATATAAGTAGTTCTCATTCTACAATATTCTTGTTTACTCATACCAGTGCTTTTAGTTTGCTTGCCATGAGAAAAATACAGCCAATATTTCAGTTTCAATATGTAATCACAAGATGCTAGTTTATTGTTGTCTTGTGTGCTTGGTAGAAACTTTTCCACAGTCTTCCAAAATTATCAGATATTTTTTATTTAATATCAAGAATTATGGAACAGTCAAAAGAGTCAAGAGTCAGAGATAATTATACTTGACTGCACAGAGACTTGATTATTTGACCCTAGAGAAATCTTTACTTCCTTAACATTTATCAGTGACTTTACCATGTTTAAAGAGACTATGTGTCTCCTCCTGTTGTCGCACACACAGTTCATATGTGTTCTCTCTGAATGAATTACGATGTTTGATCTTTACAGTTGGATATTCCTCTGAGTTTACCATTCTACAAGTGGCTGCTGGGCCAGGAGAAGATGTTGACATCCTTTGATCTGCGTTTTATAGACCCAACTCTTTCACAGTCCTTCCATCAGCTGAAATCTCTCGTCATCAAGAAAGAGAGACTGGCTAAAGACAAAGATATGGTACGGTCATTATTTTCATCACACTCGATGAATCAAAAAATATTTGAGTTTTTGGCTTGAGGGCAAAAGAAATTCAGCAGAGTTTGTCGCCAGGTTTGCTGCTGAAAATTACTGATTCTTCAGTAGCAAAAGCGAGAAAACATTCTTAGGATTTTTTATAATACCTTTAGGCTTTTCCATAGTTCTTTCTTTAGCTGTAGAAATATTTTAATTTTGTGGATTAGGTGAACAAGAAATGTTGCCTAGTTTTGTGGATTACTGGAATTCCCACAAACTTTAGCTACTTGTAATTCAAGAACAGAACTTTCGTCATTGACGTCATCAATATTAAAACGTGATGCCTTGCTCTTTAAATTGTTCATTTATCATGTAGAAAACCATGAAATAATTTCAAATGAGATAAATTGGACACAGTTTGGAGCAGGGTTTGTAGATTATGCTAACTAAACACAAAACTTAGCTCATCATTGGGCACGACAGGAACATGCACCGCAAAGCTGTTGTATGTTCCTTTTCAGTCGGACTTGAATTTGGTTGGTCTGGGACTAGTCTTTAAACTTGTTCCAAGTTTGCAAAGTTTGGCCTTTCATTGGTCAAAGAGTCATTATTTGCAGGTAGAATTAGAATGGATTTTACCCTTAATTATCAGGCATGAGCTTTTTCCGCGAATTTGCGGAATATCCGTGGTTTCTTTTCTACCTCGGTGACAAAAACTATTATCCTAACACACTGTAGCATACGCAAACTGGAGCCTATACTGCAATTTTTGCAAAGTTCCGTGATTTTTTGTTTACCCCAGGCTCATCCCTGAATTATTATAAAATTAATATTTTTCATGATATTTAGATGTTTTTTGATGAGTATTTGTCATCTCTTTGAACTCATACAGGTTCTTCGCTAGTTTTTATATTTTCAATCTTTTTCTTCAGTCGGCAGCAGACTTGCAGGAAGCCTTTGAAAATCTTACAATGGATGGCAGTTCTGTTGAAGACCTCGGTCTAGATTTTACCCTCCCAGGATACCCCTCCATAGAACTTAAAAAGGGTGGCAAAGACGAATGTGTCACCATCCACAACCTCCAGGATTATCTTCAGGTGAGGGTCCTCACCATTTGAGAGAGAAAAATATCTGGAATATACTTCAGCTTTGTTCTTTTGTCAAAATTACTTTCTGAAATATTGTATGGATTCGGTATTGTACACTGGGCAGGTTCAAAAACAATATTGTAATATTTTATTAGCAACCGAAGCCCTTGAGGAAGTTGTTGGAAAAGTTGATGAATTGTTTACCGTGGTGACTGATTTATGGAGGGGTGGGGTGAGGGGAAGGGGGGTCTTTGTAGCATGTTTATAAAAATTACTGCTTTCTTGTTCAGAAATTAACTTGCCATTTGCAGTTTATGGTGTCATTTTGAATAAAACTTATTGAGCAAGAACAGTTTGTAAGTCTCAAATATCATCAAATTAAGATGAAGATGCTGTTTAAATCAGGGAAAAATCTGAGCATCTGATTCTAGTTAATGTGATTGTAACACATACCTTGTCTATGCTGAAATGTATGATTTAAACCAACAGGATATGGATCATGGAGTGGTCCGTTTTTATTACAAAAATGCTTAATTTGATGGGTAGTCTGTGAAATGCATGATGAGAGGATTGAGCCTCCATTTGGGATGTACATAAAAGACCTTTCCAATTTCATAATAAACTGTATTGCTGTTAGAGTTAAACGGGACTGCCTGCTGAAAGGTGATCAGCAGGGACATACCATTTATAAATTCAAGGTTTACTTTGTTAGTGACTAGGAGCAGTTGGCTGTTTATTATCAAGCATTGGGGAACATGTATTGGGTGAGAAATGTTATCTATTGTCATCAATGCTGTCAATGGACATTAGGGTCAGATTATCTAATACAATGACCATGGTCGTTGTCGCCTTGACAAGGATGTGTTGTGGTGTTTGTTTGTTTATTTTTTTATTTTTCCTGGTCAGTTTCGAAAAGTTCAATAGAAGACATTTTGTAGATGCAAAAAACTTGAGTCTAGCCAATGATGTTGTCTTCTGATAGTCGTAGGTCATCGGTGATGAGATTCCATCCTAACACTGAGGCTAGTCCCAAGTAACAAATCTGGCTGCTTCACAGAGATTTTTGTATTCATCTAATCTTAAATTTAAGTGGTAAAACCTCCTAGAAAAGAGTTTTTTGGGGGAACTTTTAGTCACTTTTTTACAAGGCTCAAAAAAGGTGCAGTGCTGCTGGTGACCTAGACAAACGTAAACATTGCATCCATTGAAATTAAAAAAGATATACAAATCTGAAGGTTTATATTTTGTACAGTGGACCAAACTTTTATTTTAAGTTTGGTTTATACTGCAAACCAAAAATGATAATGAACTGATATTTGGTTTCGATGATAATCGTAACCTATGCATTCATGATGGCGTGTGTGTGTGAGTGCGTTTTGACACCCAACTTGTAAACACAATATCTCAAGAAGGGAAGGTCAGACCAATCTCATATTAAGTGTGTAGAAGTACAACATTGAGTACAAGAAGCCTATTGTTTTTGGTGGAGGTCAAGGGTCATTTGGGGTCACCAGGGGTCAAATTGTAAAAACCTTGTAAGCATGTACACCCTCACTATACATTATGTCAGATTCATGAAGAAAACTGCTCATGTTACTTCGAAACCACAATGCAATTTTGCATTCTGTTTTTATTTTAATTACCCTAACCCACACTAAAACTTATAGTTCCGTGCTGGAAGCAAAGGAACCTATGCAGTTAGGTTGGCATGTGTATTTATGGCAATAACTCTGCAACCGTTAGTAGCCAAACTCGGTATACGATTGTTGGTTGATAACTGGTACATATAGGCCATCTGGGCCAAAAAAAAATCCAGGCCCATTTTTGTGCCAGGTGGGCCCAAATTTTTATTTCCACTGCGAATGCATTTTGGGACACATTCTTTGGGCCCAAATTTGTGGGGCCAGATATGTTTGGGACCATTTGGACGCATTTCCCACATTTCCAATAAAGGCGTGAAAACAAGCTCAAGATTTCAGCTTGTTACTTCAGATATTAAATCAATTCTGTGTTTTATTACAGTTGGTAGTTCATTGGACTTTTGTGGAAGGTGTTTCCAGGCAGTTTGAATCATTCAAAGATGGCTTTGAGTCAGTATTCCCATTAGCACATTTGCAGAGCTTCTATCCAGAGGAGGTACGTCGTGGTTGATTCTTTTCAAGACGTTTACTAAATATTATCACAGGCCTATTGAAACCATGTAAAATAGTTTATTGCAACATATTATTGAGAACGATTTTTCGTTTGGGCTAGGGATTTTAATTATACTCTGGCAAATTCCATCCTACCATGTAGAAGGACATTGATGAACCTAGTTAGGAATTGTTCCAACTCTGGTTAAAGCTTTCTGACATCCATTATAAACATGACAACAATTTTTCAAAGATAACACTGTTAAACTTCGGACATTAAATATGAACTGTCCTGTCATATCCACCAAAATAGTTACTTGAATTGTGAACTGGAAAAAAAGAAGACATTTCTGAGCTGTGTTAGGAATCAGTAAGCCTTTGTATTAATGAAATGATAGCATGTTTTTAATGTTGGCATAGATTATTGAAGGAAAATCGGCTAAGATGTCTTTATACAAAATACTATATATATTTATGTATGTATAAATGTGTGCGATATTTTCAGAAACATTGTTGCTATATATTTTTTTTTTTTCCTGTAGCTTGATAACTTATTTTGTGGTGACAATAGTGAACCTTGGGACATCAAGATACTGTTAGAATGCTGCAGACCAGATCATGGCTACACACATGACAGGTGAGTTATCTTAAAGGCATTGAAGACTCGCCCCAAACCGCGTGCGGCCATCTGAAAAAGCTAACTTTCTGTCGCTTGCAAGTGACGTTTTGTTTGTGTCGCTACAAAATGCAGACAGTAATGAAATGTGATACCTTGTTATCTTTAGCTGGACCTGAGATGTCCATCGCTGTATTGTTTGTACACTGCTGTGGGTTTGCACGCAGCTGTATGTACTGACTATACACTAGTGTCTAATTACCGACGGTAGCAAGCTGTGTGTGTATTTTCTGGGATCGATGGTGGTGTCTAACACTTCTGTTATGTGTTTTTTTTTTGTGAAAGCTTCTTGAGAAATAAACCCTTCCAAGGTAGTGAAATACAAATATGTTAGAGTGATTGGATTACCAAATTGAGCATAATTCAATCAACATCTTAAATATATTAACAGATAATATCAAGAATAAGAATATTCTCTCTGAATGGGGAAAAGAAAGAATATGTGTAATGTATTTACAGGTATTGGCAACTGGAGTCCAGTACAAAAGTTTGGTGCCATGTGCTTTATGGTAAGGTAAACAAACAGAAGCATATATTGGTGGATTCATTACATTTTATAAAAATGATTGATGTATATAAAAACATATATATATATATATATATATATATATATATAAATTATGCCTGAATGGAATGCTGTGGTCCATAGAATGATGCTGTGGTCCATTTTGCATAAGTGATACACTAATTTACATTTAAATTTACATGAAATTGCTTGATCTCAAGGTTCTATTAGTTTGTTTCTTGAATTTCAGTCCAGCTGTGAAGTTCCTCTATGACGTACTTTCATCATACAAGGCTGACGAACAGAGAATGTTCCTGCAGTTTGTGACTGGAAGTCCAAAATTACCCGTTGGCGGTAAGTTTATGCCTTCAGTGGCATTTGGGGGACGGTACTGTCCCCGATACTCAATTGCATGGATCGTGGGGCCTTGAGTAACAGGTATACTCATCGCATCAGTCATGAGGTACTTATCCTGTATGAGACACAGTGCCTTAAGTGACCTTTGCACCATTCTGTGTATGGTGGGCTGTGTAATGACAGATATCAGCCAGCATGTACCGTGGGGTATTCTAATAGCAGAGATAATCTTGTATGAGTCTTGGGGTATTGTGGGCCGCGTAGTGACAGATATGAGCCAGCATGTACCATGGGGTATTCTAATAGCAGCTATAATCTTGTATGAGTCTTGGGGTATTGTGGGCCGCGTAGTGACAGATATGAGCCAGCATGTACCATGGGGTATTCTAATAGCAGAGATAATCTTGTATGAGTCTTGGGGTATTGTGGGCCGCGTAGTGACAGATATGAGCCAGCATGTACCATGGGGTATTCTAATAGCAGCTATAATCTTGTATGAGTCTTGGGGTATTGTGGGCCGCGTAGTGACAGATATGAGCCAGCATGTACCATGGGGTATTCTAATAGCAGAGATAATCTTGTATGAGTCTTGGGGTATTGTGGGCCGCGTAGTGACAGATATGAGCCAGCATGTACCATGGGGTATTCTAATAGCAGCTATAATCTTGTATGAGTCTTGGGGTATTGTGGGCCGCGTAGTGACAGATATGAGCCAGCATGTACCATGGGGTATTCTAATAGCAGAGATAATCTTGTATGAGTCTTGGGGTATTGTGGGCCGCGTAGTGACAGATATGAGCCAGCATGTACCATGGGGTATTCTAATAGCAGCTATAATCTTGTATGAGTCTTGGGGTATTGTGGGCCGCGTAGTGACAGATATGAGCCAGCATGTACCATGGGGTATTCTAATAGCAGAGATAATCTTGTATGAGTCTTGGGGTATTGTGGGCCGCGTAGTGACAGATATGAGCCAGCATGTACCATGGGGTATTCTAATAGCAGCTATAATCTTGTATGAGTCTTGGGGTATTGTGGGCCGCGTAGTGACAGATATGAGCCAGCATGTACCATGGGGTATTCTAATAGCAGAGATAATCTTGTATGAGTCTTGGGGTATTGTGGGCCGCGTAGTGACAGATATGAGCCAGCATGTACCATGGGGTATTCTAATAGCAGCTATAATCTTGTATGAGGCTTGGGGTATTGTGGGCCACGTAGTGACAGATATGAGCCAGCATGTACCATGGGGTATTCTAATAGCAGCTATAATCTTGTATGAGGCTTGGGGTATTGTGGGCCGCGTAGTGACAGATATGAGCCAGCATGTACCATGGGGTATTCTAATAGCAGAGATAATCTTGTATGAGTCTTGGGGTATTGTGGGCCGCGTAGTGACAGATATGAGCCAGCATGTACCATGGGGTATTCTAATAGCAGAGATAATCTTGTATGAGTCTTGGGGTATTGTGGGCCGCGTAGTGACAGATATGAGCCAGCATGTACCATGGGGTATTCTAATAGCAGCTATAATCTTGTATGAGGCTTGGGGTATTGTGGGCCACGTAGTGACAGATATGAGCCAGCATGTACCATGGGGTATTCTAATAGCAGCTATAATCTTGTATGAGGCTTGGGGTATTGTGGGCCGCGTAGTGACAGATATGAGCCAGCATGTACCATGGGGTATTCTAATAGCAGCTATAATCTTGTATGAGGCTTGGGGTATTGTGGGCCACGTAGTGACAGATATGAGCCAGCATGTACCATGGGGTATTCTAATAGCAGCTATAATCTTGTATGAGGCTTGGGGTATTGTGGGCCGCGTAGTGACAGATATGAGCCAGCATGTACCATGGGGTATTCTAATAGCAGAGATAATCTTGTATGAGTCTTGGGGTATTGTGGGCCGCGTAGTGACAGATATGAGCCAGCATGTACCATGGGGTATTCTAATAGCAGAGATAATCTTGTATGAGTCTTGGGGTATTGTGGGCCGCGTAGTGACAGATATGAGCCAGCATGTACCATGGGGTATTCTAATAGCAGCTATAATCTTGTATGAGGCTTGGGGTATTGTGGGCCACGTAGTGACAGATATGAGCCAGCATGTACCATGGGGTATTCTAATAGCAGCTATAATCTTGTATGAGTCTTGGGGTATTGTGGGCCACGTAATGACAGATATCAGCCAGCATGTACCGTGGGATATTCTAATAGCAGAGATAATCTTGTATGAGGCTTGGGGCCTTTCATTGGCAAGAGTCTAATATTTAAGGAAGATTCAAGAACAAGACATGGACACCTTATAGCTTTTCTTTTCTTTCTTGTTAAATGTCAGTGTTATTTCTTTCTTACTGAAATTTTTATACAAGATTTTCACTCAGTTGCATTTATTTTTCAGCATTATTTTTCATTATTTGTAATCATTTCAGTGGTAATTATATTCCCTGTCATTTTGAAGATTCTCCTTCTTAGTCTCTCGTTGATCTTTTCCTTTGTTCTTAATCTTTCTTAATCTTTCTTAATCTCCAAATGACAGGCTTCCGATCCCTCAGTCCACCGTTGACCATCGTCAGAAAGTCGTGCGAAGCGAACGAATCCCCAGACAATTTCCTGCCATCCGTCATGACCTGTGTGAACTATCTGAAACTTCCAGATTATAGTACAAGAGAGATAATGGAAACTAAACTGAGACTAGCAGCTATGGAGGGCCAGCAATCATTCCATCTGTCATAGTGAAAGACCCCCAGACGACTAAAATCAGGGAAGGAATGACAAATAACAAGTTTCATTCTTGGAAGCACAGCAGTACTGCAAGGGATGCATCTCTTGGAAGAATGTGGAATATTGTGGGACCACAGTAGGGAGACTGTACCACACACAGTAGGAGAATGCGTAAGGCTTTTAGATGCAGCGGAATAATGACTATGACTAGATTGAAGGCAGAGCAGGTGTGGACTAAGAGTATGTAGTGAGTGGCATTTGAAACTTTGCTAAAAGGTCAGTAAAGTAAAGGAAACCTTGATTCCTATTGGCTGTGACTGGTAAGTCCCTCCATGGACCATTTCAGAGCTTCAAAGCCTAGGGCCGACATCCCAAAGGCCTTTTTGGTTAACTCAGTTTGCAAGGAGATATTGTCGGTGCTGCCAAAAGTTATTCGTGTGACATCGTTTGAAATCACAAAGAAATGAACCTCCGCTGAGCGGTTTTTCTTCTTTTCGAAGCGAACATGACAAAGCTGTTTGCATTTTTGCAGTGGTAACTTTGAAAAATTTGTGAAAAATCTGTGAACAGACTTTTAAAGAAGCGATGTTAAATTGCTCTTGGATAAACTCCCCTTGCTTGTAAGATGACAGAAAGTTGTGAAAGTTTTATGCAGTAAGCAAGATTTTCACTTCAAGAGAGAGGGTGGGTGGGGGGGATGAAGATTGAATATAGGTGGATGCATGTCGTATGAACTAGCGAGAAGAGTTGGAAAATGAGATGGGTTCAGCTAAACGCCATTTAGGAAAATAAAATTTGGAAGATGGTTCACAAGCAATATTTTCCTGAATTTTTAATAGCTTCGAAAATATTTTTAGCATTACGGTGTCCTCATTTGTGCAATGTCTGTGATTGTTTGACATGTGTTACCAAGAAAAGACGAACAACGTTTGTTCCCTCATGTTTTGAGAGAAAAGTTTTCTCATGGAGTAGAGTACAGAATCGGAGACGGAGAGATGAAGAGAGAGACAGAGATAAGACTCTCCGGTCACTGAAACTAATTTGTTGTACCGTCAAAAATGCAAAATGATGAAGTTCTGGATGGACAAAGATGTATTTATCAAGTGGATAAAATAGACGCTTTCAGATATCAAGCACGTACATATTTTAGCTAGAAAAGAAAAAGCGGTATTATATATTGACATCATCTTTTTTGTAATTAAATGAATGTGTTCTGGCTGCCGATTATTATGATGCAGAGGTTTGGCTGCAGAAACAATTGGATCTTCTTCTTTAAATTTCTTTTTCTTGCCTTGTTTTGATATCCTAAAGAGCAACAATTTGTGTCCTTTTGTGAGGGTAGTTTGACACCTCATTACACTTAAAGGTTCAATAGGGTTGTATACACTTGGTCTCCATTTGAACCTTTCTCAACCTATTGTCAAATAAGGCTTAAAATTGTGATACTCATTGAACCTTAGTCAACCTAGATACAATCCTTGCAAGGAATGTTTTACAATTGTCGGTGAACCATCACAGCTGAAGGTTAAACAGGTTTGATATGCTTTGGTCTTCAACTTCAACCATCTGAACCTAAAGTCCAATCAGGTTTACAATTGTGGCACCCATTGAACCTTTGTCAACCTAGACACAATTCTTGCAAGGATTTTTTTCGTAACAACTGAAGGTTAAACAGGTTTTATACAGTTAGTCTTCATTTGAACCTCTGGCAACCTAGATTAGGTTTACGAGATGTGATGCACATTGAACCTTTATCAATCCATATTCAGAGAGTTTGCAAACATTTGATGTAATTAGAAACCGTTTTAAATCTAGGTTCAAAGAGTTGCATCCAGATCTTTGCTGGAAACATTTTTTACCAAGGCTCAGACTGTTGATATTTGTTCTACCAAGGCACCTTAGCTAAGATCTTGGTCTACCCATGGTCAGTTAAACATTCATGTGTGAATATGGTCTCCGATGGAACCCAGCTTCAGAAAGTTTGTAAAATGTTGGTGTTCACGAAAATTGTTATAAAAGTGAGGTTGATGGATGCTAGCCATTTGCTTGATGTTTTGCTTGTAAGAGTGCCAAGGTTGTCAGAGAACAATATGGACAATGTGTCTTTGTTTAATGAGAAAGTTGAATTTAAAATGACCTTACTTTTGTTATGTTTACTTGCAGCAATTAGATCCTTTCTACAATTCTTTGTACTTTTTTTTTTTTTTTTTTTTTTTGCTTTCTATCTGTGCTTCTAAATGGTTTAGTGATGAGAAACTCTGCAGCAGGGTTATAAAGAGTCCTTCGGTTCCACCCGAAGGATGATACGTAAATTTGTAATGTAACAAAGAGATTGCTGAAGTGGGCAGCAGATTGGTGGGAGGAGGTTAACTAAATCATTTTTTTAATTAAAATTTGATTTTAGAAGAGGTAGGTCCTCTGTCTCTTAGATTCTCTATTTTAAAATAAAAAATATGAAGTTTGTCAAAATTTGCTGTAGCTTTGACCTGCCATAACTGTGCAGACTTGGGGGCCTATATGTCTATTTATTTCTCTAAAGCATTTTGTAGAGTTTGTTTTGTAAACTTATAGAATTCAGAAAGGGGAAGAGGGGTAAGGAGGAGGTTTAGGGGTGGGATGGTGAGGTGGGAGGGGAGGGGAGGGGAGGGATGCATTTTTAATCATTGGGTGCTTGACACATTGATACATATTGTACATGTGTGTTATCAATGCATATTGTATGTGTGTGTTATATTTTCCTTTAACACCATGCACAGACTGAGGGTAACACAAGTTTACAAATACCATGGTTGTGTATAGAGATTGTCTACCTTGAAGTTGACAGCCAACATATGAGAAGGAATTCCTCCCTTTCAAGAGATGAGTCATTTATTGATCACAGAACAAGATAACTGGATCTGTTAGGAGTTTGGGGTGATCATAGCATTTTTACTTTTTGACAACTTTAGTGTTTTTCAAAAGTTAAAGGAGATACAAACCCAACCATCATCATTGCTCTATGTGGTAAAGATAATCGTCATGAACAACCTTTCCAAAACAGTTACGAAAAATCATATTCCATTTGGGAGATACCACAGGTTTAAACTTTCCTTCACAAATGAGACTGAAGACTTGATCAAGTATAAATATGATATCATAAGTATGGTGTGCTTCCTTTGTTATGTGTTTTGTTATTTATTACAGGGTTAATTTTTTTGGTGATGGAGATTGGTTTTGCAAAACCTAAATCTAATAATTAAAAAAAAAGTCTTAATATGAACTTGAAAATATGAAAAGAAAGAGACAATCAAAGGGTCCAGATACTATAGTAGCAGTATGACATCACATAGTTACAAAATTATAGCTTACAGACTAGGATATCTTCCAAAGGGAACAAGATTTTCTTAACTGTTTGAGTGAGTTGTTTATCATAAAGATCTGTGTGATATAAGCTAAAGTTGATGTATTGGCTTGTGTCTCCTTAAATATGGGCTGCTTTATCACAGTGAAGGAAGATTTTGCAGAGGATTTGGTATATGTAACTACAGAGTTACCTCTAGAAGAAATCTGTGACAAAAGAAATGAGGGGGAAATGGATTTTCTGGCTTGAAAAGATAAACAAAATTTTCAAAACATCTGGAAAAATGAGTAAACTGTTCTGTTAAAAATTGACCATGTGACCTCCACCTAACCAAAGTTTGGCTGTTGAAAAAATACCATATAATATTGAAATATGAATGCAATAGATTCGGTCATCGAAAAATCCAATAAGATAGTAATCAGATTTGACATCATTGTCACTGCTGAAAAAAAACATCAGTTGGTTTTCACTTTCAGAGATGGACCTTTCTTCCAGTGTTTGTTACTAAAAACAAGACAAATATGTTGAATAAATCAATTTATTGACCTTTTAATTATTAGTTGGCAAATTCAGCACAGCTTTTATCTGTTTCTTAATCTAATTAGTTCTTGTTCATGTGGGGAGTGGTAGTGGGATGTAGTGGGTCAAAGAGAGAAGTGGGTTTGGAGAATGTGTTGGTGTATGGAAAGGAAGCCAAACAACAGGCAGGGTGAGAGCAAGGGAGATGGGGGGGGGGGGAAGGGGGCAAGGGGTGTTGAGTTGCTTTTGACAGATGTGAAATTCCAAAGATTGTTCAATAAAATTTGTCAAACTGAGACAAATGAGTGATATGTTTTCAACAACTTTTAATAAGCAAGGATTCTTTGAAATGGCTTTTTTCTTGCATATTTCATTTTTATTTCATTTTTGGAATGTTCTATGCTAAAGCCAAAGTAGGATTTCTTGAAAAGTGTTCAAGAAATTAGTAAATCATAGGGGTCGTTTGAGTAAATGTTTACTAGAACATGCGTCCTCAATTTAACTAGTATGTACTTTTTGTGTGCACTCACTTAGAAAAACTCACAAATGCAAAAATGTTACTTTATTCTTCTAGGTGTTACATAAATGCAACAATTTTGTCAAGTCCTTCGAGAACTGTTGCCGCTATGTAGTTATAGGTTCCCATGGTTACTGAACATGATATCAGTATGTATGGATATTCATGAAGTTGGGGAGGTAAGGTTACTATATTTGTTTCTTTAATTTTCATTTTTTGTTCTATTTGTCAAACCAAAAAATATAAGGAACACAGAAAAAAACAGTGATTTTTTTAAATTTTATGTGAATTCTTTCAAAGAGGATGTATAAGGAATCAGCTTACTGTACATATCAGTGGGGTTAGCTTTTTAGCATTTAGTAGCGGAGAATTAAACAGTGCTATATGTATACTCCATTCCAATCCCCCATTCAACCTTTAAAAAATTGAGACCCCCCACCATTAAAACCATGTCCAAGCCATTGTAACATCTGCTTGCAAATATCACAATAATGTTGTTTCCTCCCAAGTGATACCTTGATGTAGCAGTCTGAGTCTCACCCTAAGTAAGCCCCTTCCCTCTGCCCCATGGTTAATATCTGGTATGCTCTGAGGAGAAAAATTTTGTGACAAGTGGCAAGCAGGAATTTGCAAATTTTCTTGCATACAAAACACCCTTCATTCATAATGCAAGATTGTAATGTTATGGACAAAGCAAACTGGATGTTATCAAACTCAAAGAACAGATGGTGTTAAGGCCCGGTCACACTACAGCGATATTTTATCGGAATACGGTCCGATTTTTCCGATTTTAGGACGAAGAGTAAGGTTTGTGGTAGTGAATGTAATGAATGCAGTGGAGTATTCGAATACCTACTCCAAATCTGAGGGGTTCTGGAACGGACTACATTATGAAGTGACGTCACATAGAAAAAAGATAAAAATCGGAAGAGAAATCGGATAGCTATCCGATAAAAGGAAACGGAGTCAATATCAAAAGTTAAGAGAGGGCTATTCCACATCGGAATGGCTCAACATATAGCAAATCAGGTCCTTTATCAATGTGGCTAGAAGACCCGAACGAAAAACTGGCCGTTTCGATTCCTCTGGGAAAATCGGATAGTATTCCGATAAAAAATCGGTATAGTGTGACCGGGCCTTTATGGATGACACTGCCTGACCCTTACATGTCCATAACTGTGATAGAGTCAATTAAGTTAAGAATTCCCTGATCTTCAAGCAGTCTGAAAGTAAGCCCTTACCCAGTATCATGAAAGTATTCCTCTGTGGTGTTTTTCAATTGCATTGCATTCAATTGCATTATCAATTGCATCAAAAACCTGGGTTGTGTAGCCACAAGAGAAGTATGAGGGGCAGGAATTTCTTCCAAAGTTTCAAACAGAAGGGGGGCTTGGCAGGGACATCAACCAACTTTTGCACTCCCCCCCCCCCCCCCTAATAAGAAACAAAGCCAGTTAGCTTTGTGATTCCTTGTCATACAATTTGCTCAAAATTCAAAATAAAAATCTGACTAAGTACTGTTGAGCAAGTTAAGTTGGTCCAGAAAAGATTGCATAAATCTCTTGTGTGCATCAACCATGTCATTAACTCAAGGATTTTACAGTAGAGAATTTTAAACCAAAATATTTCAATACCAGAAAGAACAGTCTTCCTATGTGAATTGTAGACAACTTGTTACCAAGATTGAGCTAGCAAATTCCTTTAATAGTTGAGTTATACACTGAAATATTTTTGAGAAAATGGGTTGTCTTCCACCATTTGAGATAACCTGTTGACCCCTTGAGCCACTCCATGCACATTTGACCCCTTGAAGCTCAGAGGGAGAAACCTGATGGGAAGGTTTATGTGTGCGGTGAAAACAAGAGTAAGAACATTAAACTGGATGCCAGGTATGTTTCGATGAAGACCTATAGAGCCCTTTCTCAACTGAACTGAATTTGACCAAATTATGTTCACCAAAAAATATCTTAGCACTGGAGAATTCACTTATTAATTACAGCTTTGATTCTGTTTAACATGTCTTCAGACTTCGAAGCCTGTTGACCTCATGTGACCGTTGATGTCTACTACTTTCAATAAAATTCTTGCTTTCACCAAGCTGGATCTATATACTAAGTGTGACATTCATGAAACAGGTACTTCTTGTGTTATCGTCTAAAGATTTTCAGACTTCCACTTAAATGTTGACCACAAATGACCTTTGACCGCCACCAATATCAGTACAGTTCCTATACTCAACAAGATGAATCTGCATACCATGAAGTTTGACAAAAGTTTTCAGACTTTGAACCTCATTTGACCCCAAATGACCAATGGACTTCGCAGAAAACAACAGGCTTCTTGTACTCAATATGACAAGATCCACATAACAAGTATGAAGATAATCCACCATGAGTTTCTGTGTTTACAAGCATCACAGACATAGGCATCAGTTTCTTTTGCCCGGGAAAGGAATCAACTACTACAGACCAGTCCACAAGGCCTGTAAGAGACTAACAGCACCCTCAGTTCTTAGATGTAGCAGTTCTGTGATTTGGCAACCCTCTTGTAGTCTTGATGTTATGAATGATTTGACAAATTGAGTTGAGCACTTTTTGACAACACTGCTTTTTCGACCCTTCTGTGTTGTATGGCAGTGATTTTACAGGAGAGATATTAGTGTCATTTGTTAGCAGTTAAGTTTTCAAATCCCACAACTATTTGTCTGTGAACTGTTGATTTCACATCCAATCTGTTTTGTTTTGGCATCTATCTAGCAACTTAGTCACTCTCATGTTGATATCAAATAAATGTTAGTTTAGCAGTTGGTTTATTAGCAATATATTCAGTTTTGAAGGTAATAGCTGTCATGTGCAAATACCATTCTGAAAGCAGAGTAATCCCATAAACCACTTCCCACGGTAAAATACTGCCAATCGACGGTTTATAATTTTAACAACATTCAACGTCAAATACTGTACTGCTTCCACTGTCATAGTGCTGTATTACAACAGCATGTGCTACACAGCTATCATGTTTTTTCTTTCTATGACCAAGAACACAAATGTTTCAACACAATGCGCAAATAACAATGAAAGCAGATATGAAGGCTGAGAAAGGTGGTTTTATGATGGATTTAACAATTGTAATTGCTGGCATGTTGTACCAATACCATTGCTTATCAGTTGTTAAATTAATAGTCTTACAAGTTCACATATTTAGTTTATTTAAGTTCAAGAGTTAATACAATTAACTTAAAGAGCAAACAGTAATGAAATTAATAACAAGATAATGGATTGGCACCCAAGGTCCCTCTGTGTAAGAGTTGGATTACTTTAACTTGTGCTCACCGTTTGCATAGGTTCTCTGACGATGAGAATTGGATGGGACAACTTTTTTATGTTGTCTTATTAGTTAGCTAATTTTGTAAGTTGGTTTCATCGTAAATTCCAAACTTGTGCTGATTTCAAAATCATTGATTATGAAAATATCAAGGCTTGCAAACAGAGTGAACCACCCACAGGAACTGCAACGTCATCAGTCATAGGGAATCATAACGAGTGTTAGCTCAGTGGTTAACGCCGGTGCCTTCCAATCATAAGGTCCAGAGTTCGATTCACTCCAAGATTAATGTACGTCGTCCAGTTTCAGAGTTGTGGACAATTCATAATCATGGAAGTTAAATATGAATCTAAGAGACTGACTTCGTCAGCTTGCGGCTTTCGTAAGCCAATGATGGCTTCTTCTAGAGTTCCTGCTTGCAGGAGGATCTAAAATACATACAAACATAGCGTCATATTTTACAACTTTGTGACACTACCTTGCACTGTAAGCATCTACATGAACAAAGATTCCAGTGGATGGATTTATGCAGTACTGTAGTTAGCCTAGTCAATATTTACTAAGAAAGCTGTTATAAGTCTCTTCTGTGTACTATTTTGTGTCCAGACTTTCTCATGGATTTGAATCCTATATCAACAATGATCCCTGAATAGAAAACATTTCCTCACAAGTCAAAATAACAGTTATGGATACTCTTATAACCCCAGCATGGCATGATAGTAAGCCAGCACATGCCTGGATCTCGAGTCATCAATTTGAAACTATGCAACAAAGATCCATGGTTTCAAGTGTTGTCAATTATCAGGAGATATTCAATAAAGATAAAGTAAAATATAATTTACCTTAATATTTATTATTTTCATATTGAAGCAATTAATGGGATATATATTAAAAATAAATACTGCAAGCAATCACCCCCTCCCTCGGCCCTCCATTTTCATTTCCAATTAGTTACCCCGTCAAACATCCAATTAGTTACCCCGTCAAATAATGCAACTTCACTTGCTTAACAAACAGATCCTATCACTTTCAGTGTAACTAAGCTATTCTTACACTAACCTTATGTTGTTTTCATATCCATAAAACTATTATCGAAGTGAAAGCTTGCAAAATTGAAATGTAACAAAATAATAAACACAAGACAAACTATGACAATAGATGGACACTTTTTGTGCCGAAAAGGAAATATTTTGCTATTAAAGCAAATTTTGTTTAAGTTATTAACTCTTTGTAAGACATTGCTTCTACAGCAGCACCACATATTTTGTTTCAAATTTCTTAGTGATGACAGAAGCCATCCACTATAACACTCGACTGGTATTATCCCCTTCATTCTGTACAATAACCTCCCGCCCCTGAAACAAGAACACTAGCTTTATAAGGCTATTTGAGAGCTTTTCTCTGCAAACCCTACATACGACAATGATATTCAAGAAATACTTTTATTGCAAAATGCACACTCATACTATGAAGACTAACACTTACACGAAAATGGAAAAGATAGCGAGGGCCATAAAATAGGCCCTCGCCAAAAAAAAAAAAAAATGGACCCAAAGGCCCCACCAAATAACTTTCTCTTGTGTCTCTGCTCAATATAATTCTGCTAGAATATTTTAAGATTAAAGTTGGTACGTCCTCTTCTTTTTTCAATGACAACTATAACGGCACATATCAAACACTTCTCAAGTAGATTGAGAGATTATTTCTCGCAGTGTGTGGTAAATAGCAGTTTCAAATTTTGCACTTGGCAACAAGACGAACAGTCCAACAGTCTAAATAAGATCAGCCACATTCATTGGCATTTCATCAATAGTAGTGTTGTAAAATGTCTCAATATCCTTCAGGGTGCGTGTATCATCCTCCGTGATAAAGTTAATCGCTACTCCTTTACGGCCAAACCGTCCTCCTCTTCCAATCCTGTAGATAAAAGGAGAATGATCATCAGGACACCAGCACACTTTAAAGTCAGATTGGCTTAGGTTGGTCAACCATCTTATACTCTAACATTCCTAAGCAATACATGCAGCATCCAGAGTAGTGCATAAATGCAGTGTTAGGTTAACCATTTGCCAAATGAAGTTAAGCCAGCTATCTGTTTGGGTATGTTGTAAGTAGGACATGTTTCAGCATTGTCACAGCAACTCCAATACAAACCAGTCTAACCACATCTACCACATCTACTTAGGTAAGAGGATACACAAATTTAGAATACAAAAAATTTATAATTCAGGAGTCCATTCAAAGTGTAGTCCACACAAGAGAATGCAATTATAACTATTTATACAATAATTTACACCTTACAGAATAGGCATATAACGAATAGTGGCAAATACCCATATGAGACTAGGAATTGTCTTATTTTCTTCCAAGGTACTGTAGCATGTCACTTTGAGCAATCCTTTGAATATGCAAGGACTACCCACCCAATGTGCAGTGCATGTTAATATTCCTTCATTTGACGGCCAAGCTGCTGACATACTGAGCAGCATGGTGCTTTTTAGAAGGAGATTTCAATAATAAGACTTAATGACAAACACTGTTATTGATTATGCAATAATACACTTTCTTTCACTTATTTCAAACGAAAACCCATCTGTTGTAGGTAGGTTTTCAAGCCACAAGAAAGTCTGATCTATCCAACAGCATTTAGTAGAATCATATCTAGTCATTTTCATCAACCTATATTTTATCATACTGATTTAAAACCAAGGTGAAAATGAAATGTCAATTTTGAACTTGTGTGTATAATAACAAGCCACACTAACATTGTACCATTGCAATACAAATTGGCGTCAATTTGACATTAATTTACACCCATTAAGGTAAGTTTATGGTACAGTAGCATTTGCAAACTACAATTCGGTCAGCACATAATACAGAACCTATGTACAAATAGTAGTAGATTTAACATTATTGTATAATTTCTGTGAATGGAGCATACCTGTGGATGTAGCTCTCCCTATTGGTTGGCAGGTCATAGTTGATGACCAGGGACACTTGCTGGACATCAATACCACGAGCCAACAGATCAGTGGTGATCAACACTCTACTGGAACCAGTACGGAACTCCTTCATGATAACATCACGTTCCTTTTGCTCCATGTCACCATGCTACGAAAATAGGATCAAGAAATGCATCATGATTGAAACTGGTAATACTTCAGCTTGACAAGTGCAGCATGACCCTGTAAATTTTTATAATTGAGACTTAATTTAGTGAAAGTGGTCATTTGTCATGTAATATGAAGGTGTTTCCATCATAATTGGTCTTTCAACCAAGGTGATATGCCTTCTGAAAACATTACCTAAAGACAACATCACAAGCTGGGGCAATTTGTTACGGATTTATAGAAAATGTTCGTCAGAAGACTATGCCTACCATTTTGATTTTCCGAAGAACACTTTTGGTTGCCCAAAAAATATGTGGAAAATGACAATGACCAATATGCACAATGTATGAGAGATGTATAGGTTGGTGCATAGAACAACAATGTTGAAGGTGATAACAATTTATCATTTTATTTACAGTGTAATTTGATGTAAACAATTAGTCCTCACTTGGCAAACCTCCACAAATGATTTTGCTTCCATCCAAACAGAGATTTGGTAGTCTCTCACTACAACACTACCATTAAAAATTTGCCCTGACAAGTACATAGTTCAACAGAAAACAAGACACTGCTCACATTGCTGTGAAGAAGGCCAGGCTGCCATTTAAATGATAGCCAGAAAATAAAAACATTTAGTGGTTCCGATGTCTAAACACTGTCAAAGCAACCCCAATACAAATCAGTCTAACCAACTATAACTTGTTAAACTCGCGTGCAAAGCGATTTGGCCAGTGTGTGATCTGTCACTTGCAGCTCTCTGTGCTGCCTCTGTTACTGTTCTGGTTCTGCTTATTTAGTTTTATTCTCGTAGTTGTTCACTTATAGTTTGTTTATTGTATGGTTGTGTTTGTATTCACTACTGTTTTATGTTTACTGTCGACGTGAAATAATTTCCGTTTTCTGTTTTCTGAAATGGACAATAAAGTTTCTATCTATCTATCAATTTACACCTTAAAGAATTGGCTTTTACCGAATAGTGGCAAATACCCATATGAGACTAGGAATTGTCTTATTTTCTTCCAAGGTACTGTAGCATGTCACTTTGAGCAATCCTTTGAATATGCAAGGACTACCCACCCAATGTGCAGTGCATGTTAATATTCCTTCATTTGACGGCCAAGCTGCTGACATACTGAGCAGCATGGTGCTTTTTAGAAGGGTGTGTCCCAAAATGCATTCAAGGTGGAAACAAATTTTGAGCCCGCCCAGCCCAAAATGCAACTGTAATATTTTCGACCCAGATGGTCCCAAAATATGTAGGTTTAATTGTTTTTGCAAAGAACATATACAAAAGGTGAAAACTGGTCAAATGGTGAAAATTGTCAGTAAGTTCCACATCTTCTGTCACCCTTGATATAACTAATAACTCTTTGTGATGAAGAAACGGCTATTAACTTGTCACTCACCATTGACGACACTGTGAAATCTTTCTCTGTCATTTTCGCGTGCAACCAATCCACCTTTCGACGAGTGTTCAAGAAGATTACTGCCTGTGTGATTGTCAACGTCTCATACAAATCACACAAGGTTTCTAATTTCCATTCCTGAAACAGAATAGTATCAAAATTATGTTTATCAATTAGAAGAAACATGAAGCATTGGTTTTGCGCCTTGAGATTTAAAACCACCTCAAATATAGTCCAAGTGTACCTAGTCAAGACAGTATTTTTATTTCAGACAATTTGAATTTAGCAAACATTGACAAGATTCGAGGATTTTCATCATATTCAACTGGTACATATTTGCTTACATTGATCATCAGAGAACAGTAATGAGCACAAGATTCTTGCATTTTTAATAAATGAAAAGTACTTGAAAAGTATTACAATGAAAAAGTTAAGTTACTCATTTTCTTACAGTTACTTTTATTAACCGTTACTGTTTTTCATACTGTGTTTTTACTGTTACTCAATTTTTCGAACGTTTTACTTGAACACTGGTATTTGGACCCTAACAAGCACTACTCAGGCTTTGGTACTTGGAATCTGAATTAAAGTACTAGACTACAACTCTGTGCTGACATTAGGCACATGTATGTCACTATATAATGAGCAGAGAAATATGCAATTCAATTAAAAATTCCCAAAAGAAGTGAACAGGCTTTTTGAAATTGAAAAAGTGTAAAACTATGACTGCAACTATTTTGTCTCAATTTCAGATGTTATGACTACATAGACAGTTTGGCTCCTGTTGCATTACTATAGTTCAAAGTGCCTCAAATGTCAAACACAGCAGGAGATTAATGATCATCTTTTTTACTCGGATAAATGAGCAAGTCTTTAAAAGACTCCACTTAAATTTAAATATATATAAAAAATCTGTAAGCTCAAACTGTTACCTTTTATACTAAATGACAACAAAAATGCTCTGGAGGTTCATAACCACATACCCCACATGTTTAATTCTCATAAACAAACCAAGTGATGAGAAGTTAATTCCTAACGAGAAAGATCACTGATCAAAACTGCCCTCACATTTCAATACACTTGCTTCAAGTCAATCCCCCCCCCCCCCTAACAACCAAACGACTTGCTGCCAAGAACAGCTACAATGAAAACAATACACATTCTTATGTTAATCCAATAATACCAAATGTAGGGAGATTGTACACCAATTACTCCATTCACAATGTTGAATCTTGTGTATTAAAACAAGTACAACATATCCAACTTTTTAATCAGGTAAAATCAAGACTTTTGGGTTGTTCTTTGCTTTGGGATCATCAATTTATTCAAATGTCAAAAATAGGTCCAAACCTCTTTCTCTACTTGGATGAAGAACTGCTTGATACCTTCCAGGGTGAGTTCTTCCTTCTTGACTAAGATTCGAATAGGATCTCGCATGAACCTGGTAGTCACTTCCAGTACATCTGGTGGCATTGTCGCAGATAGCAGGATCACCTGTGGTGTAAGTAACAGGAACATTGTACAGTAAGGTTAAAGGGTGAGAAAGTTTTAACAGGTTCACAATTTGTACCACACAAGCACACAAGTCAATAGTCAAAGTTCTACATAACGGTTAAAAACCTTTATTTGCTCTCATTACATCAAGGAATATCCCTAGTTTTTACCTTTGGTATTTAATAACTTTCTCTATTCTAAAGTTAAGGTTTACAGATGTTTCACAAGAAAACTGTACTGGGGCTTTACGGACCTAGATTCGCACTCTAGCAGGTTAATTTACCTGAGTTGTCGTTGGGAGAAACCTGAATACATCATAAATCTGATCTTTGAAACCCCGAGACAACATTTCATCTGCCTCATCCAGTACAAACTGCTTGATCCTGTCTGTTCCTGTGAATAGAGAAGAAGGAGATGTCCAGCTACAATTACATGTTTGAAGTCTCTTAAACACCAGTTTAATACATCCACCTAACACTGAATAACAATGTTCAAGAGCCAGCCAAGTAAGTTTTGGCTTTACAAGTTATATTCCACAAAACTGACAAGAGCATGTGTTGGGAAAAAAAAAGGGCGATGCTTACTAGTTCATACAATATAAGTGTTTCTGAAAAATTGGTTCACTAATGAATGCAGTGTAAGTTAACAATTTGTTTGCAATGTACCTGGCATGGTCTTCCCTTTCAGTTAAAGTCCCATAAGAACTCTGAAAGGGTTTAGAATATGCCATGTCCTGCCCTCACCAGCCAAGCTGGGGACAGAGTTGATCTCCAACAGTGTGACAGGAATATACATCATAGCCAACAGGCTCCGCTCCCAAAAGCCACATAGGCAGAGCCATGTGGTAAATACCACATGGGTACCTCTGTTGGTTTGAGTAAACAATTAAAATTGGTATAACTATTACAATTTAAAGAAGGAAAATCAGAAAGGCAAATAGAGTCACTTACTGAGGGCCTCTCGACTGATCATGTCCTTCACCCTCCCTGGTGTGCCAACAACCACATGTCGTCCTTCACTAAGTTTCTTGATGTCTTCCCTCACTGCTGTGCCACCAATGCAAACATGGCATGAGGCCTCCATGTAGTCACCCAGCGCAATCATGACTTTTTGGATCTGAGAAGCGTAAACAAAAAAAACATCTGACGAGACCTTCCTACTTAGTGCACTGCCTCTCTTTTAATACATTATAAATCGACAATTCTCTAAAACACATTATGCTGGCCAATATCAACAGACAACAAGACACTGCTCACATTACTGTGAAGAGAAGGCCAGGCTGCCATTGAAATGATAACCAGAAAATGAAAACATTTAGTGGTTCCGACGTCTAAACACTGTCATAGCAACCCCAATACAAACCAGTCTAACAACATCCACCACATCTACTTAGTCATGAGGATACACAAATTTTGAATACAAAATTAAGACTTCAGGCGTCCATTCAAAGTTAAGTCCACACAAGAGAATGCAATTATAACTATTTATACAATAATTTACACCTTACAGAATTGGCATTTACCGAATTGTGGCAAATACCCATATGAGACTAGGAATTGTCTTATTTTCTTCCAAGGTACTGTAGCATGTCACTTTGAGCAATCCTCTGAGTATGCAAGGACTACCCACCCAATGTGCATTGCATGTTAATATTCCTTCATTTGACGGCCAAGCTGCTGACAAACTGAGCAGCATGGTGCTTTTTAGAAGGATTTGGGCACAAAGGGTGTGTCCCAAAATGCATTTGAGGTGGAAAACAATTTTCGGCCTGCCCCAAAAATGCACCTGGAATATTTTGGACCCAGATGGTTCCAAAATATGTAGGTCTTATTGTTTTTGCAAAGAACACATGTACAAAAGGTGGAAACTGGTGAAATGGTGAAAACTGTCAGTAGAGAAGGGTAAACAAAAAAACATCTAACGAGACCTTCCTAATTAGCGCACTGCCTCTCTTTTAATAAATTATAAATCGACAACTCTCTAAAACACATTATGCTGGCCAATATTCCTTTCGCCAATCAGACAACCACATTCAATAAAAACTTTTTCAATACTCAACTTGCCATCGTGTCCCACTTTAATTCTAATTTTTACCATCATAGGCTTATAAAATGTTTCATGGAATGGTATATAAGTTAAAGGATTTTTACCTGTTGAGCCAGTTCTCTTGTTGGTGCTAACACAAGAGCCTGACATTCTTTAACACTCAAGTCGAGCTGTTGCAGTACAGCAATGGAGAATGTAGCAGTCTTGCCCGTGCCAGACTGAGCTTGTCCAATGACATCTTTACCTAAAGAAAAAAACAGAAATAAAGAGACGTATCGTTAGATTTGAGATCGGTAAACCCTTGAAATAGGTAGCATGGAAGACTATACACACATGGAAAGCTTCTCAAGTTGTACAAGGCCAAGGCCTTCTTGGCCTTACGATGCTCTAACCAGGATAGACTACAAATACTGGCCAAAAATGTTTCTAAGGGTTAATTGTTAGAGTTGAAGATGTGTAAGATCCTATTAAATGAACAAAACACGTCTCCTGTAGTTGTCGTAAAGACAATGCATGTGGTTACATTTTTTGGCATCTCTATTACAGCTGGAATAACAAAGTTCTGCAAAAAAAGCAAAGGTATCTCATAGTTTTGCACAATCAGACCTGAAGTTTGCTACCAAAAACAATGTGTTAATTGGATCAGCTTCAATGCAATGTTATGTGTGTTCTATTACAGTGTACTGAAAAAAGGGTCTACATACTTTCCTCCCTAAAACCAACTTAGGTATTAAATCTTTTTTATTACCTTTGCAGCATGGTACAATGGCACGTTGCTGAATTGCAGATGGTTTCTCGAAGCCATAAGCATAGATACCTCGAAGTAAATCCTCTCTGATATTCATGGCATCAAAGGAATCGTAGATCGTATCATAGTTTGTCTGAAGAGAAAATCAATCAAATAATTTGGATCAAGGCTTCATGGTGAACTGGTCTTGTTACTCAAACCGGTTTTTGAAATGCAGTTCAAGTCCGTTCCTTACAGTACTAAATAAAACACAAGAAACCGAACCATGAAAATGTACATGCAAACTGTGTAAGAATGACTGAAAAATGGTGACTACTGCTAGGCTTTCCAAAATATGTTCATTAGTATGAAGTATTTAATTAACAGAACTGCTAGATGCTGTTGATACCAAACCCTTTATTGTGCAAAATGAGTTAATTCCATCGAGATATACTATTAACTTTCTTTCCATCTTCTGAGATGACATCCTCTGTTCTTTTGAACGACCAAATTTCCTTTTTTTTTTAATGTATCATTCCAAGGCCAACATGAATGATCCTATGAAAGTTGATACACTTAAGGTTTGTCCTCGCAGTGATCTCTAACTTATCTTTATTATGCAATTCATTCAGTTCAAATCCCCCACTTTATTACTAAGCTTCCTTACATACAAACCTTAAAGATCATTACTATATCACCAACGTAGGGAAGAGATTGCACCAAGGCATCATTTGAGGGAAAATAACAAGATCCTCTCACAAAAAGTAGAAGGCTATTCTTTACATCTTCAGAATCATTCTTGAGCAATAGATTAAAAAATAGCTCACCTCAATGATTTTATCGACTCCATCATCCTTTGACGTCTCTGACCCTTCGCCAGTAGCGACCCTATTTTCCAATCCACCCGTTCCTTCTCTCTCTGGGAACCCACCACCATCACGGAAGTCCTGATCGTTGCCATATCCACCGCGATCGTTAAATCCTCTTGGTCCCCGATCTTGATACCCGCGATCCCTGTAGCCACCTCGGTCCTGGTAACCACCTCTGTCATTGCCCCTATCAGAGTATCCACCTCTGTCCTGATAGCCTCTGTCTGGTCCTCTATCTGGTCCTCTATCTGGTCCCCTGTCTGATCCTCTGTCTGATCCCCTGTCTGGTCCCCCGTCTTGAAAGCCACCCCTTTCTGGACCTTGATCCTGGTACCCTTTATCGGGGCCCCTCTCATCAATGTCGGGTCTTCTACCAGTGTCAGGTTCACCCCCTCTTTCTTGATAACCCCCGTTTGGGTTATTATCGGGTCCTTCACTAGGCCCGGTATCTTGGTAGCTGTAAATACAAATTTTAATAGTTTTCAGGAAATATTAAACTTCTGTTCCTAAACCATAATAATCACCTTAAAATTCATGACAAAACATTTCATTGGTTCATTTATTTGCAGTGTATGTTAATAATTTATGTTTGCAATGTACCTGGCATGGTCTTCCCTTTCAGTAAAAGTCCCATAAGAACTCTGAAAGGGTTTAGAATATGCCATGTCCTGCCCTCACCAGCCAAGCTGGGGACAGAGTTGATCTCCAACAGTGTGACAGGAATATACATCATAGCCAACAGGCTCCGCTCCCATAAGCCACACAGGCAGAGCCATGTGGTAAATACCACATGGGTACCTCTGTTGGTTTTAAAATTTGTACAACTATTACAATTTAAAGAAGGAAAATTCAGAAAGTTGTTAAATGTTACTACTGGTGGAAAGGTTACACATTGCACACATTAAATGTTTCCGGAGTTACTTGTTTCAGTATTGGAAACTGCTTGTAACAAGTCTTGATTTCCCCAATTTGTTTTTGCAAAAGTGCACACATATTACTCAAGTGCACAAAAACAACTGAATTCCAAGAAAGGAGTTAGTTTCTTCACTAAAAAAAAAAATTATCGAAGATGAGTGTCAGTGGACGAGCAGTCTGGCTATTAATGTAGGTGAGTTTCCTTCTTTGCTTTCCTATATTGATATTTTCCATAAATAGTTAACTATTTGAACATGTGAAAAGAAATTCAAAGATAAAAGATGTTGGTGCTACAATATCTAGATAGGCTACATGCAATTTAGCTTCTCACTGATCTTGCATTACTTTAACCCAAGTTCATGACTATGCTACATATGACATATCTAATGTGATTCTTTTTTGCTTTATGTGTTTGTCATTTTTTACTCATTGCAGATTTTGTATACAGATATCATTTGCATATAAGCTATGTAGGGAAGTGCTACTGTAAAGTGTGCACTCTGAATGTCCCCAGAACTTAAACAGCAATTATTCCAGCTTTCATAATTTTAATCTGAGTCATTCTGATGCCTGGATTTTTTCCTTTCCCCTTGATGATACCACTCTACATTACACCTTGTGATCTTGCATAGTTACTGAAAAGCATTGTAAGCATACAAATAGTTACAGTACATCCATCTCTCAATTTTGGCAAGGCCCACCACAATAGCAGAGGAAACTGGTTGGAAACATATGTGGCGCTACCCTAGTGGCGACACAACTCGCACTTACTCTCTAGATTTTTGTCTTTTGAAGTACTTATGCAGACTGCCTCTGCATATTGTATTTACCAATATGGATTTATTCTGCTTGTGACAGTATGTCTTTTTTCGGTGAAATCCAGCCTTTTTCTACCACCCGGTAGGACTTAATATTTGTCGGCTGAGCTACATGCTCTATCTGTGTTGTACTGTGTTTTAGTGGTCTTCAATGATCAATAGCACTAGTCAAAAATTTGAATTCTATGCTATATTGCCATTGGAAAATGTCATTACTCAATGTGCTTTCAGATATTTTACAGATGTTTCTTAATTCTACTATTTGTGGAGTCTGGAGATATGGTCTAATTTGCTGGGGTGGTAATGTCAGTAAGTCAGAAAGAGACCGTATTAATAATATTATTAAGATAGCTGAAATCATAGGTGGGGGGTTCTCAGTCTGCTGTTGACACTAACAGTGCCTTCTACAATCCAAGCTTGATACAGTGTGGAGTGACTGTAGTTCCCCTTCCCATCACACACCTTCAAGACAAGCTTAATTAAGAGAGGTATTGGCAGAGTAAGACTCCCACAACTTAAGACTAGCTGACACCCTAATTCCTTCATCCTCCGTGCAATAATAATTAACAATAATAACTTGAGTCGCTAATTGTTTGGCTTATTTAATGGGTATGCTTACTGTTCCTATCCATTTAATCTGTTCTTACTTTTTCAACTCTTAAGTGTAAATAACAATATAGGTTTTTATATATTTGTACTTTTGCTATGTGCGAGTATCGTAATTTCTTTTTATGGAGCAATAAAATTTTACTTACTAAGCTTTTCAAGTTTGTTAGACAACAACACTAAAATTATTGCTTTTTGAAACATCATTCACCTTAGACTTCTAGAGTACCGTTTGAGAGCAGAGTACAGTACACATTACTTCAGATGGGTACAAATTTCAGTTCATATTATGTTAACTTTTATTCATATGTTGTGGTAGACCTACAGTGACATAAGTCGCCATTTGCTGGAAGATCTTTGTAATGATTTACAAAGAGTAACTGCAACTGAGCTTCAAACATTACTATGGAAGGGGGTGTGTATAACTTGGGCAAAAAAAGGAGCCAAACATAAAAGTGCAATACAGACAACATCCTTGATAGAAGGGACACAATGCTGAAAATATTGCCAGCCAGTATAGGTGTTATCCTTCCTAGGAAACAAGCAGTCTTCTGGAATCCTTTCACATGTAATTAATCATTATATGTTCAACACAAATGCAGATTATTTTCACAACATTATTTCTGTGGGAGAAATTGTCTTTTTTTTTCAGTGTCTAAAATTCACTGCATGTTCTGCTACTGCACTGAACAGAACAAGTTAAAATTGTTCAAGAAACTCCTCCATTTGCTAATTATCCTCAACCTTCATTCAATAGACCTTTATTTAACAAACATTGTCCAGACGCAGGATTCTGCATCTCGGACACAAGACTTCAACCAGGAGCAAATAGTTTTTTTTTTTAACTGCTTGCATCAGACTGCAATTAGAGTCTTGTGCAACATTTGTGTGTTAACTCCATCTATCGTCAAAAAGCAGCCATTGCAGCTTGATCTTTCGAATAGACATTGTGTATGTTACAACTTATTCTCATGTAATGGGAAAGGTATTGGCAAAGGACAGGGTTGGTCCGACTTGCAGATAGATGATGGGGAAAGGGAAAATGCATAACTTATGCATTAAACTTGCAAATAAGATTGCAAAGGGAAACTATTATTGGTAACTTACAATAGGTTGAGCACACATTATAGACTTATCCCTGTAAACTTCCATTGCTCACAAGCCAATGTCTCGTCAGGGGTCATAAGTAAGTATTGTGTGTTCCATATACCAGAATTGTAATGTTCATGCTTTCATGGAGGAATGCAGGGACACAAATTTTTCTGCAAAGCCGTAACGGAAACGGCCAAAATTGCCACAGCGAAACATCAATTTGTATATTTAGACAGTTTCCTGGATCATTCCACCCATAAAGTGGAAATATATAGCAAACTTCATTGCACACACTAGGTTTGTGAAAGTTCAATTCCTTGCATCAAGCAGTTTGACTACCTTCCTTTACAAGTAAAATTCTTTATATTTCTGACACAATTTGGTCCTGTAATAGAAGAAATCACATAGCTGAGGGATGGAACTAAACCACTCAGCAAAATCAGTGAGATCATCAGCAAAACTATCTTTTAAAATAATGTCATGCCCTTACTATCACAAATTTATCATAGGCCGACACCATCATACTTGTAATATTTTGCATTAAAACAAAGGATAGCTTTTCAACTCATTTACGATCCAGTGAATTCCACATGCATTCTGATCTTTTTAGGTATAGCCTACTACATCATAATAGGTCCCGGTATGACTTCTTTTTCGTGAAGATACTGCTCTGGAAATTGCCCAGTTTCATAAAAAAAATTGACAAACATAAAAAAGGTAAATGTGCATGTTGGTAACACATTGGAAAAGCTAGATATTTAAAATTTGAGGAACCTATTTAGCAATGAGTAAATCTTTCCAATTCAAAAACCTTAGTGCCCAAAACTGAACCTACCAATCCCTATGTTACTACTTGCCTAAGTTTAATGCTTTAGGCCTAGGCTACGCCTAATTTAATTTATAGTTAGGCCTAGGCTAGGCTTAGGTATATGTAATACTTATTTAGAACATGATCACACAATGGGAACGAAAAATGAGACTTTGCTAGTACATGTTCATGAATTTTACCCGGCCTTGCCTCGCCATTCTATTTTTGCTGTTTTGATATGAGGTGTGGACCATAACTCAGCCTACAAATACTAGTTCTTACTGCGGCTACCTGAGGTTTGGGCTCAAGTGAAATTCAGCCTAGCCAATGCATAACGCACGTGTTCATATGTTTAAAGACTTCAGTCCAGTGGTGAACAGAATGGCCGCTTATTTAATGAAGTTTATCACAAAATTGACAAACCAACTTCACTTTTCAGACAATATCCTGAGAGATAAAGGCTTTCCTCATCAACATGGCCCTAATGATTAGTTAACATTGAGCAAAAACTTGAATATCTGAAAAGAATCTTACCTCTGCGTTGTAGTTTCTGACATTCTTCAATAAGGTGCAAGCGGGAAAGGCCGTACGGAAATGGATTGGGTTATAGCAGTTCCAATTGTAAAAGTTATTCCTACGCTGAAACTAAAACGGTCCTCGCGACGGCTTTTAGATCGGGCAGTGTTTCTCTCAGATTCATTTCATCACACCAAGAATCACAGAAAAGTCATCAAGAAATAAGACTCCACTAAACTGTCTACTTAAACAAAAATTTACCTGTAAGATATTATTTCATGCGGAATAACTTTTGATGTTGAACAAAGAGATTTGGTGTAATTCGGCTAACACATGCTCCGCATGAACATTGCGCAATTACTTTAATCATTCAGGAAGTTCGTGATGTGGCCGCACGTCATCGCATACGTAATGTAGACGAGGGCGTTTTCAAGGAAACTGTTCATAGCTTCACATCATCGAATACCACTGTGCGAGTACCACGAACCAAGAACCGAATACCAGAAACTAATTTATAGGCCTAATCAAAGACGACTCATTAAAGTTTCGTTGGTGATTCCAGAAATTGAATAACCTCTTAGGTTCATAAGGATACTACGTAAGAAAGATAAATGAATAAACTGAACTGAATATACCAGTTTAACTTGTTTGAACTGCTCATAAAGGAAAGCCTGATTGGTGACCGCTGAACCCACGGTTACGTCATCGTTACATAAATGATAACGTTGGGGTACATTTTGGGAAACTTTGAACATTCATGTCATGTGTTTCACGCCCATCAGCCAGTTCTGTACAAGCTTTCAATGTATTACCAGTCCTGCAGTCGAGTTCAACAGATTCGCCAACCACTAATACGGATCCTATACCTCTATGGCGGGCCATCAGTCTCAAAACATGGGGAATCGACTTATACCGATTTAAATCGACATACACCAATTTCCTTCGACTTATACCGTACCAGTTTCCAGCAGCTTAAATTGACTTCTACCGATTTAAATCGACATATACCAGTTTAATTCGACATATCACTGATTTAAATCGATTTAGCCTATACCAATTTAAATCGACATATACCAATTTAAATCGACAAATACCAGTTTGAATCGATGATATGTCAATTTAAATCGGTATATGTCAATTTGAGTTGATAGAAACTGGTATAAGCCAAAGGAAATCGACTTCTACCGATTTAATTCGAAATATCATCGATTTAAACTGGTACCGGTAGATGTCGATTTAAATTGACATATACCGATTTATTTTACATTATCATCGATTTAAATTGGTATATGTCGATTTAAATCGGTATATGTCGATATAAATTGGTATATGTCGATTTAAAGCGATGATATGTCGATTTAAACTGGTAAAAGTCGAATTAAATTGGTATATGTCGATTTAAAATGACATATACCGATTTAATTTGACATATCATTGATTTAAACTGGGATGTGTCGATTTAAATTGGTATATGTCGATTTAAATTGGTATATGTCGATTTAAAGCAATGATATGTCGAATTAAACTGGTATATGTCGATTTCAATCGGTAGAACTTGAGTCAATTTAATCTGCTGGAAACTGGTATAAGTCGCAGGAAATGATATGTCGATTTAAATCGGTATAAGTCGATTCCCCATGATTTGAGACTGATGACCCGCCATATACCCAACCCTCTCATGCACAACTCAGTCAACACCATATAGCTATAGTAGGAAGGCAGGGTTAGGGATACATTCCCGTTGAGCGGTACTATCTATCTACCTACTAATGCACAGAATTAGTCAAATGTTCAGTCAGATTTGTGATACATATATATCAGGGGTTCCCTAACTGGGGTGCATGAACCCCCAGAGGGGGGGGGGGTGCGTGAGTCCATCCCAGGGGGTTCGTGAGACGTTTCTGAAAGTCAAACTAGAGTACTTTTTTCTGATAAATCATTTTTTAATTTTGTAAAGTACAAAAGTCGTAGGCCCTACCTATCGACAAACTTTACAATATTACACTATGAACTTGATCTTTTACGAAGCGCTGTTATATGCGTATTATAGTATAATAATGACTCAGATCGTGTCTCGAAAAGTTGGGGGTTCGTGGACAACTCTAACATCCACAGGGGGTTCCTGGGAGGATAAAGTTAGGGAAACCCTGATATATATCCTATCCTCTTTAATTATCCCTATGCGGAGATCTTGCAAGTCACAGAAATTTAAATCAGTTTTTAGAGGTCACCTTTCGGTCACAGAATGTCCTTTTGCGAACGGTTGTTATTTAAAGGCCACCAGAGTCAGGCAAAACACGGCAACCAAACGTGACTTCTTAGTTGATTTTTCATCTTTGCTAGAAATTGTTGTCCCATCACCTGGGATTCTTCTGATTGGTGGTGACTCCAACTTGCATCTCGGTCACTTCTCGAGTCCCGTGTTTCTAAAAGGGTTTTGGATTTGCTTGAGTCACGTGGTCTAGTGCAACACATAGTTGATGCCACACATGCGAAAGGGCACACCCTAGATCTGTTGATAACCCGCCCATCTGATCAGGTGATTAGTGGTGTTCGTGTTAGTGAGGACTTGGTCTCTGATCATAATCTTGTACATTTTGGCATTAACCTTTCTCGTCCACCGAATGACCAGACTATATACACACTCCGTCGTATCGTAAATTCAACTCTTTTGATTAATTGTGCTGATTTCAGCATTAGACTACGGTCGATATTTCCTGATTTTCAGGCAGGGGTGGGCCCAGATGGCTTGTACAACTTTTATAATGAGTCTGTCACTAGTATTTTAGATGAAGTCGCCCCATTGGTCACAAAGTCTGTCATTGAGAAACCACGTGCAACTTGGTGTTCGGATAATTCCGATGAACGTACTGCAATGACTGAGGAGAATGGTCCAACACTAACGTGAGCGCCAATGACGCAGTACTAGACTTGCTGTTCATCGTGATGCTTTTGTTGCCAAGAGGTTGGAGTAAGCCCGTCGCTGTGATGAGCCTGAAGCGTAATTACCATCGTAATATAATCGAGAATTCTGACATAAAAAGGCCTCTTCGTCATTTTTGACGAGCTTACTGGTAACAAGAAATCAAATTCACTGATTAAAAACCTAACGTCCATTCAAATCAGTTGTGCAGCGACGTGTTTGCATTTTATTTCCAGGAGAGAATAGAATTACTACGGAACGGTCTTAAACCAGTT
Organism: Apostichopus japonicus; assembly: GCF_037975245.1. NCBI lineage: Eukaryota > Metazoa > Echinodermata > Holothuroidea > Aspidochirotida > Stichopodidae > Apostichopus > Apostichopus japonicus. Next base: position 9,128,660 of record NC_092570.1, on the reverse strand, counting down.
TTGGATTTGTCACCACCTTTGAGTCATTCGTTCAACGAATTCTCTACTGTAACCCCCGATGACGTCATAAAAAGGGTAATAAACTCTCCAGCTAAATCTTGTACTTTTGATGTTTTATACCCATGCAGGCTCCGCTTTTTAAAGGCATTGAAGACTCGCCCAAACCGCGTGCCGCCGTCTGAAAAATTTAACTTTCCGTTGCTTGCAAGTGAAGTTTTTTCGTGTCGCTACAAAATGCAGACAGTAATGAAACGTGATACCTTGTTATCTGTTATCTAGACCTGAGATGTCCATCGCTGCTATGTACACTGTGTTGTGGGTATCGACCGTATCTGCATGTATTGTCTGTACACTAGTGTCTAAGTACCGACGGTAGCAAGCTGTGTGTGTACTTTCTGGGATCGATGGTGGTGTCTGACACTTCTGTTACACCTCATTCGAAACTGGGTCAGATTACCGGCATGAGACGTTTCTTTGTGCGCGAGTCTTCAATGTCTTTAAAGACAACATAACTATACTAGCTCCATTTCTTGCATCGCTTTTCAACTCATCGTTAACATCTGGAGTCGTTCCACAGGATTTCAAAACTGCTACTGGCAAACCACTCTTGGAGAAAGTTGGGCTCGATCACAATGATTTGAAAAGCTATCGTCCGGTCTCGAATCTTTCATTTTTATCAAACTGGACACTGGAACGCATTGTAGCTTATCAACTATGTGATTTCCTATGTCTGAATAGCCTGTTTGCTAAGTTTCAGTCAGCTTATCGAGCTAACCACAGCACATGCTGAGACAGCAATATTGAAGGTTCATATACTGACATCATGAACGCATTAAACTGCAAGAAGGAGTGAAGGACGTTGTGTTAGTTTTACTCGATCTTTCAGCTGCCTTTGATACTGTTGACCATTCAATTTTAATCCAGCGCCTTGAACATCGTTTTGGTATCGGTCATGGCATAGCTTTGAATTGGTTCAAATCCTATCTTGAGGACCGATCGCAAAGTGTTTGTGTGATGGATTCTGTGTTGTCTAAACCATCGAAATTATTATTTAGTGTTCCTCGAGGTTCTGTTTTGGGCCCGATCTTGTTTATTTTATATACTGCACCCTGATGAGAGGACATTTTTGCTCGACATGCTATTGATTCAATGCTTTATGCTTATAACACACAATTATACATGGTTTGTAATAAGCCTTCTGATGTTACTAACGTAGTCGAGGAATGCCTTGAAGATATTTGTACCTCGATAAAATCTAACCATACTTATCCTCAATTCAGACAAAACCCAGGTTATTCATTTTTCTTCGCGTCACAAGAAGGTTGTTGAAGAACTGAACTCCATGAGGATCGGTGATTCCGTTATTACCCCCTCAAAACTCTGTTCGTAATCTTGGTGTTCATTTTGAATCCAGTGTCAATTTGTCTAGTCACGTGAATCAGATCTAAAAAATCCGCTTATTTTGCGCTTCACCGTATTGGCAAAATTCGTATGTAATTGGACCAAGCTGCAACTGTGAAGCTATAGTGCATTTTGTTTTGTGACATCCAAGCTAGACTATTGCAACATTGCTCTCTATGGATGCCCTGTTGTTCAGCTAGACAAACTACGGTGACATACCTATGTTCCGACGTCTCTATGTCCAAAATATTTGGAGTACAAACAAATTTCGGGTCACATAAGCAAGTTTTGGTCACAAGCACTGTTTGGGTCACAACAAATTTTGGGTCACCTTTTCTATTATTTTTTTTTGGGGGGGGGGACAAAAATGTTGGTCCGAAAAAATTTGTTCCGAAAAAATGTTGGACCAAAAAAATTTAGTCCAAAAGAATTTTGCTCACGAAAATATTGGGGTCTGAAAACTTGTTTTCTTGGTACAAACGAATTTTTGGATAACAAAAATTGTCCCGCATTATTTCTTTTTGTCGGAACATAGAGACGTCGGAACATAGAGACATAGATCAAGAGATGTAACCCAAACTACAATCTGTTCAAAATGCAGCTGCTAGGCTTGTCAGATGCCAAAAAAATCTAAACATATTTACACCAATTTTATACAACCTTCATTGGCTTGGGGTACGTGAAAGAATTGTTTTTAAAGTTCTTCTGACTGTGTACAAAATATTGAATAATTTGGCTCCTTCATACCTCTGTGATGTAGTTGATTGGTACATTCCAGGTAGAGGTGGCCTTCATTATAGTAATACTGACCTGCTACTCTTGAAAAGGCAGGATTCTAAACATACTATGAAAAACATATGTTACACGAGCTATTAATGTTTACGCTCCGCTTTTATGGAATGACCTCCCGGTAATGATTCGACAGTCCAAAAGTGTACACAGTTTTAAGACAAATTTAAAGTCTCGTCTTTTTAGAAAACAGTTTAATGTTTGAATCTTTTATTGCTGTATAGTGACTTTATGGTATTTTTGTATACATCTGTTTATATTTACTTGTGAATCATTGCAATACTTTTGTTGTTGATTTTTTAGGCTTTCGTATCTTTTATTGTATTTTTGTGGTGTTTACTGCTTAATGTTTGTTCTTTTCCTTGTGTTTATTTCACTGTTAAGCGGTGCGTGACGCAGTGAGCGTCGCTATATAATATCATATTATCATTATGATTATTACTATTATATAAGTAGGTATGGGGTCATATATATTTTCTTTTTCTTTTTTCTCTGAAAAGGCATGGGTAACGTATATAGCGATATGCGGCGCTGATGATGCAAAATCAACAGCGCCATCTATTTAGCGCACAATAGCACGCAGAACGATCAAAGCAAAGAGCTTTAACAAATTCATACATACTAAATGTCTGCAATTGACCATCAAGGAGGGGAGTGCATACGAGGGAGGGGATGGAGTAAGAATCAAAGCCGTTCTCAGATCGATGCAAAGTCGGTCTTAAAAAGTCTTACGTCCAAAAATGTAAGAGTGATAAAACACAGAAGACGAAAACAAAAACGTTCTATATGTCCCTAACGTGTATACATTTCCCAGCATGGATAATATTAGAATAAGTGCTACAGATTTGCAGCCGGACCCCATCGGGATCCCCATGATCCCTAAACGAGGGCTTGAAATATATCCCAGGGAACTGTAATTTCTCTTTCAGGCATGTGTTTTTGTGATATGATGTCGCTATACGAGAGAATAATAAATATACCACCAAATGCTAAAGCTTATTGGGTCTTCGCCTATTGAACCCAGCTACCATGCAGGCGTGTAATTGAATTCCAGAGAGTTGGAGTTCTTCTCTCTCATATTTGGGCGTGTGTTTTTGTTTTTGTTTTTGTTTATGTTTTGTTTTCGTTGCTTTAAACTGGATAAAAGAGAACAAGAAAATAGAGTAAATCCTCTTTCTATATTCTTTTTCTTCTAAAAATGAAGCGGTTTCCGGTGACTTCACCCCACCCCTGTGCTCCCATACATGTTATTTGTCGGTTATAATAATATAAAAAAATTGTCGCTTATGTTGGTTAACTCACTTGTTCGGCTATTCTAGCACTATAGTCGGTCACAGAAAAGCTAGACGGCGGTCTCGAAATCGCTTTTCATCCCGCTTGAAAAAAGAAAATTGTGAACGTGCGCCCCTGCATCCAAGGGACGCATAATATTTTAATGAAATCATTTGTCCATCCTGACGACAAGGGCGGCGGAAGCACTTTCAATCTGGGGGGGGGGGCACCGATATCAAAGGGCACTTTGCAGAAATTCGATTGGACTGCCATGTAGCCTGATATTTAGTACCCTTTATAACTCTTATTTTATTATCTTATTTGCGTATACACATCACTCCATCAACGCCTCCCCCCCCCCCCCTCAAGGAAAATATGCATACTAGCACTGCAATATCCAATGTGCAAATTGGGAAACAAGGAACAAGTTTTCTATTGAGACAAATGAGGTGAAATCATGCTAGTTGCTAATGTAGGAATCTTCCGAATCAGAGTTTATTTCTTGTTAATATCTTAACAAATTGTTTCCATTCGAAATAGCTTTGAGTTTGACCCACATAAATTCATTAAAAGTCAGGGGCGTAGCCAGGATTTGCAAAGTTGTATGCACGACTATCTGAGCGGAGCGCCACCATCGGTTGGCGCGGAGCGTACAAGAAAAATTTTGGTTTTACAAACCCCTCAGATGGCCGGAAACGGCCCTCCCCGAGTGTTCATTCTGGTTCCCTGGCCTCTTGCTAACTTGATACACCTCAATTTTTATGTAGAAAAAGGGCACATTTTTAACCCTGAGGAAAAGTGGGGGGGCACGTGCCCCCTGTGCCCCCCGGTTCCGCCGCCCTTGCCTGACGAGGAGGCTGCCAACCAGCATTCACGGGCGTTTAGCGGTGGATTCTCTCGAAGACTCGAACTACATGACGTGTCGAGCCCTATGGTCCAGGAAACTCGAAAAAATTATAGTTTGCAAGAGCAAGCATTCGAATTGATTATAATTGGTCAATTGACGAATGTATTAAAAAGGTAGATTGATAATTAGCAATATCATATTACGCTGGGTTGAGTTGTATTCGGAAACCAGGGCATTTTTTTATTAAAGAAATGACAACGTGGGGAGGGGTGAGGGAAGGGGGTGGGGTGGAATAGCAAGCAGTCTACATTTTTAGATGTCTCCCCCCCCCCTTCTGCGCACACCATTGATGCGACTCTAATTTGCAGGCGATATGACGATGTGTTTTGTGGTCGAAGGTCGAAGACCAAATTCTAAGTCGCAATAAATTAAAACTTGGGTGAAATATGAAACAATGAGAAATTTTGCCCTATACCTTGCTAATGAATCAAAATATTAGTTAACATGAGGAGGTGCTTTTTGTTTGCAATACACACATAACAGAAGAAGTATCTTTTATCAAGTTTGATCAATTCAGCAATTCCGGTTTTAACTGGCGGAATTGCTTTTATTTTTAAATCGGGGGAATACGGGGGGTATACGGGAGACAAGATTAGCTGAGAGTATGCCTTTAAGATTTGGAGACAAAAGCAAGTATAGAAACATAACATCACATATCATACGGTTTTTCAATTTTTAACGTTTTTTGCGTTATTTGCTAGATTGTTTATTCCCGTTGATGCTGATTGTAGAGTATTGCAAGTTCTAAATATTACATGATGTTGGCATATCAATTAACGACACTTTTCATATTCAAAACTAAGTTAAACAAGAAAGAAATGCACATGGCAAATAGTAAGTTTGAGATGCACCTGTGGCAATAAATATCTTCAAAGTCATGGCAGTCCACTTAACAAGTATATATATAGCCTCCTCAAGTGAAGCATTTTGTTACAGTAATTTGAGTATTTGAAATGTCGGCAGAAAAGTACTATATATCAGTAAGTGCATTAGTTTTTCAACATTTAGGCGGTTTCATGCAGCACTTTGACAACTTTCGAACGGTAGGCCTACATAACAGATGGATAATTCGCAAGTCTGCCATCTATCAGTTCCCATGCACGTTAAGGCTATTGCTAGTCCGGGAGCCCAAAGGGGTCAGCCTAACTGGAATGTTAACCAATTTTCATGTACATATAAGCAATGGCCCATGTGCATGCCTATATAAGGTAATGGACGTCTGCCGGGCACATTCTGGTGGTTGTTGTAAGGAGGGCCACAAGAATGTGGTCCCAAAATCGGGCTATCAGCTCATGAGTATAACCTGATGAAACCAACTAGAAAATTTTCTTCCTATACCGGTTCCAAGCAAGGGCGTAGGAACCGGGGGCACTGGGGGGCGCCAGCCCCCCCAGTGAAAAATGTGGAGGGGCGGAAGTATCATTCCGCCCCCCCCCCCCCGCTCCGCAAGTCAGAAAACCCCTTTTTCATTTCCAAATGAGAAAAAAATCTCATTTGGAGCACCAAATTGCATCTAACGCCAGGTGAAAATACAAAATTAAGTTTACAAAATGGAGTGGGTGTTGAAGTGTGCTATATATATTGCACCAAATTGCATCTGAGGCCACCTGGAAATGCAAAAAATTCCAAAGGGGAGGGGGACACCCCCTCCCCTTAGACCCCTCCCCCAGGCCGGCCATCAGTCTTCAGCCCCCCCACTCAAAAGTACCTTCCTACGCCACTGGTTCCAAGTATCATGAATGGCCACTGGCAGACCTTTTCAGTGGCGGTGGAATGCCCGCCAGACACCCCAAAATGCCCCCCTCAATGAGCTAGATCAGCTAATGAATGGTACCATGTGCGGGATTACGGGGGGGGGGCAAGAGGGGGCATTTGCCCCCCACCCCCCACTTTTCCCCAAATCTTAGTTCACTTTTTTTTTTTTTCTATCAAATAGGCCTCTTTGTTTCGAATCTAAGTCGAATTTGTGTTTAAGATCGTAACATGTAGCATGCAGAATAACTGGAGCTGGAGCTAGCACATGGTTCGCAGCACAGGTTACGAATCCTGGAGCTAACACACTAGCGATTCAATTCTGCATGTGATGAATCCGCGGCATGTGCTACAGTGCTAGCTTCAGGAATTGATTTTCAACGTTGCTGCTCTACTGAACGCGTTGAATAACCAAATCCAGAGAAACTATTTACGAAAGCCAGATTTGCATATTGGGTATATCAATAATTAAATTCAAAACACTGACACATGACACCCCCCCCCCCCCCCGTGTCATTCAACAATATGCAATGGCAATGCCGATGTAATTTCTTTACTGCTAGAAATCACCCCTCCTCGACTTCAGTGGCGACGGAACCGGTGGACTTGAGGGGCTAATCCCCCATGAAAAAAGTGGGGGGGGGGGTAAAGGTATGTTCAGCCCCAATATTTGCCAAGTGCTCCAAGAAGTGGGGACCGCGGGGAGAATTTCGCAGTGGGTGCTGAACATATTCTTGATCGGTCCAAATGCGCAATATACTAATAAGTTTAGGGGGAAAGAACTGTCTAGATGCGATTTATTGTTACCGCTTAGATAGTGACGTATAACAAAAGTTGTACATCACCATCTGACCATATGCTGGGGCGGATCCAGGGGGGGGGGGCCCGGGGGGCCCGGGCCCCCCTTTTTGAAAATCCTGATTTTTTTTTTTACCGCGTTCGAGGGAAAGGGCCCCATGCGTGATCAGTGGCGTAGCTACGGGGGGCCTGGGGGCCGAGGCCCCCATGAAATAGGCTGCCCCCCACTGGCCCCCCACTGGGAATGGGGTTAAAAAAATGGTGTAAAAAAATAAAAATAAGTGAGATTCACTTATATTTTTTGTTCAATAATTTGGGAAATAGAGTTACACAATTATCTCGTCTGCATCTGGCAGAATAAGAAAATACAATATCTGTAGTAATCATGAGAATGGTCACACAGCATGGCATGGCAATGGTCGATGCGACGATTGCGACCATATACCACGAACCTTGTTGTGCTGCGCGATATCGATATCTGCTGAAAATATGTTCAGTGCTTCCACCTAGCGCAATAATCTATCAAAAGATTGGCTCCGTTTGTACTGAGCCGAGGTATCAGGTTTTCATATATTGCCTCGAGTCAAATGAATATATGCAGGCGCGGATCCAGCGGGGGGGGTCCAGGGGGTCCGGACCCCCCTGCTCTTGGCCAAAAAAAAAGAGAGAAAAAAAAAGAGAGAGAAAAAAAGAGAGAGAAAAAATAATTAAATTAAACGCCAATTTTAAACATGTAGGACGTCAGAAAAGCGGTTATCCTCACAAGTCATCCAGGTGTGTCTTTTCCGTCAAATGAACTATAGTGTGCACGCGTGCTACACGTGCCAAAAATGCCTAACGATCTCAATTTTCAGACCGAAAAGTTTCAAAATTGAGGTGGTGTTCGAATTTTTTTCGGCGGTGAGGTTACAGAGCGGTAGGCTGCTAGGATGCACTAACGAATTTTTCATGAGCAAACCCCTCACCCTTGCAGAATCCTGGATCCGGCCCTGCATCAAACAGTGGTGACGGAACGGGAGGGGATTGGGGGCTAAAGGCATTATGATTTTTGTATCATCTCAACTCATCTGATATGTAATACCATATATCATTGATTGTTTTTTTCTCATCAATTGAGAAATTGCAGACATGAGATCCATATTTTCAGGCTAGGTACATGCTGCTTAGAATACTCGGGAAGTGCCGTTTCCGGCCATCTGGGGGGTTTGTAGAGCCAAAAATTTTCTTGTTACGCTCCGCGCCAACCGATGATGGCGCTCCGCTTAGATAGTCTTACGTTCGGGCGCGGCTGGACCAGTCAGACCCCCCTGTCACAAATCCTGCATCCGCCCCTGATATGTCATTGAATATTCCACAAAACAACTTTTTTATGCCCACGAAACTGTCGAAACACTACTGGTAGAGATATAAAATATTGGGAATTCTGAAATTCCTGCAAACATGCGGCTGTGCCTGTTCAATACTCACTACTGTATCGCCTTTAAAAAATGATGAGTGGAAATAGTTTCTCCAGGACCGTATCGTATCGTGGGTATCGAGTGCGTCTGATATACGAACGTACGTAGTACGTACGTCTATGATGATATGCACTGTACTGTACTGATAAAAACATAGGTGAATTTCACTCCATGGGAGTAATCACTGAGCACATTCCGGTATAAGAGTGAATTTCCACTCCATTGGAGTAAATCTTTACTCCTAATAGAGTTATATTCACTCATATTAGGAGTGAGGGTTAACTCCAATAGAGTTAAATTTCACTCTTAATTTGAAGTGCGCCGAGCAAGGGCGTAGGAACCGGTGGGGCTGGGGGGCACCAGCCCCCCAGTGAAAAATGTGGAGGGGCGGAAGTATCATTCCGCCCCCCCGGTTCGCAAGTCAGAAAACCCCTTTTTTATTTCCAAATGAGAAAAAAATCTCATTTGGAGCACCAAATTGCATCTAAGGCTAGGTGAAAATACAAAATTAAGTTTACAAAATGGAGTGGGTGTTGAAGTGTGCTATATATTGCACCAAATTGCATCTGAGGCCACCTGGAAATGCAAACAAAATCCAAAGGGGAGGGAGACACCCCCTCCCCTTAGACCCCTCCCCCAGGCCGGCCATCAGTCTTCAGCCCCCCCCCCACTCAAAAGTACCTTCCTACGCCACTGGCGCCGAGTGATCACTCCAATGGAATGAAATCCATTCATTTGTTTTTAGAGTGTTGCTAGATATATGAAGAAGAAATTTACATACCAATACATGTTATCGGTCATCGATTGGCACAAAAACCCAAATTCTGATGACAGCTGCCTCAAGAAACCCAATAAATGGCCTAATTAGCACCGAGCCACCAATGTGGACCATTACCGAAACATCGATGCGTGTTAGTCTTCCATCCCCTTCCACTAATGCTATTTAAGTCCACATGTGGGCATATCCTGCAAACCTACCGGTAGCCCACAGGGGTTTTAGTTGGGAGAAAGGCCTTGACAGCTTGAAACGACAATTGATGCCAACTTCCCTCAAGTTAAAGTCTGGCTGAGTTGGCAAGGCCAGTCAGCATGAAAGAGAAAAAACTTTTTTTGCATTTCTGTCACCAAAGTTGCACATCTTTTTGGTTGCTATTTTGCCTCACAGGTGCCATCTCCTGCGATCTGGGGGGTGCTGAAATCTCAAATTTTCTCTGTACGCTCCGCGCCAACCATGGTGGCGCTCCGCTTAGATAGTAACCTCCGGCCCCCCACAAGAAAGAACAGCCCCCCATGGCCCCCACTCAAAAAAATCCTAGCTACGCCACTGTGCGTGTAATTTTTGTAAAATAAATTTGCGAAAAGAGTACACCATCATTCTGATAAAGTGAAGGTGAGAGGGGCACTCTGACTGCATCAATAGTCTCCATCTGCAAGGGGGCATCCAAGATGAAATGGCCTGGAGTAGCCTGGTAAAAAGTAGTTTGCATCACCACCTACTCCCCAAAGACGTAAATCCCAGCTCATTGCTCGAAATTGCAAATATATGCCCGGCAAACCATGAATACATGATTTATTGGAAATAAATTTTACTCCAAACTTTCACGAAAAGTAGCACGAGATTGCACCGAGGACCTCCATATTTTGTGAAATTTTCCAAAGGGGAGGGGGGCACCCACTCCCCTTAGACCCCTCCCCCAGGACGACGATTAGTCATTTCCCATCTGGGCCCCCCCCCCCCCTTCGGCGAAATCCTGGATCCGCCACTGATATGTTCTACTATCAATCCTCTTCAAATTTTTAAACAATAATTAACTATCTAGATACAAATTGCAGACATGAGATCCATATTTCAAGGATGGGTACATGCAGCTTAGAGCACTCGGGAAGTGCCGTTTCCGGCCATCTGGAGGGTTTGTAAAGCCAAAAAATTTCTTGAACGCTCCGCACCAACCGATGGTGGCGCTCCGCTTAGATAGTCTTGCTGGCAGGTTTGCCCCCCCCCCCCCCACTTTCACAACTCAAATCCCGCCCCTGAATGGTACATTACAGTATACTGTCTGTTGAACTTCCCTGTGTTATGTGGATAATTATAATGATACACCGATATTTACTTATAAATTGATATCCACTCAGATTCAGACTCGGATTGCAATGTATGGGAATGCATATAGGACTCTGTACAAAGAGAAACATGCATATGGCAGTTTGAAACTGGTACTTATTTTCTCTATCACCTGTCCACCAAATGGTATACACCTTAAAGAAATAGCTGAGACGTGTACCAAACTGAAACTCCAGCGTGATTGGCAGTGGCGTACCTATTATAGTTGGCACCGGGGGGGGGCGCATCCTTCCTTTGTTACTGTGACCCAGTGGCGTAGGGGGGGGGGCTGAAGACTGATGGCCGGCCTGGGGGAGGGGTCTAAAGAGTGGGGGTCCCCCTCCCCTTTGGAATTTTTTGCATTTCCAGGTAGCCTCAGATGCAATTTGGTGCAATATAGCACACTTCAACACCCACTCCATTTTGTAAACTTAATTTTGTATTTTCACCAGGCCTTAGATGCAATTTGGTGCTCCAAATGAGATTTTTTTTCTCATTTGGAAATGAAAAAGGGGTTTTCTGACTTGAAGCGGGGGGGCGGAATGATACTTCCGCCCCTCCACATTTTTCACTGGGGGGGCTGGCGCCCCCAGTGCCCCCGGTCCCTACGCCCTTGCTGTGACCCCGTGCAGGAGATGCCGTGCGGGGGGGGGGAGTGTTACTAAAACGAATGACAATTGCGTTACACATAACGAATGACAATATGTTGTACACACTAAAAAATTGCGTTGACTAAAACGAATGACAGTGAATGACAGCACAGACATTTGCTTCAACCGGATATCACAGTTCAGACTTCGTGGGTATACCAAAGTCACACAAACCGAGTGGACGCGAAGTGCGTGGCTTACAGATCTAGCAAAGTACGGACAAGATACAAACGCACCATATAGTAAGCGAAATTTTAAGTCTGATTTTAAAAAGTTAATGTAACGTCATTTTTCCGATATTAATTGTTAGAAACTAACAATACTATAATTTTGAACGGCTAAAAATTTCAGGAAGAGTCCTTATATTGGACATTTCTACGACAAAAAGAAAATGATTTTTTTAGGGGGGTGGGGTGCAAAAGGGACTGGAAAAGGAGAAAATTTGCGCCAGTTATATGGAGCTACTCTGTAACAGTGGCGTAGGGAAGGGGGGGCATCGTACGATTTGCGATTTTCTGAAGGAAATTCTAGTGCAACTTTATATTCTTCTTTTGTCATTCGTTGTCCTTCGCGAATGATAATTAACCCTGTACAAAGTCAATTGTCATTCGGTCATTCGCTGTCATTCGTTTTAGTTTGTCCTGTGCAGGGGAATGGTATAATGGGAGGGGATGAGTAATGTGTGTTTTGTAAGGTGGCTTAGATGCAAAATGGTGATTTAATTGGCAAAGCTTTGGGCTGATCATATGATCGATATGTGGCATGGCACCCCGCTGACTGCATGGTACCCGGGCGGACCGCCAGCCCCGCTTAGTAGCCACTGATGATTGGTCTCTCGTTTTGGTCTCTCCTTGTGGTCCAGGGGGCGCAGCCCCCGGAAGCTCCGAATTTTTAGCGCATTTTTGAAGAAGCCAAACTACTTGAAATTCACGCTAAAACAAAATATACAGGTTAAGTAAAATATTAGTAGTAAACATGCATGAAGTAACATAAGAACTCCAAAGCGTGTAAGTAAATTTTACCTTACCACAGATATGTAAACGTTTACATGTAATTGGGGTACGGATCGTATCCAGGGGCGGATGCAGGATTTGTGACAGGGGGGGGGGGGTCTGACTGGTCCAGTTGGATGGAACGTATAAACTATCTAAGCGGAGCGCCACCATCGGTTGGCGCGGAGCGTACCAGAAAAGTTTTGGCTTTACAAACCCCCCAGATGGCCGGAAACGGCACTTCCCGAGTATTCTAAGCTGCATGTACCTAGCCTGAAAATATGGATCTCATGTCTGCAATTTCTCGATTGATGAGAAAAAAAACAATCTATGAAATATGGTACTATATATCAGATGAGTTGAGATAATACAAAAATCATAATGCCTATAGCCCCCAACCCCCCTCCCGTTCCGTCACCACTGTTTGATGCAGGGCCGGATCAAGGATTCTGGAAGGGTAAGGGGTTTGGCCTCCAGTGATCCTAGGGTCTAAGGGGAGTGGGATTCCCTCTATCCATTGTGAAATTCTCGAACACCACCTCAATTTTGAAACTTTTCGGTCTGAAAATTGAGATTTTTAGGCATTTTTGGCACGTGTAGCACGCGTGCACACTATAGTTCATTTGACGGAAAAGACACAGCTGGTTGACTTGTAAGGATAACCGCCCTTCTGACGTCCTACATGTTTAAAATTGGCGTTTAATTTAATTATTTTTCTCTCTTTTTTCTCTCTTTTTTTTTTGTTGGCCAAGAGCAGGGGGGTCCGGACCCCCTGGACCCCCCTCTGGATCCGCGCCTGCGTATCTCATTGATTGATGGCGGGGTGGGGTGGGGGGATTAGGACATTCGGGGTGTCTGACGGGCATTCCCCAACCACTGAAATGCCAGTCTGGCAATTAATAGCAAATCATGATATTCCATGGCACCATGCCGGTTATTTTCCGGTAGGTTTCTTCAGGTTTACTGATTTAACCCAATGTTGGGGTCCCTTTCTTGTAACCCTAGCTCCTGACCATACCCACCAGAATGTGCCCGGCAGATGTCCATTTCCTTATATGGGCATGCACATGGACCATTGCTATATACATGACAATTGGTCAACACTCCCAGTTATAGATTTGACCCCTTTGAGCTCCTGCTCTATTTATAGAATCATTCATTTCCTTCTTCGTGTGAGTAGAACTATAGGCCTACTACTTGGCACGGATTGTATGGAAAAACTTGCAACACACATAAAATAGGCCTACTTATAATTCGTAAGAAAGAATAATAACTTTTAAGAAGGAAGTATAGCCTATATAGCTGCTTTTCAGTCTGATGCAGTGATGCCGCAGTCACATGCTATTGACTTTTGACAGTTTAGTCAAACTATTTGCTTTTTCTTTTGTTACAATGTTGAGACTGTGTATTGAAGCAGCATTTCTTTGAAGAGGCATTGTATATCCTGTTCAATCAGAAAGTCTGAACTTGTTTTGAATCACCCGGTCCCGGACATATAGTATAGGGTGAATTAGTATATCTTGTCATCCGTAGAACGTGCC